>NC_069501.1:1112343603-1112711103 GCF_027579735.1 Bombina bombina | reverse complement strand
CTAAGAATACCAAGAGAACAAAGCAAAATTGGTGATAAAAGTAAATTGAAAAATTGTTTAAAATGACATGCTCTATCTGAATCATGAAAGTTTATTTTGGCCTAGACTGTCCCTTTAATGGCTGTGTTTAGTTATTTTGAGGGGGAGGAAGTTACAAATAAGGTCTGTCATTTCCTCCCAGTCAGCCGCGCAGGAGGAAAGGAGAACGAACTGAGCAACATTACAGCACTCACTGGACACGTGACGTGTCTGTGACATCGACAGGTCCAGGTAACGGTTAATATAATGATTTAGGATCCAAAATGTGTAATTGAAAAAGATTATTTCTCTTGTTAAGTGTATTCAGTCCACGGGTCATCCATTACTTATGGGATATATTCCCTTCCCAACAGGAAGTTGCAAGAGGATCACCCAAGCAGAGCTGCTATATATCTCTTGCAACCCTCAACATAGGAAGGTTGTGAGAGGAGTGTGGAGTTTTTTTTTTAATTATTTCTTCAATCAAAAGTTTGTTATTTTTAAATGGCACCGGAGTGTGCTGTTTTTTCTCTCAGGCAGTATTTAGAAGAAGAATCTGCCTGCGTTTTTCTACGATCTTAGCAGAAGTAACCAAGATCCACTGGCTGTTCTCGCACATTCTGAGGAGTGGGGTAACTTCAGAAAGGGAATAGCATGTGGGGTTTTCCTGCAAATAAGGTATGTGCAGTAAAATATTTTTCAAAGGAATGGAATTGACTAAGAAAATACTGCTGTAATGTAAGTACAGCCTTAAATGCAGCAGTAGCGACTGGTATCAGGCTGATGAATGTATGTGCAGTAAAGTAATTTTCTAAGGAATGGAATTTGACTAAGAAAATGCTGTTAATACTGAAGTAATGTATGAGCCTTAACTGCAGTAGAAGCGACTGGTAGCAGGCTTATCTATAACAATACATAACC
The DNA here is from genome assembly GCF_027579735.1 of Bombina bombina. Classification (NCBI taxonomy): domain Eukaryota; kingdom Metazoa; phylum Chordata; class Amphibia; order Anura; family Bombinatoridae; genus Bombina; species Bombina bombina. Next base: position 1,112,710,164 of record NC_069501.1, on the reverse strand, counting down.
TTTAAAATTGATGGTTTTAAAACGTTTACTGGCATGTTAATCATTTTTTGTGAGGTACATTGGTGATAAAACTTATTGGGGCATGATTTTTCCACATGGCTGTCGTATATTTCTGCATAGAAACAGTTAACTGAACAGCTAACTTAATTTTCCACTGTTGTAATATGAGTGGGAGGGGCCTATTTTAGCGCTTTTTTTGCGCAGAAAAAATTCAGTCACAGTCTTCCTGCTTCTTCCTCCATGATCCAGGACGTCTCTAGAGAGCTCAGGGGATTTCAAAAATCATTTTGAGGGAGGTAATCAGTCACAGCAGACCTGTGACAGTGTGTTTGACTGTGTTAAAAACGTTAATTCTTATACTAATTATCCGTTTTGGGTATTAAGGGGTTAATCATCCATTTGCTAGTGGGTGCAATGCTCTGCTAACTTAATTCATTTACTGTGAAAATTTGGTTGCTATAACTGATTTGGTTCATTGTTATTTCAACTGTGACAGTTTTTTTGTGCTTCTTAAAGGCGCAGTAGCGTTTTTTATATTGCTTGTAAATTTATTTGAAAGTATTTTCCAAGCTTGCTAGTCTTATTGCTAGTCTGTTTAAACATGTCTGACACAGATGAATCTGTTTGTTCACTATGTTTGAAGGCCAATGTGGAACCCCATAGAAAGATGTGTACTAAATGCATTGATTTCACTTTAAATAATAAAGGTCAGTCTTTATCTGTAAAGGAATTATCACCAGACAACGAGGGGGAAGTTATGCCAACTAACTCCCCTCACGTGTCAGTACCTTTGCCTCCCGCCCAGGAGACCCATGATATTGTGGCGCCAAATACATCAGAGAGGCCCATACAAATCACTTTACAAGACATGGCTAATGTTATGACAGAAGTATTATCTAAACTGCCAGAATTAAGAGGCAAGCGCGATAGCTCTGGGATAAGGACAGAGCGCGCTGTTGATGTGAGAGCCATGTCCGATACTGTGTCACAATTTGCAGAACATGAGGACGGAGAGCTTCATTCTGTGGGTGACGGATCTGATCCAGGGAGACCGGATTCAGAGATCTCTAATTTTAAATTTAAGCTTGAGAACCTCCGTGTATTGCTAGGGGAGGTTTTAGCGGCTCTGAATGACTGTAATACAGTTGCAATTCCAGAGAAATTATGTAGGCTGGATAGATACTATGCGGTGCCGGTGTGTACTGACGTTTTTCCTATACCTAAAAGGCTTACAGAGATTATTGGCAAGGAGTGGGATAGACCCAGTGTGCCCTTTTCCCCTCCTCCTATATTTAGAAAAATGTTTCCAATAGACGCCACCACACAAGACTTATGGCAGACAGTCCCTAAGGTGGAGGGAGCAGTTTCTACTTTAGCTAAGCGTACCACTATCCCGGTGGAGGATAGTTGTGCTTTTTCGGATCCAATGGATAAAAAAATTAGAAGGTTACCTTAAGAAAATGTTTGTTCAACAAGGTTTTACCTTACAGCCCCTTGCATGCATTGCGCCTGTCACTGCTGCTGCGGCATTCTGGTTTGAGTCTCTGTAAGAGGCCATTCGCACAGCTCCATTGGATGAGATTATGGACAAGCTTAAAGCACTTAAGCTAGCTAACGCATTTATTTCTGATGCCTTTGTACATTTTACCAAACTAACGGCTAAGAACTCCGGATTCGCCATCCAGGCGCGCAGAGCGCTATGGCTTAAATCTTGGTCAGCTGACGTGACTTCTAAATCCAAATTACTTAATATTCCTTTCAAAGGGCAGACCTTATTCGGGCCCGGATTGAAAGAAATTATTGCTGACATTACTGGAGGTAAGGGTCATACTCTTCCTCAGGACTGGGCCAAATCAAAGGCCAAACAGTCTAATTTTCGTGCCTTTTGAAACTTCAAGGCAGGAGCAGCATCAACTTCCTCCGCCCCAAAACAGGAAGGAACTGTTGCTCGTTACAAACAGGGCTGGAAAGCTAACCAGTCCTGGAACAAGGGCAAGCAGGCCAGAAAGCCTACTACTGCCCCTAAGACAGCATGAAGAGAGGGCCCCCTATCCGGAAACGGATCTAGTGGGGGGCAGACTTTCTCTCTTCACCCAGGCTTGGGCAAAAGATGTCCAGGATCCCTGGGCGTTGGAGATTATATCTCAGGGATACCTTCTGGACTTCAAAGCTTCTCCTCCACAAGGGAGATTTCATCTTTCAAGGTTATCAGAAAACCAAATAAAGAAAGAGGCTTTTCTTCACTGTGTACAGGACCTCCTAGTAATGGGGGAGATCCACCCAGTTCCGTGGACGGAACAAGGGCAAGGATTTTACTCAAATCTGTTTGTGGTTCCCAAGAAAGAGGGAACCTTCAGACCAATCTTGGACCTAAAAATCTTAAACAAATTCCTAAGAGTTCCATCATTCAAAATGGAAACTATTCGAACCATCCTACCCATGATCCAAGAGGGTCAGTATATGACCACAGTGGACTTAAAGGATGCCTACCTTCACATACCGATTCACAAAGATCATTATCGGTACCTAAGATTTGCCTTTCTAGACAGGCATTACCAGTTTGTAGCTCTTCCCTTCGGGTTAGCTACAGCCCTGAGAATCTTTACAGGTTAGGTTCTGGGCTCACTTCTGGCGGTGCTAAGACCGCGAGGCATAGCGGTGGCTCCGTACCTAGACGACATTCTGATACAAGCGTCAAGTTTTCAAATTGCCAAGTCTCACACAGAGATAATTCTGGCATTTCTGAGGTCGCATGGGTGGAAGATGAACGTGGAAAAGAGTTCTCTATTACCACTCACAAGGGTTCCCTTCCTAGGGACTCTTATAGATTCTATAGAGATGAAAATTTACCTGACGGAGTCCAGGTTATCAAAACTGCTAAATGCTTGCCGTGTCCTTCATTCCATTCCACACCCATCAGTAGCTCAGTGCATGGAAGTAATCGGCTTAATGGTAGCGGCAATGGACATAGTTCCATTTGCGCGCCTACATCTCAGACCGCTGCAATTATGCATGCTAAGTCAGTGGAATGGGGATTACTCAGATTTGTCCCCTCGACTAAATCTGGATCAAGAGACCAGAGATTCTCTTCTCTGGTGGCTTTCTCGGGTCCATTTGTCCAAAGGGATGACCTTTCGCAGGCCAGATTGGACGATTGTAACAACAGATGCCAGCCTTCTAGGTTGGGGTGCAGTCTGGAACTCCCTGAAGGCTCAGGGATCGTGGACTCAGGAGGAGAAACTCCTTCCAATAAATATTCTGGAGTTAAAGGGCCACTAAACCCAAAATCTTTCTTTCATGATTCAGATAGAACATACAAATTTAAACAACATTACAATTTACTTCTATTATTTATTTTGCTTCATTTTTGAGATATCCTTATTTGAAGAAAAAGCAATGCACATGGGTGAGCCAATCACATGAGACTTCTATGTGCAGCAACCAATCAGCAGCTACTGAGCATATCTAGATATGCTTTTCAGCAAAGAATATCAAGAGAATAAAACAAATGAGATAATAGAAGTAAATTAGAAAGATGTTTAAACATGCATTCTCTTTCTAAATCATGAAAGAAAAAATGTGGGTATCATGGCCCTTTAAGAGCAATATTCAATGCTCTTCTAGCTTGGCCTCAGTTAGCAACACTGAGGTTCATCAGATTTCAGTCGGACAATATCACTACTGTGGCTTACATCAATCATCAAGGGGGAACCAGGAGTTCCCTAGCGATGTTAGAAGTCTCCAAGATAATTCGCTGGGCAGAGTCTCACTCTTGCCACCTGTCAGCGATTTACATCCCAGGCGTGGAGAACTGGGAGGCGGATTTTCTAAGTCGCCAGACTTTTCATCCGGGGGAGTGGGAACTTCATCCGGAGGTCTTCGCTCAACTGATTCATCGTTGGGGCAAACCAGAACTGGATCTCATGGCGTCTTGCCAGAACGCCAAGCTTCCTTGTTACGGATCCAGGTCCAGGGACCCGGGAGCGGTGCTGATAGGTGCTCTAGCAGCTCCTTGGATTTTCAACATGGCTTATGTGTTTCCACCATTTCCGCTACTTCCTCGACTGATTGCCAAGATCAAACAGGAGAGAGCATCGGTGATCCTGATAGCGCCTGCGTGGCCACGCAGGACCTGGTATGCAGACCTAGTGGACATGTCGTCCTGTCCACCATGGTCTCTGCCTCTGAGGCAGGACCTTCTAATACAGGGTCCTTTCAACCATCCAAATCTAATTTCTCTGAGGCTGACTGCATGGAGATTGAACGCTTGATCCTATCTAAGCGTGGCTTCTCGGAGTTGGTTATTGATACCTTAATACAGGCTCAGAAACCTGTTACCAGAAAGATTTACCATAAGATATGGCGTAAATATTTATATTGGTGCGAATCCAAGAGTTACTCATGGAGTAAAGTTAGGATTCCTAGGGTATTGTCTTTTCTACAAGAGGGTTTAGAAAAGGGCTTATCTGCTAGTTCGTTAAAGGGACAGATTTCTGCTCTATCTTTCCTTTTACACAAACGTCTCGCAGAAGTTCCAGGCGTTCAGGCTTTTTGTCAGTCTTTGGCTAGGATTAAGCCTGTGTTTAAGACTGTTGCTCCGCCGTGGAGCTTAAACTTAGTTCTTAACGTTCTTCAAGGTGTTCCATTTGAACCCCTTCATTGATATCAAGCTGATATCAAGCTGTTATCTTGGAAAGTTCTGTTTTTGATGGCTATTTCCTCGGCTCGAAGAGTCTCTGAGTTATATGCCTTACATTGTGATTCTCCTTATCTGATTTTTCATTCAGACAAGGTAGTTCTGCGTACTAAACCTGGGTTCTTACCTAAGGTAGTTTCTAACAGGAATATCAAGAGATTGTTGTTCCATCATTATGTCCTAACCCTTCTTCAAAGAAGGGACGACTTTTGCATAATGTGGACGTAGTCCGTGCCCTGAAGTTCTATTTACAGGCAACTAAAGATTTTCGTCAAACGTCTTCCCTGTTTGTCGTTTATTCTGGTCAGAGGAGAGGTCAAAAAGCTTCGGCTACCTCTCTCTCCTTTTGGCTTCGTAGCATAATACGTTTAGCCTATGAGACTGCTGGACAGCAGCCTCCTGAAAGAATTACAGCTCATTCCACTAGAGCTGTGGCTTCCACCTGGGCCTTTAAGGATGAGGCCTCTGTTGAACAGATTTGCAAGGCTGCGACTTGGTCTTCGCTTCATACCTTTTCAAAATTTTACAAATTTGACACTTTTGCTTCTTCGGAGGCTGTTTTTGGGAGAAAGGTTCTACAGGCAGTGGTTCCTTCCATTTAAAGTCCCTGCCTTGTCCCTCCCATCATCCGTGTACTTTAGCTTTGGTATTGGTATCCCATAAGTAATGGATGACCCGTGGACTGAATACACTTAACAAGAGAAAACATAATTTATGCTTACCTGATAAATTTATTTCTCTTGTAGTGTATTCAGTCCACGGCCCGCCCTGTCTTCTTTGAGGCAGATCTAAATTTTAATTAAAACTCCAGTCACCACTGCACCCTATGGTTTCTCCTTTCTTGTCTTGTTTCGGTCGAATGACTGGATATGACATGTGAGGGGAGGAGCTATATAGCAGCTCTGCTTGGGTGATCCTCTTGCAACTTCCTGTTGGGAAGGGAATATATCCCATAAGTAATGGATGACCCGTGGACTGAATACACTACAAGAGAAATAAATTTATCAGGTAAGCATAAATTATGTTATTTCAGCTACAGAAGTAGCCATAAACATTGAAAATCTTGTAAACAATTTAGAGTCCAGAAAAAGTGAAGTGTTTGTAACTACTGATGTCAAAAAACAACTGAAAATGTTAGTAGATTCAGGAGAAATTAATGAGACTAAGTTTTTTGAGGTAGTTGAGAATTTCTATTAAACCAGCTTAGAATATATCAACAAGAGGAAGTGCAGTGTAGGAAACACTGATAAGTACAAGTGAGTTCTACTAAGGAAGATACCTGAATGGAAATAAATACAGGACAGCCTGAATAAGAAACTCATCACACAGACAGAAACAGAAGAAACTTTTGTATTCCATCAGTGGACTCGCATAAAATCTACAATTGTGAGCCAGTTGGATATATGGAATAAAGAAAACATTTCTGTATGTGATAGATGAGTAAAGATTTTTTCTGAAATGAGCGAAAAACTCCTAGACATTCAAGACTGTTCTAATATTGTAGAGTTTATTTTTTGTCTCCCAGCACCTGTTGAGAGACTATTTTCTGTTATGAACAGTATGTGATGTGGTCAAAGGAGAAATCTAGATTGAGTGTTGAGATAATGAGGGCTGTGTTGTAAAACAAAATTATGCCATGGAGTTTGAGAGGTTTTATGATAAGGTGTTGAAAGACCGAAATTTACTGTGTAAAATTACTTAATCAGAGAAATATTCATGGTACAATCGTGGTGATATACAGTCCCCCTCTAAGTCTACCTACATTTTTGTATGAGTTCTGTTAGCCCAATATATTAATGTCCTAAAACGTTTGTTATCATTTTACTTTGTCATGAATACAGAATATTAACCCTGCTATGTTTTTTGCAATACTAATGTCCCGTTTTTGTCTCAAGGAAATATGTTCAGCCTAGTAAACAGGGGCAGAGAGAGATTGGAGAGGAAAAGTGAAAGTGGAGAAAAAGATAGTGTTAAAGGGAAACCAAACCCACAATTCTTTTCATGATTCAGACACAGCATGTAATTTTAAACAACTTTCTAATTTACTACTATTATCATTTTTTCTTCTTTCTCTTGCTATCTTTATTTAAAAAAATCCTAAGCTAAGAAGCCGGACCATTTTTGGTTTCGCAAACTGGATAGCTCTTGCGGATTTGTGGCTACATTTAGCCACCAATCCGAAAGCGCAACCCATATGCAAAGAAGGGGGGTTCTAGTAGGTGTGATGTGAGCGAAGTAGTTATTGAGATTAAAAGTAGCGAGTAACATTTTGGTCTGGCTAGTAGCTTAGGGCTTGAAATTTTGAGTCATATGTAAAAGATGTAGGGCTGCAACTAATCATTATTTTCATAATCGACTAATCGGATAAAAATTAAATTAATTAATTAATTTTTTCCTATATTTAAAATAAATAGCACATACTGAGTGTTATAAATATAAACTTACGACTAAAACTTTACATTAAAACAACTGTTCATCCAATTTTTTAAGCAGCAGAACACATTTTTATAATTAAACAAAACAAAACCACAAACTGTTTGAAAAGAGGTAGAACTAGTAAGAGGTAGACTACAACTGTTTATAACATTCTGTTATTCAGAAATGCAAAAACATCAACATGTCCACATGCTCCTGGCTGAGGCTGGCTCTCTTTTTTGTAAGCTATTTTGCCTGCAGCAGAGAAGAGGCGCTCAGATGGTGTTGAGGTGCCTGAGATGTATAAGTAGGGCTATGCCAATTTCACCAAGGTGGGCTATTTATCTTTGTTAGCTCTCCACCAATGCAAAGGGCCTCTCAACAAAGTAAGCCTGGAGTTCATTTTAACATAAAAATATCTATATGCAGTGGTAAATAACCAGCTATATGGTTAGGGGGGAAAATATCCAGTCCACTCTTAAAATAACAGATATATACTTAAAGCACAGTCCCAAATCACCTGATTTAATATAAACAATACAACTTATGACTCCTATTTTATTTCTGGGTTGCACATAAGACAGAAGTAGTTGTAAACTTAAAAAGAAACTTACAGTGTCCTAAAAAAAAGTGAAAAGTAAAATGTCTGTAGACGTCTTTTAGGCTAAGGGCATAACCATAAAACACAATACCATGTGCAGGAGCTCATTGGAGTAAAGCAGCTGGTGCTGTGCACAGACCAACTAATTGCAAACCAACTAATCGATTATGAGATTCGTTGAGAACTATTTTCATAATTGTTTATTATCGATTATACCGATTAGTTGTTGCAGCTCTAAAAAGATGTTCTCTTATGTGGTCTTTCAGAATGTATGACCTACATACTAAAGACCACATAATTGGCAGGTTATTAAAGGGACAGTCTAGTAAAATGAAACTTTCATGATTCAGATAGGGCGTGTAATTTTAAACAACTTTCTGATTTATTTTATCATCAAATTGCTTTCTTCTCTTGGTATTCTTAGTTAAAAGCTAATATATGTATGCTCATATGCTAATTTCTAAGCCCTTGAAGGTTGCCTATTATTTGAATGCATTTGACAGTTTTTCACAGCTAGATGGTGTTAGTTCATGTGTGCCATATAGATAACATTGTGCTCACGTCCGTGGAGTTACTTATGCGAGTGCACTGATTGGCTAAAATGCAAAGACAAAAGCACAGATTTCAGGCACTGCTCCCAAAACTCCAATAAAAAATTAAAAAATCTATTAAACAACGTTAAAAGTAGTGCAGACATGGCAGGTAAAACACATGCAGTGTAATCTGTCGCATTTTTGCCCCCTATGAGTAACCTGTAGGGGGCGCGAAACGCATCAGATTACACTGCATGTGTTTTACCTGCCATGTCTGCACTACTTTTAACGTTGTTTAATAAATTTTAAAAAAATTTATTGGAGTTTTGGGAGCAGTGCCTGCCGTCTGTGCTTTTGTCTCTGTATTACATTGCGGTCTGATCCACTGCTCTGGCTACGGCACTCTGTGTCACTTTGGGGCTTACTTTCAAACACACCAATTGCTACCTGGTAGCATTCAGAGTCGGGACCCTTCACTTCCGGGTCATCGGAGTTGCTTGCAGGCTGCGTCTACACGCTTCTCTCTCGTCTGGCTAAAATGCAAGTCTGCCAAAAGAACTGACATAAGGGGGTGGTCTTCAGAGGTATAGATACAATTTAAAATGCAAAACTGGGTAATAAAAGGATTATCTATTTTTTTAAACAATAAAAATTCTGGAGTATACTGTCCCTTTCAGTAAGCAACAACATTTTAGTTAGTCCAAATTATGTTGAATGGAATAATTTAATCTTGTAACAGTAGAAACAGATTTAGAACAAACCTGTAGCTGCATGACTACAGCATATAAATGAAGACCTTCCACATTTAAAAAAAAAAAAAAAAAACTTCCTTTGGCCGAAGCCGGTACTGAGACTCAAACAACTTTTTGTTAGAAAATTCTCTCTTCAATTGATCCCCTATAGTGTATGCTTTTCTGGAAACAAATCGAACACTATCCTTAACAAAAGTTTGTTATTTAGGATCCCTAGATAGTAGTGGTAAGTGTTGCTTAAAGGGACAGTCTACTCCAGAATTGTTATTGTTTAAAAAGATAGATAATCCCTTTAATACCCATTTCACTGTTTTGCAAAACCAACTTAATATTAATATATTTTTTACCTCTGTGATTACCTTGTATCTAGGCCTTTGCAGACTGCCCCCTTATTTCAGTTCTTTTGACAGACTTGCATTTAGCCAATCAGTTCCCTCTCACTTGTAAATCCACGGGCGTTGTCACAATGTTATCTGTATAGTACACATGAACTTACACCCTCTAGCTGTGAAAACCTGCCAAATGCATGAAATAAGGGGCAGACTTCAAGGTTTTAGAAATTAGCATATGAGCCTACCTTAGTTTAGCTTTCAACAAAGAATACCAAGAGAGCAAAGCAAATTTGATGATAAAAGTGAATTGGAAAGTTGTTTAAAATTGCATTCCCTATCTGAATCATGAAAGTAGAGTAGACTGTGAGGCATATTTATCTTCATAACTGCTGTTTCTGGCGAGTGTGCAGACTCGCCAGAAACACGGGCCCTCAAGCACCATTCGGAGCTTGATAAATGGGCCTCTGTCAATTAACAATTTTGCATATTTTACCAAATTGTTTACTATATCTAGTAGAAAATGCAAGCGCGCCACTCCTATTTCTATAATCCGATATATTAGCCAACAGCAAATTGTCTCTATTTATGTATTTTACTTCATGTAGAGTCTGTTAAACTATATTAAAATCTATTCAATCATTAATGTTTAATGTTGATTGTCCCTTTAAGGCTTTTTTTAATAGCATATTTCTTAATATAATGTAATGTGGACCCTGGCCAATCTCAGCTTTAGTTACTGGCCCTTCATATAAACAAGTTTGATAACATCTGACCTAAATAATACAAAGTATTCTACACTGAATATTTTGCAAGCTGGTGGCTTTTTGAAGTAGAAGAGTGGGGGGCAGTGTAATACTTTGCAATACTAAAACATTTTCTGTTATTCATAAATGTTGCTTAAGAATTCCAGTACACAAATAAATTGCATACATTAATTTAATGATAATATATGACAATAAAAAGTGATAAACTAAATAAATAATACAAAAAAAAGATTATGATGATATATAATATATAAGGATATGGGTAATCAATAGGAGTCGTCCTCAATTCCATTGCTTCAGGTAACATAGTAACATAGTAGATGAGATTGAAAAAAGACTGAAGTCCATCGAGTTCAACCTATAGGTGGTTCAAGTGGTTTCTTGCCTCAAAAACAAAATAAGAAAAATATGATGCAATACAATTTGGTGAAAAAGAGATATTTGCTTCACAACAATAGTCCCACCAAGGGGTTACTCACACTTTTTTGAGCCAATCAGGCTCTAGGTACATGCGCACAACCGGTTTTATACTGCCAGGTAACCAGTATATACCAACCGCAAACAGCTGCTTCAGGTAAAAAGATATTAATTAAAATACATACAATTTATAAAAAGCCACACAGATATATGCTAATACAGTCACTCGGGTATCGGACCACTAGCAAGGGTTTAAGTGGGAGAGATAACTTATCCCTTGCTTGGGTGGATACCTGAGTGGATACCCGAGTGACTGTATTAGCATCAAAAAAGCGTTAGTAGTGTGACTATTGTTGTGAAGCAAATATCTCTTTTTTAGCAAATTGTATTGCACCATATTTTTCTCTTATAACGTGTATCCAGTCCACGGATCATCCATTACTTGTGGGATATTCTCCTTCCCAACAGGAAGTTGCAAGAGGATCACCCACAGCAGAGCTGCTATATAGCTCCTCCCCTAACTGCCATATCCAGTCATTCTCTTGCAACTCTCAACAAGCATGGAGGTAGTAAGAGGAAAGTGGTGAAATGTAGCTGTTATCTTGCTTCAATCAAAAGTTTGTTATTTTTAAATGGTACCGGAGTTGTACTATTTTGTCCCAGGCAGATAAATAGAAGAATCTGCCCGTGATTTCTATGATCTTAGCAGGTTGTAACTAAGATCCATTGCTGTTCTCACACATGACTGAAGAGAGAGGTAACTTCAGCGGGGGAATGGCGTGCAGGTTATCCTGCTATGAGGTATGTGCAGTTAAGATTTTTTCTAGAAGATGTGAATGCTAGAAAATGCTGCTGATACCAAAATTATGTAAGGTAAGCCTGAATGCAGTGATTTAATAGCGACTGGTATCATGCTTACTTTCTGAGGTAATACTCTTTTATATTTACTATATAAAACGTTTGCTGGCATGTTTAAACGTTTTTATATATACTTTGGTGATAAAATTTTGTTGGGGCCTAGTTTTTTCCACATGGCTGGCTTAAATTTGCCTAGAAACAGTTTCCTGAGTCTTTCCACTGTGTTACTATGAGTGGGAGGGTCCTAATTTAGTGCTTTTTTGCACAGTAACTTTTACAGACTGAGACATCCAGCTTCCTCCAGGAGTCCCCTGAATGCTATAGGACATCTCTAAAGGGCTCTTAGGCTTTCCAAAATCGTTTGTGGGGGAAGGCAGGCCCACAGCAAGGCTGTGGCAGTTTGGTGTGCCTGTTAAAAAATGTCTATATCGTTTTTTTTATCCGTTTTTTGAACTAAGGGGTTAATCATCCATTTGCAAGTGGGTGCAATGCTCTGTTAGCTTATTATACACACTGTAAAAATTTTGTTTGATTTACTGCCTTTTTTCACTGTTTTTCAAATTCTGACAAAATGTGTTTCTCTTAAAGGCACAGTACTGTTTCTTATATTTGCTTGTTAACTTGATTTAAAGTGTTTTCCAAGCTTCCTAGTCTCATTGCTAGTCTGTACAAACATGTCTGACATAGAGGAAACTCCTTGTTCATTACGTTTAAAAGCCATGTTGGAACCCCCTCTTAGAATGTGTACCAAATGTACTGATTTCACTTTAAGCAATAAAGATCATATTATGTCTTTAAAAAATTTATCACCAGAGGAATCTGACGAGGGGGAAGTTATGCCGACTAACTCTCCCCACGTGTCAGATCCTTTGACTCCCGCTCAAGGGACTCACGCTCAAATGGCGCCAAGTACATCTAGGGCGCCCATAGCGTTTACTTTACAAGACATGGCGGCAGTCATGGATAATACATTGTCAGCGGTATTAGCCAGACTACCTGAATTTAGAGGAAAGCGAGATAGCTCTGGAGTTAGACGAAATACAGAGCATACTGACGCTTTAAGAGCTATGTCTGATACTCCCTCACAATATGCAGAAGCTGTAGAAGGAGAGCTTCTTTCTGTGGGTGATGTTTCTGACTCAGGGAAGATGATGCAACCTGATTCTGATATTTCTATATTTAAATTTAAGCTTGAACACCTCCGCGTGTTACTCAGGGAGGTTTTAGCTGCTCTGAATGACTGTGATACAATTGCAGTGCCAGAGAAACTGTGTAGACTGGATAAATACTATGCAGTGCCGGTGTGCACTGATGTTTTTCCAATACCTAAAAGGTTTACAGAAATTATTACTAAGGAATGGGATAGACCAGGTGTGCCGTTCTCTCCCCCTCCTATTTTTAGAAAAATGTTTCCAATAGACGCCATCACACGGGACTTATGGCAGACGGTTCCTAAGGTGGAGGGAGCAGTTTCTACTCTAGCAAAGCGTACTACTATCCCTGTCGAGGACAGTTGTGCTTTCTTAGATCCAATGGATAAAACGTTAGAGGGTTACCTTAAGAAAATGTTTACCAACAAGGTTTTATCCTACAGCCCCTTGCATGCATTGCTCCTGTCACTGCTGCTGCGGCGTTCTGGTTTGAGTCTCTGGAAGAGGCTTTACAGGTAGCGACTCCATTGGATGACATACTTGACAAGCTTAGAGCACTTAAGCTAGCCAATTCTTTTGTTTCTGATGCCATTGTTCATTTGACTAAACTAACGGCTAAGAATTCTGGTTTTGCTATCCAGGCGCGCAGAGCGCTATGGCTTAAATCATGGTCAGCTGACGTTACTTCAAAGTCTAAGCTGCTTAACATTCCCTTCAATGGGCAGACCCTATTCGGGCCTGGTTTGAAGGAGATTATTGCTGATATCACTGGAGGAAAAGGTCATGCCCTTCCTCAGGATAGGTCCAAATCAAGGGCCAAACAGTCTAATTTTTCGAAACTTCAAGGCAAGTGCGGCATCAACTTCCTCTAATGCAAAACAAGAGGGAACGTTTGCTCAGTCCAAGACGGTCTGGAGACCTAACCAGACCTGGAACAAAGGTAAGCAGGCCAAAAAGCCTGCTGCTGCCTCTAAGACAGCATGAAGGAACGGCCCCCTATCTGGTAATGGATCTAGTGGGGGGCAGACTTTCGCTCTTCGCCCAGGCGTGGGCAAGAGATGTCCAGGATCCCTGGGCGTTGGAAATTATATCCCAGGGATATCTTCTGGACTTCAAGGCTTCACCCCCAAAAGGGAGATTTCACCTTTCACAATTATCTGCAAACCAGATAAAGAGAGAGACATTCTTATACTGTGTACAAGACCTCCTAGTTATGGGAGTGATCCATCCAGTTCCAAAGGAGGAATAGGGACAGGGATTTTACTCAAATTTGTTTGTGGTTCCCGAAAAAGAGGGAACCTTCAGACCAATTTTGGATCTAAAGATCTTAAACAAATTCCTCAGAGTTCCATCATTCAAGATGGAGACTATTCGTACCATCCTACCTATGATCCAGGAGGGTCAATACATGACTACAGTGGATTTAAAGGATGCTTATCTTCACATTCCGATACATAAAGATCATCATCGGTTTCTCAGGTTTGCCTTCCTAGACAGGCATTACCAGTTTGTAGCTCTTCCCTTTGGGTTAGCTACAGACCCAGAATTTTTACGAAGGTTCTGGGGTCGCTTCTGGCGGTTCTAAGGCCGCGGGGCATAGCAGTGGCCCCTTATTTAGACGACATCCTGATTCAGGCGTCAAACTTCCAAATTGCCAAGTCTCATACGGACATAGTGTTGGCATTTCTGAGGTCGCATGGGTGGAAGGTGAACGAGGAAAAAAGTTCTCTATCCCCCCTCACAAGAGTTTCCTTCCTAGGGACTCTGATAGATTCTGTAGAAATGAAAAATCACCTGACGGAGTCTAGGTTATCAAAACTTCTAAATTCCTACCGTGTTCTTTATTCCATTCCTCGCCCTTCGGTGGCTCAGTGCATGGAAGTAATCGGCTTAATGGTAGCGGCAATGGACATAGTGCCGTTTGCACGCCTACATCTCAGACCGCTGCAACTCTGCATGCTCAGTCAGTGGAATGGGGATTACACAGATGTGTCCCCTCTACTAAATCTGGATCAAGAGACCAGGGATTCTCTTCTCTGGTGGCTATCTCGGGTCCATCTGTCCAAAGGTATGACCTTTCGCAGGCCAGATTGGACAATTGTAACGACAGATGCCAGCCTTCTAGGTTGGGGTGCAGTCTGGAACTCCCTGAAGGCTCAGGGATCGTGGACTCAGGAGGAGTCACTCCTTCCAATAAATATTCTGGAACTGAGAGCGATATTCAATGCTCTTCAGGCTTGGCCTCAGTTAGCAACTCTGAGGTTCATCAGATTTCAGTCGGACAACATCACGACTGTGGCTTACATCAACCATCAAGGGGGAACAAGGAGTTCCCTAGCGATGTTAGAAGTCTCAAAGATAATTCGCTGGGCAGAGATTCACTCTTGCCACCTATCAGCTATCCATATCCCAGGTGTAGAGAACTAGGAGGCGGATTTTCTAAGTCGACAGACTTTTCATCCGGGGGAGTGGGAGCATCGTTGGGGCAAACCAGAACTGGATCTCATGGCGTCTCGCCAGAACTCCAAGCTTCCTTGTTACAGATCCAGGTCCAGGGACCCCAAGGCAACGCTGATAGATGCTCTAGCAGCGCCTTGGTCCTTCAACCTGGCTTATGTGTTTCCACCGTTTCCTCTGCTTCCTCGTCTGATTGCCAAGATCAAGCAGGAGAGAGCATCAGTGATCTTGATAGCGCCTGCGTGGCCACGCAGGACTTGGTATGCAGATCTGGTGGACATGTCATCCTTTCCACCATGGACTCTGCCGCTGAGACAGGACCTTCTACTTCAAGGTCCTTTCAACCATCCAAATCTAATTTCTCTGAGGCTGACTGCCTGGAGATTGAACGCTTGATCTTATCAAAGCGTGGTTTCTCCGAGTCAGTCATTGATACCTTAATTCAGGCACGAAAGCCTGTCACCAGGAAAATCTATCATAAAATATGGTGTAAATATCTTTATTGGTGTGAATCCAAGGGCTACTCATGGAGTAAGGTCAGGATTCCCAGGATATTATCTTTTCTCCAAGAAGGGTTGGAAAAAGGATTGTCAGCTATTTCCTTAAAGGGACAGATTTCTGCGCTGTCTATTCTTTTGCACAAGCGTCTGGCGGATGTTCCAGACGTTCAGGCAATAGTTAGAATCAAGCCTGTGTTTAAACCTGTTGCTCCACCTTGGAGCTTAAATTTGGTTCTTAAAGTTCTTCAGGGGGTTCCGTTTGAACCTCTTCATTCCATAGATATCAAACTTTTATCTTGGAAAGTTCTTTTTTTGGTAGCTATTTCCTCGGCTTGTAGAGTTTCTGAGTTATCTGCCTTACAATGTGATTCTCCTTATCTGATCTTCCATGCAGATAAGGTAGTTCTGCGTACCAAACCTGGGTTTTTACCTAAGGTGGTATCTAATAAGAATATCAATCATGAGATTGGTGTTCCGTCTTTGTGTCCTAATCCTTCTTCAAAGAAGGAACGTCTATTACACAATCTGGACGTGGTTCGTGCTTTAAAGTTTTACTTACAAGCTACTAAAGATTTTCGTCAAACATCTGCTTTGTTTGTTGTCTACTCTGGACAGAGGAGAGGTCAAAAGGCTTTGGCAACCTCTTTCTTTTTGGCTAAGAAGCATAATCCGCTTAGCCTATGAGACTGCTGGCCAGCAGCCTCCTGAAAAGATTACAGCTCATTCTACTAGAGCTGTGGCTTCCACATGGGCCTTTAAAAATGAGGCTTCTGTTGAACAGATTTGCAAGGCGGCAACTTGGTCTTCGCTTCATACTTTTTCAAAATTCTACAAATTTGATACTTTTGCTTCTTCGGAGGCTATTTTTGGGAGAAAGGTTTTACAGGCAGTGGTACCTTCCGTTTAAGTACCTGCCTTGTCCCTCCCTTCATCCGTGTACTTTAGCTTTGGTATTGGTATCCCACAAGTAATGGATGATCCGTGGACTGGATACACCTTACAAGAGAAAACATAATTTATGCTTACCTGATAAATTTATTTCTCTTGTGGTGTATCCAGTCCACGGCCCGCCCTGTCATTTTAATGCAGGTATTTTTTAATTTTAAACTACAGTCACCACTGCACCCTATGGTTTCTCCTTTCTCTGCTTGTTTTCGGTCGAATGACTGGATATGGCAGTTAGGGGAGGAGCTATATAGCAGCTCTGCTGTGGGTGATCCTCTTGCAACTTCCTGTTGGGAAGGGGAATATCCCACAAGTAATAGATGATCCGTGGACTGGATACACCACAAGATAAATAAATTTATCAGGTAAGCATAAATTATGTTTTCTTATTTTGGAGGCAAGAAACCACTTGAACCACCTGAATAACTGGAATTGAGGAGGACTCCTATTGATTACCCATATCCTTATATATTATATATCATCATCTTTTTTTTTTTATTATTTAGTTTATCACTTTCTATTGTCACATACTCATTCACTAAGTGATTATTGTACTTTTTTTTTTTTCAAATGATAATCTATGAAACAAACATTAAAAAATGTAACATTTGCTCATTTAAGCTTAATATTGGCATACATTTTATCTGGGTGGTCAGTAAGATCAGCCATGTAGTGTGCCCAATATGGGCCAGATTACAAGTGGCGTGCTTACACTTTTGGGTAATTGAGGGTGTTTGTGTGTGTTGGGTACAATTCAGCCCCCGCCATACCAAGAAAATATCATCAATATATCTATGGTAGCAAAGGATAGATGCATCACACTTGCCCCACAGATATAAATTCTCAAATTGTGACATAAAAATATTGGCGTACAAGGGGGCCATGGAGGAGCCCATCGCTGTACCAGCAATCTGCAAATAAAAACCACTCTCAAAACGAAAGTAATTTTTATGCAGGCAAAATTCAATGAGGGATAAAATATATTCTACCGGCGGATCCTCATAGAGAGGAATGCCCGTAAGGGAATACACACCAAAATAAGAGTTATTTCACAGTAAGAACCTTGCACGACAAATAGGATGTGACATATAGTTTTAACAAATATTTTTGTTAATTTTTGAGTTTTTCACTAGGACAGTATAAATGATTTTATTTGTATACACATATATATTAGCGCAATTCATTTTAAAAAGGGCTCGGCAGTTTCTACAGCCGTATCCATGGCAACCTTGTATACATTGGTTTGCTATGCAACTTGCTATCATCACCTCGGCGTATGGGATTAATAGTATGATATCCTGTACGTAAGATACATCAGAGGTATTGTTTTATTACTGTGCACCTAGTTTATTGTAATAGTGTGGCCGTTGATATATAATTTTTTACGATATTCACATGGCCGGAAGTGACAACTTCACACTTCCGGGTCCAATTGTTCAGTGGAACACAGGGTGCGTTCCATACACGGAAGTTTGGCACCGCTTTGGTAATAAGGTTTGTGTGTTAATTTGTATAGACACTATAAAATGTTTGGTTTGTATCACTGATGTATGCTGACGAAGGGGACTAGATCCCCTGTACTTGTATTTAAAAGACCTGTGAGTGCTACCTTTTGTTTATATATATATATATATATATATATATATATATATATATATATATATATATATATATATATATATATATATATATATATATATACATTATGTATTTATGTATGTTTTTGAAGAACATTCAAATTTGAAATATGCATATTTTCATGTTGGGTTAGCGCACTTGAGAATATGTAATCGGGTTTACGTGTGAGCAGGGTGTCAATTTTTCTCCTTACCTTTTTGCTCTATTTACTTGTATGGGAGAATATGTGAGTGAGCGCGCAATATTCTAAGTTTGTCTTTTTGTGTGCATTGGGTCAGTGCTTGTGCGAAAACAGTTTACTTTCAACTTGTTATACAAGCACTACCCAGTGCGTGCAAAATGCTTACTTCTAGTGTCGTTAGCATGCCATCAGGATCTTTAAATAATTCTCTACTTTTAATTTGGCCCTAAATAGGCCCTGACGAGAACAACTGCTACAGAAAAAAAATATGTTTTACAAATTTTATTATATTTGTGTTGATTAATACAATACGCTTATGGATTCACAAATCACAACTGTTTTTTGCATTATTTTTACATTGCAGAAGCTGAGGTTTATCTTTGCAGAAAAATCTTATAAATCTTAAATTTAGTACACAAAATAATTATACAAATGATTGTATACAATTATAAGTAGAAGTTCTAAAATGTTGCAATTTTATGTACAGTGGCTATAAAAAGTCTACACACCCCTGTTAAAATGTCAGGTGTCTGTGATGTAAAAAAATGAGACAAAGATAAATAATTTCAGAACTTTTTCCACCTTTAATGTGACCTATAAACTGTACAACTCAATTGAAAAACAAACTGAAATCTTTTAGGTGGAGGGAAGAAAACAAAAAAACTAAAATAATGTGGTTGCATAAGTGTGCACTTCTAACTGGGGATGTAGCTGTGTTCAGAATTAAGCAATCACATTCAAAATCATGTTAAATAGGAGTCAGTATACACCAGACATTATTTAAAGTGCCTCTGATTAACCCCAAATAAAGTTCAGCTGCTCTAGTTGGTCTTTCCTGAAATTTTCTTGGTCGCATCCCACAGCAAAAGCCATGGTCCACAGAGAGCTTCCAAAGCATCAGAGGGATCTCATTGTTAAAATGTATCAGTCAGGAGAAGGGTACAAAAGAATTTCCAAGGCATTAGATATACCATGGAACACAGTGAAGAAAGTCATCAAGTGGAGAAAATATGGCACAACAGTGACATTACCAAGAACTGGACGTCCCTCCAAAATTTATGAAAAGACGAGAAGAAAACTGGTCTGGGAGGCTACCAAGAGGCCTACAGCAACATTAAAGGAGCTTCAGGAATATCTGGCAAGTACTGGCTGTGTGGTACATGTGACTACAATCTCCCATATTCTTCATATGCCTGGGCTATGGGGTAGAGTGGCAAGACAAAAGCCTTTTCTTACGAACATCCAAGCCAGGCTACATTTTGCAAAACACATCTGAAGTCTCCCAAAAGCATGTGGGAAAAGGTGTTATGGTCTGATGAAACCGTGGTTGAACTTTTTGGCCATAATTCCAAAAGATATGTTTGGCACAAAAACAACACTGCACATCACCAAAAGAACACCATACCCACAGTGAAGCATGGTGGTGTCAGCATCATGCTTTGGGGCCGTTTTTTTGTCAGCTGGAACTGGGGCCTTAGTCAAGGTAGAGGGAATTATGAACAGTTCCAAATACCAGACAATATTGGCACAAAACATTCAGGCTTCTGCTAGAAAGCTGAACATGAAGAGGAACTTCATCTTTCAGCATGACAACGACCCAAAGCATACATCCAACTCAACAAAGGAATGGCTTCACCAGAAGAAGTTTAAAGTTTTGTAATGGCCCAGCCAGAACCCAGACCTTAAAATCTGTGGGGTGATCTGAAGAGGGCTGTGCACAGGAGATGCCCTCGCAATCTGACTTTTTAGTGTTTTCTTTTGCATGATGTACCGAGTCCACAGATTCATCCTAACTTGTGGGATATTGTCCTTCCTGACAGGAAGTAGCAAAGAGAGCACCACAGCAGAGCTGTCTATATAGCTCCCCCCTTAACTCCACCCCCCAGTCATTCTCTTTGCTGGCTCTAAGCAGGAAGAGTAAAGAGAAGAGGTGTTAAACTGTTAGTTTTATTTTATCTTCAATCAATCCTTTCCATCATGGTCTCTGCCATTGAGACAGGACCTTCTGATTCAAGGTCCATTCAAGCAGACTCGAAAGCCTCTTACCAGGAAAATTTATCATAAGATATGGCGTAAGTATCTTTTTTGGTGCGAATACAAAGGCTTCTCCTGGAGTAAAATCAGGATTCCTAGGATTTTGTCTTTTTTCCAAGAGGGATTGTAAAAAGGATTATCAGCTAGTTCCCTAAAGGGACAGATATCTGTCTATTTTGTTGCACAAGCGTCTGGCAGATGTTCCTGACGTTCGGGCTTTTTGTTAGGCTTTAGTTAGAATTAAGCCTGAGTTTAAACCTGTTGCTCCGCCATGGAGTCTAAATTTAGTTCTTAGAGTTCTTCAGGGGGTTCCGTTTGAACCCATGCATTCCATAGATATTAAGCTTTTATCTTGGAAAGTTTTATTCCTAGTTGCTATCTCTTCAGCTCGAAGAGTTTCTGAACTATCTGCATTACAATGTGACTCTCCTTATCTTGTGTTCCATGCTGATAAGGTCGTTTTGCGTACCAAGCCTGGGTTCCTACCTAAGGTTGTTACTAACAGGAATATCAATCAAGAAATGGTTGTTCCTTCTCTGTGTCCTAATCCTTCTTGTAAGAAGGAACGTCTGTTGCACAACTTGGATGTGGTTCGTGCTTTGAAATTTTGTTTGCAGGCAACCAAAGATTTTCATCAAACATCTTCTTTGTTTGTTGTCTATTCTGGAAAGCGTATGGGGTCAAAAGGCTACGGCGACTTCTCTTTCCTTTTGGCTGAAAAGCATCATCCGTTTGGCTTATGAGACTGCTGGACAGCAGCCTCCTGAAAGGATTACAGCTCATTCTACTAGAGCGGTAGCTTCCACATGGGCTTTTAAAAATGATGCTTCTATTGAACAGATTTGTAAGGCTGCGACTTGGTCGTCGCTTCATACTTTTTCAAATTTTTATAAATTTGATACTTTTGCTTCTTCGGAGGCTTTTTTTGGGAGAAAGGTTTTGCAAGCAGTGGTGTTTAAAAGGTTCCTGTCTTGTCCCTCCCTTCATCTGTGTCCTAAAGCTTTGGTATTGGTATTCCAAAAGTTAGGATGAATCCGTGGACTCGGTACATAATGCAAAAGAAAACAAAATTTATGCTTACCTGATAAATTTATTTCTTTTGCGATGTACGGAGTCCACGGCCCGCCCTGTCTATTCAAGACAGATAGTATTTTTTTATGTAAACTTCAGTCACCTCTGCACCTTATAGTTTCTCCTTTTCTTCCTTGGCCTTCGGTCGAATGACTGTGGGGTGGAGTTAAGGAGGGAGCTATATAGACAGCTCTACTGTGGTGCTCTCTTTGCTACTTCCTGTCAGGAAGGACAATATCCCACAAGTTAGGATGAATCCATGGACTCGGTACATCGCAAAAGAAAGAAATTTATCAGGTAAGCATAAATTTTGTTTTTGCAAAGAAGAGTGGGCAAATCTTGCCAAGTCAAAATGTGCCATGCTGATAGACTCATACCCCAAAAGACTGAGTGCTGTAATAAAATCAAAAGGTGCTTCAACAAAGTATTAGTTTAAGGATGTGCACACTTATGCAACCATAGTATTTTATTTTTATATTGTTTCTTCCCTCTACCTAAAACATTTCAGTTTGTTTTTCAATTGATTTGTACAGTTTATATGTCACATTAAAGGTGGAAAAAGTTCTGAAATGATTTATCTTTGTCTCATTTTTTTTTTACATCACAGAAACCTGACATTTTAACAGGGGTGTGTAGACTTTTTATATCAACTGTACTTTTAAAAGTAAATTCCTTTATAAAAGAAACCTGCAGGACAGCAGTGAGTGCAGTTATATTAAATTATGTATCTTTCTCTTGTAGAACTGGTTTTTGGGAAAAGCATTACATGATGAAGAATCTACAATAATACATCATTATGCATTTGCTGAAAATCCTTCAAGCTTTAAGTATCCAGATTTTGCTGCTGGTTGGGCTCTTAGTATGCCACTTGTAAAAAGGTATGTGATTGTTATTCTTTTTTTATATATGTATGTGTGTGCATAAAAAAAAAAGTGTGTATAATATATATATATATATATATATATATATATATATATATATATATATATATATATATATATATAGCAAAGACACACTGTTGCAAAACTGTGTATATGAGCCATAAGGAATGTATTCACTTAACCTTTTAGCTGTGTGCAACTCAAAACAGTCTGTTGTATTATAAACGGGTTTATAATCTCACATGTGTTGTTGCCACAACCTGGTTATTTGCAGGAATTAAATTGTTACAAAGTTCTTACTCATAACACTCTTGTTTCCAGGTACACATAGAGTGTTAACTGTATATATGTTCAGCTGGGTGAGTTTTACATATGCACTGTAAAGTATTATGTTTCTCCTTTGTAGGTATATATGTTCAAATAGCCTCCAAATTCTCCAGTATTCCAGTATAGTATAATGTATCACAAGTAGACAACATGAGGATATATTGGTGGTATCGAACTAACTTAGCCGCTATTCAGTACAGAACTTGTAGCTTAGAAATCTCTGCGGTGTATCTCACACACCAAAAAGAATCCAGCAATACCACAATGGCGAAAAATAAGCAGTCATAGTCCGAGCTGAATCATCACTGTATATTTATTATCACATCAAGGAAAACAAAAGGTTCCACCACTCCACACACATCAGCTACATCCAACGCGTTTCCTGCTGCTAAACAGCACTTCGTCAGGGATACTCACAGCTGTCTGATTACACCTTTTATTTGGCTCACCACTCATTCCCAAAATTTAAAGGTATATTATCGCTTACAAATTCAGCGGCATATTACTAACCTATAAGCCATTCAAAAAAGGTGCATCGATATCACATTCCAATATATAAAATAACAAGGATAAATTTATATGTTACGAGTACATTGTATCTAAAAATATATATAGACAATTAACACATCATAGTGGGAATTTCAACTTATACTATACGAATCCCGCTAGAACAGATAATTTTACTGCATTGACGTTTTATATAATATTAAGCTAGTTCAGCAGTTACAATACAAGGGCATTTTTTCAATTTATATGTACTTAATACTCAGCATTAGACACAATAAACAACCTCTAGTTATAGTTGCACTTGAAATAACCTATCACTTTAATTAAATGGTTATATATATATATAGCGTATCAATTTCATTTTCTATGATAGTAATATCATCCTCCTAAGGAAAAAACTAGAATGCAACTACCTACTGATTACATCTCAGTTACCTATGTATAATTTTACATCTGAATTTTCATTTATGCCCAGAGAACTCCCTGTTTTTAAGGTATAGATCCAGTAAACTTCTCTCCTATTCAGCGTCTGAGATCTATTGCCACCTGTATTTAATTTGGGCACATGATCAATACCTTGAAATGAAAATAAAGTATTGATGTATTTTAATTCATCTTTATCAAAATTAGCACTTCTCCTGTGCTGAGCAAAATGTTTCGCCACTGGTGTCTTAGGCACTTCACTCTCAAGAGACAACAAGTGCTCTCTCACTCACGTGTCGTTCTACCAGTGTATTGAAAAAAACAAAGATTACAAGTGATGAGATACACTATGTATCTGGAATTACAGTTAAGGTGATGGTTCACCATGTATACATTACCTGTTACTGTGGAGTTAAAAGTATCACTCCTAATAAGATCTTTACATGATTTACATGGTGTACCACCACATCTATAATTCCCATTTCTTTCATGTAATTAGCAAGAGTCCATGAGCTAGTGACGTATGGGATATACATTCCTACCAGGAGGGGCAACGTTTCCCAAACCTCAAAATGCCTATAAATACACCCCTCACCACACCCACAAATCAGTTTTACAAACTTTGCCTCCTATGGAGGTGGTGAAGTAAGTTTGTGCTAGATTCTACGTTGATATGCGCTCTGCAGCAGGTTGGAGCCCGGTTTTCCTCTCAGCCTGCAGTGAATGTCAGAGGGATGTGAGGAGAGTATTGCCTATTTGAATGCAGTGATCTCCTTCTACGGGGTCTATTTCATAGGTTCTCTGTTATCGGTCGTAGAGATTCATCTCTTACCTCCCTTTTCAGATCGACGATATACTCTTATATATACCATTCCCTCTACTGATTCTCGTTTCAGTACTGGTTTGGCTTTTTACTACATGTAGATGAGTGTCCTGGGGTAAGTAAGTCTTATTTTCTGTGACACTCTAAGCTATGGTTGGGCACTTTTTATATAAAGTTCTAAATATATGTATTCAAACATTTATTTGCCTTGACTCAGGATGTTCAACGTTCCTTATTTCAGACAGTCAGTTTCATATTTGGGATAATGCATATGAATAATTCATTTTTTTCTTACCTTAAAAATTTGACTTTCCCTGTGGGCTGTTAGGCTCGCGGGGGCTGAAAATGCTTCATTTTATTGCGTCATTCTTGGCGCAGACTTTTTTGGCGCCAGAATTGTTTTCTGTTTCCGGCGTCATACGTGTCGCCGGAAGTTGCGTCATTTTTTACGTTCTTCTGCGCCAAAAGTGTCGGCGTTCCGGATGTGGCATCATTTTTGGCGCCAAAAGCATTTAGGCGCCAAATAATGTGGGCGTCTTTTTTGGGCGCTAAAAAAATATGGGCGTCACTATTGTCTCCACATTATTTAAGTCTCATTATTTTTTGCTTCTGGTTGCTAGAAGCTTATTCACTGGCATTTTTTTCCCATTCCTGAAACTGTCATTTAAGGAATTTGATCGATTTTGCTTTATATGTTGTTTTTTCTATTACATATTGCAAGATGTCCCATGTTGAAGCTGAGTCAGAAGATACTTCTGGAAAATCGCTGCCGGGTGCTGGAGCTACCAAAGCTAAGTGTATCTGCTGTAAACTCTTGGTATCTGTTCCTCCAGCTGTTGTTTGTACTGTTTGTCATGACAAACTTGTTAATGCAGATAATATTTCCTTTAGTACTGTTACATTACCTGTTGCTGTTCCGTCAACATCTAATATTCAGAGTGTTCCTGATAACATAAGAGATTTTGTTTCTAAATCCATTGAGAAGGCTATGTCTGTTATTCCTCCTTCTAGTAAACGTAAAAAGTCTTTTAAAACTTCTCATTTTTAAGATGAATTTTTAAATGAACATCATCATTCTGATACTGATATTGGTTCTTCTGATTCAGAGGATTCTGTCTCAGAGGTTGATGCTGATAAATCTTCATATTTATTTAAAATGGAATTTATTCGTTCTTTACTTAAATAAGTCCTAATTGCATTAGAAATTGAGGATTCTAGTCCTCTTGATACTAAATCTAAACGTTTAGATAAGGTTTTTAAATCTCCTGTAGTTATTCCAGAAGTATTTCCTGTCCCTGGTGCTATTTCTGAAGTAATTTCCAGGGAATGGAATAATTTGGGTAATTCTTTTACTCCTTCTACTCTTTATTTATTGAGGTTAAATATAAAAGTCAACAGAAAAAAAGAAAAAGATTATAACAATCAAGTTGTCGACAAATAAACAAATCTGTTGCATCACAGTTATAACAATGACAATTATAAATAAACCTTCTATTTTCTAATACATAGAGATGGAAAATTTTAAACCTCTCTTTATCAATGTACAAGTGAAATAACGAAAAAAGAAGACACAAAGATTATTACAAATATGAGCAGGAAATTAGCTATTATTAACTGATCATTCTGAACTAACGTCCTAGACATTTCTCATCAAGTAGCAAACATAACAAGATATGGTTTTATATTTCTACCCTGTGTATCTAAAATCATGAAGCGTAATCTTTTTTCATTAATATGCTTTCCTAAATTTTCCTTCTCGAAACACAACAACAAATATGGAAACAAAATAAAACAAAGCAACAAGACAAAACTAGACAATACAACAAAACAAAAAAAAAAAAAAAAGGGGAAGGCCATGCACCGGGATATTTCTCTCCCAATCCCCATCCCCACCACCGCCTCGTCCCCACCCCGCCCCCCCAAAGCGCCACCAACTAAGATTCTCTCATGGTACCATTAATCCAAATATGTGGAAAAATATCCAGTAGCGTTAATTCCGCAAAGGTTTGTGAGGAAAGAAAAGGCGACAAAATCCTCTTTTGCAAAGAATGTGGGTAAGATAAAATAACTGGTGTCCATTTCCAAAAAAACTTCTTGATCCTTGTCTCAGACGCTTCATGAAGATGAAACGATTCGAAAACAATTTGATCTTGTAGTGACCTAAAGACCATAGCTAATCCCGGTATCCGCCTAGCTTTCCAATTTTTGAGTATACAATATCTAACCGTGAGAATAATGGTATTTAAGCTATTTATGGTATTCACATTAAGAGCCTCCTGTGGAGGGGATAGAAAGATAATATCCTCCGCAGATAAAGCACATGATATTTTATATAATTTATTAAACCAGAAGATAATCTTCAGCCACAGTTGTCTTACCATAGGGCATGTCCAAAACATGTGGAGTACATCGGCTCTATCATGTGAACAACGAGGACATAAATTGACCAAAGACGGAAACATTCTAGAAATTTTCCATGGGGAAAGATAAAAATTATTAACCAGCTTCATGTGAGATTCATTCCAAGAAATCGGGACTTTGCACTTGTGTAGAGAGTCAAAACTCTGAGTAATCTTATCATGATTTATTGAGGGAATTAGCGTGAGCCATGATTTACAAATGTTGTCCTTAAATAGTAAATTCTGTTTGTTCAACATGATATCATACATCAAGGATATAGAAGAGTTTCCTCCCACAAATTTTTGTATGAGGAGCTTAATATCCGTCCAGTCAGAAAGAGAAGGAAGAGACCAACTTTGTGATGAGACAAAATGACGAATTTGAAAGTAGGCAAATAAATTGGATCTAGCTAAATCATATTTATTGAAAATAGTATCTGCTTCTAAGAATTGATCATTCTCATCAAATAACTGTTTTACATAATATAGACCTTTATCAGACCAGTCTTTAAAAGCTTTTTGATAAAGTCCTGGCAAAAAAATTGGATTATTTATAATAGGAAGCCATTCAGAGAACAAATAATCTATATCTAGTATTACACTAAATTAGTCCCAGCTATCCAATCTATTGCCGTTTTAACCATTACAGCCAGGTTATATAATTTAAGATTGGGAAGCGCCAAACCCGCCGATCCGTAATTTTGCATTAGTCTGGCCAGTGCAATGCGAGGCCTTTTATTATTCCAAATAAATTTGGAGATTAGGGTGTTAAAAAGCTTTAAATCCTTATTTAGTATAAATAGAGGCAGATTCTGAAGAGGGTATAATAAACGTGGAAAAATAATTGATTTTATCAGATTTACTCTAGCTGTGATAGACAATGGAAAGGCAGCCCATAGCTGTAAATCAGATCCAATTTTTTGAAACCAAGGCTAAAAATTAGCCTTATACCAAAATTTAGGATTTTTATGTAAAATTAAGCCTAAATATTTAATAACATCAACCATTTTAAATGGGATATCAATGCCGGTTATCAGAGGGTTATTTATACACATTAATTTGCTCTTTTCTAGGTTAATCTTATAGCCTGAGAAGGAACTGAAAATTTCTAGCACGTGTATGATCATGGGGATAGACTGCTGGATATTGGTAAGAAAAACCAACACGTCATCTGCATAAAGCAATGTTTTAAGAAGGTATGGGCCGAATGGGACTCCCTCCAATACATCTCTAAATCGGATCGCAAGCGGTTCCAACGCTATGTTGAAAAGTAGAGGAGATAGAGGGCACCCTTGCCTGGTGCCTCTCTGTAGTATTATTTTAGGAGATAAGAAGCCATTAATAAGCAAGAAGGAGATTGGATTATGATATAATCTAACGATAAACTTGACAAATTCCCCTTTTAAACCGAATTGAACCATCGCTCTGAAGAGATGTTCCCACACAATCGAGTCAAAGGCTTTAACCGCGTCCAGAGAGAGTATAGCAGTCTCTTGCCATGAAGGCTTCTTCTTCTCCCTATCCACATTCCAAGCATAATCTAAGAAATTAATCAATTTGCGAGTATTTTTTACTGGATTTCTAGCCACCATAAATCCAGTCTGGTCAGGATGGATAATTTTAGCAAAACTAACAGAAAGTCTTGAGGCAATAATAGCCATTAAGATCTTGTAGTCTGTATTCAGAACCGAGATTGGCCTGTAAGAGGCCAACTCTTCGGGATTTTTACCTTTCTTCAAGATGAGAGAAATATTAGCAGCGGAAAAGTAGCTAGAAATCACATTATTCGACCTATAATAATAATTAAATAAGTTTTCTAAAGTGGGCAGGAAGACCTCGCCAATACATTTATAGAACTCTGCAGGGAACCCGTCTGGTCCAGGAGCTTTATTCATTTTCAAGTGGTCTATGGCTTTTTTTATTTCATCGATAGATATTGGAGCATTAATTAAAGTTAAATCCTCGCTACTAAATTGAGGTGTCTTTATCATGGACCAGAAAAGATCTTGATTAATATTATCTATCTTAACTCCAGAGTATAGCTGTTGATAGTAATCAAAAAAAGCCCCCATGATTCCATTAGTCTCCGTGTATCTTCACTCCTGTGCTGAGCAAAATGTTTCGCCACTGGTGTCTTAGGCACTTCACTCTCAAGAGACAACAAGTGCTCTCTCACTCACGTGTCGTTCTACCAGTGTATTGAAAAAAACAAAGATTACAAGTGATGAGATACACTATGTATCTGGAATTACAGTTAAGGTGATGGTTCACCATGTATACATTACCTGTTACTGTGGAGTTAAAAGTATCACTCCTAATAAGATCTTTACATGATTTACATGGTGTACCACCACATCTATAATTCCCATTTCTTTCATGTAATTAGCAAGAGTCCATGAGCTAGTGACATATGGCATATATACATTCCTACCAGGAGGGGCAAAGTTTCCCAAACCTCAAAATGCCTATAAATACACCCCTCACCACACCCACAAATCAGTTTTACAAACTTTGCCTCCTATGGAGGTGGTGAAGTAAGTTTGTGCTAGATTCTACGTTGATATGCACTCCGCAGCAGGTTGGAGCCCGGTTTTCCTCTCAGCGTGCAGTGAATGTCAGAGGGATGTGAGGAGAGTATTGCCTATTTGAATGCAGTGATCTCCTTCTACGGGGTCTATTTCATAGGTTCTCTGTTATCGGTCGTAGAGATTCATCTCTTACCTCCTTTTTCAGATCGACAATATACTCTTATATATACCATTTCCTCTACTGATTCTCGTTTCAGTACTGGTTTGGCTTTTTACTACATGTAGATGAGTGTCCTGGGGTAAGTAAGTCTTATTTTCTGTGACAATCTAAGCTATGGTTGGGCACTTTTTATATAAAGTTCTAAATATATGTATTCAAACATTTATTTGCCTTGACTCAGGATGTTCAACGTTCCTTATTTCAGACAGTCAGTTTCATATTTGGGATAATGCATATGAATAATTCATTTTTTTCTTACCTTAAAAATTTGACTTTCCCTGTGGGCTGTTAGGCTCGCGGGGGCTGAAAATGCTTCATTTTATTGCGTCATTCTTGGCGCAGACTTTTTTGGCGCAAGAATTATTTTCTGTTTCCGGCGTCATACGTGTCGCCGGAAGTTGCGTCATTTTTTACGTTCTTCTGCGCCAAAAGTGTCGGCGTTCCGGATGTGGCGTCATTTTTGGCGCCAAAAGCATTTAGGCGCCAAATAATGTGGGTGTCTTTTTTGGGCGCTAAAAAAATATGGGCGTCACTATTGTCTCCACATTATTTAAGTCTCATTTTTTGCTTCTGGTTGCTAGAAGCTTATTCACTGGCATTTTTTTCCCATTCCTGAAACTGTCATTTAAGGAATTTGATCAATTTTGCTTTATATGTTGTTTTTTCTATTACATATTGCAAGATGTCCCATGTTGAAGCTGAGTCAGAAGATACTTCTGGAAAATCGCTGCCGGGTGCTGGAGCTACCAAAGCTAAGTGTATCTGCTGTAAACTCTTGGTATCTGTTCCTCCAGCTGTTGTTTGTACTGTTTGTCATGACAAACTTGTTAATGCAGATAATATTTCCTTTAGTACTGTTACATTACCTGTTGCTGTTCCGTCAACATCTAATATTCAGAGTGTTCCTGATAACATAAGAGATTTTGTTTCTAAATCCATTAAGAAGGCTATGTCTGTTATTCCTCCTTCTAGTAAACGTAAAAAGTCTTTTAAAACTTCTCATTTTTCAGATGAATTTTTAAATGAACATCATCATTCTGATACTGATATTGGTTCTTCTGATTCAGAGGATTCTGTCTCAGAGGTTGATGCTGATAAATCTTCATATTTATTTAAAATGGAATTTATTCGTTCTTTACTTAAAGAAGTCCTAATTGCATTAGAAATTGAGGATTCTAGTCCTCTTGATACTAAATCTAAACGTTTAGATAAGGTTTTTAAATCTCCTGTAGTTATTCCAGAAGTATTTCCTGTCCCTGGTGCTATTTCTGAAGTAATTTCCAGGGAATGGAATAATTTGGGTAATTATTTTACTCCTTCTACTCTTTATTTATTGAGGTTAAATATAAAAGTCAACAGAAAAAAAGAAAAAGATTATAACAATCAAGTTGTCGACAAATAAACAAATCTGTTGCATCACAGTTATAACAATGACAATTATAAATAAACCTCCTATTTTCTATTTTCTAATACATAGAGATGGAAAATTTTAAACCTCTCTTTATCAATGTACAAGTGAAATAACGAAAAAAGAAGACACAAAGATTATTACAAATATGAGCAGGAAATTAGCTATTATTAACTGATCATTCTGAACTAACGTCCTAGACATTTCTCATCAAGTAGCAAACATAACAAGATATGGTTTTATATTTCTACCCTGTGTATCTAAAATCATGAAGCGTAATCTTTTTTCATTAATATGCTTTCCTAAATTTTCCTTCTCGAAACACAACAACAAATATGGAAACAAAATAAGACAAAGCAACAAGACAAAACTAGACAATACAACAAAACAAAAAAAAAAAAAAAGGGGAAAAGGGGAAGGCCATGCACCGGGATATTTCTCTCCCAATCCCCATCCCCACCACCGCCTCGTCCCCACCCCGCCCCCCCAAAGCGCCACCAACTAAGATTCTCTCATGGTACCATTAATCCAAATATGTGGAAAAATATCCAGTAGCGTTAATTCCGCAAAGGTTTGTGAGGAAAGAAAAGGCGACAAAATCCTCTTTTGCAAAGAATGTGGGTAAGATAAAATAACTGGTGTCCATTTCCAAAAAAACTTCTTGATCCTTGTCTCAGACGCTTCATGAAGATGAAACGATTCGAAAACAATTTGATCTTGTAGTGACCTAAAGACCATAGCTAATCCCGGTATCCGCCTAGCTTTCCAATTTTTGAGTATACAATATCTAACCGTGAGAATAATGGTATTTAAGCTATTTATGGTATTCACATTAAGAGCCTCCTGTGGAGGGGATAGAAAGATAATATCCTCCGCAGATAAAGCACATGATATTTTATATAATTTATTAAACCAGAAGATAATCTTCAGCCACAGTTGTCTTACCATAGGGCATGTCCAAAACATGTGGAGTACATCGGCTCTATCATGTGAACAACGAGGACATAAATTGACCAAAGACGGAAACATTCTAGAAATTTTCCACGGGGAAAGATAAAAATTATTAACCAGCTTCATGTGAGATTCATTCCAAGAAATCGGGACTTTGCACTTGTGTAGAGAGTCAAAACTCTGAGTAATCTTATCATGATTTATCGAGGGAATTAGCGTGAGCCATGATTTACAAATGTTGTCCTTAAATAGTAAATTCTGTTTGTTCAACATGATATCATACATCAAGGATATAGAAGAGTTTCCTCCCACAAATTTTTGTATGAGGAGCTTAATATCCGTCCAGTCAGAAAGAGAAGGAAGAGACCAACTTTGTGATGAGACAAAATGACGAATTTGAAAGTAGGCAAATAAATTGGATCTAGCTAAATCATATTTATTGAAAATAGTATCTGCTTCTAAGAATTGATCATTCTCATCAAATAACTGTTTTACATAATATAGACCTTTATCAGACCAGTCTTTAAAAGCTTTTTGATAAAGTCCTGGCAAAAAAATTGGATTATTTATAATAGGAAGCCATTCAGAGAACAAATAATCTAAATATAGTATTACACAAAACTTCTGCCAGGCCAATACTATATTCCTAATAGTGATGAGACAGCTAACATTCTGCGGTAATTTCTGGACAGCAATATGTAGTATAGCCTTTAACGCAAATGGGGTGATCAGATGGTTCTCTATTTCTACTGATGAGACTAAATTAGTCCCAGCTATCCAATCTATTGCCGTTTTAACCATTACAGCCAGGTTATATAATTTAAGATTGGGAAGCGCCAAACCCGCCGATCCGTAATTTTGCATTAGTCTGGCCAGTGCAATGCGAGGCCTTTTATTATTCCAAATAAATTTGGAGATTAGGGTGTTAAAAATTTTTAAATCCTTATTTAGTATAAATAGAGGCAGATTCTGAAGAGGGTATAATAAACGTGGAAAAATAATTGATTTTATCAGATTTACTCTAGCTGTGATAGACAATGGAAAGGCAGCCCATAGCTGTAAATCAGATCCAATTTTTTGAAACAAAGGCTCAAAATTAGCCTTATACCAAAATTTAGGATTTTTATGTAAAATTAAGCCTAAATATTTAATAACATCAACCATTTTAAATGGGATATCAATGCCGGCTATCAGAGGGTTATTTATACACATTAATTTGCTCTTTTCTAGGTTAATCTTATAACCTGAGAAGGAACTGAAAATTTCTAGCACGTGTATGATCATGGGGATAGACTGCTGGATATTGGTAAGAAAAACCAACACGTCATCTGCATAAAGCAATGTTTTAAGACGGTATGGGCCGAATGGGACTCCCTCCAATACATCTCTAAATCGGATCGCAAGCGGTTCCAACGCTATGTTGAAAAGTAGAGGAGATAGAGGGCACCCTTGCCTGGTGCCTCTCTGTAGTATTATTTTAGGAGATAAGAAGCCATTAATAAGCAAGAAGGAGATTGGATTATGATATAATCTAACGATAAACTTGACAAATTCCCCTTTTAAACTGAATTGAACCATCGCTCTGAAGAGATGTTCCCACACAATCGAGTCAAAGGCTTTAACCGTGTCCAGAGAGAGTATAGCAGTCTCTTGCCATGAAGGCTTCTTCTTCTCCCTATCCACATTCCAAGCATAATCTAAGAAATTAATCAATTTGCGAGTATTTTTTACTGGATTTCTAGCCACCATAAATCCAGTCTGGTCAGGATGGATAATTTTAGCAAAACTAACAGAAAGTCTTGAGGCAATAATAGCCATTAAGATCTTGTAGTCTGTATTCAGAACCGAGATTGGCCTGTAAGAGGCCAACTCTTCGGGATTTTTACCTTTCTTCAAGATGAGAGAAATATTAGCAGCGGAAAAGTAGCTAGAAATCACATTATTCGACCTATAATAATAATTAAATAAGTTTTCTAAAGTGGGCAGGAAGACCTCGCCAATACATTTATAGAACTCTGCAGGGAACCCGTCTGGTCCAGGAGCTTTATTCATTTTCAAGTGGTCTATGGCTTTTTTTATTTCATCGATAGATATTGGAGCATTAATTAAAGTTAAATCCTCGCTACTAAATTGAGGTGACTTTATCATGGACCAGAAAAGATCTTGATTAATATTATCTATCTTAACTCCAGAGTATAGCTGTTGATAGTAATCAAAAAAAGCCCCCATGATTCCATTAGTCTCCGTGTATCTTCCCTTATCAGTTTGAATTACAGAGATAAGATGTTTCTTTTTTCTAACCTTAATGAGTCTAGCCAAATATTTAGCAGAGGATCCGTGGGTTCCTTTAAATTGGAGATTAATTTTTGCTTCTTCTTCTAAAAGTTTTTGTTTTAAAAATAAATCTTTCCTTCCTATTATCTTGATATCTTTTCCAATTTGCCGAGGTACGGTTTAGGCAATATTTACTATATGAATTCTTGACTTTATTCATACTTTGAATTTCCCATGCTTTACTCTTTTTTTTTGCTATACTGAGATATGTTTGTATTTCTGCCCGCATTACTGCTTTAAAAGCTTCCCAGAAAATTTCCGGTTTATTAGAATAACTCACATTATCGGCATAATATTGCTGCCACCGTGATCTAAGAAAATTAACAAATTTCGGATTAGTGTACAGATATCGAGGAAAGTAAAAACTAGGTGTTTGGGTCTGTTGTTTTAACCTAGTAAAAAGAGTCAAAGAAATAATAGCATGATCTGAGATAATAATATCTCCAATTCCTGCCTCTAATTTCTGAATAGACAGATTCTCCGTAATTAAAAATAGATCAATTCTCGAAAAGGTGCCATGTGCTTTGGACTCACAGGAAAATGATTGTTTATCTGGATTTTTTAGACGCCAAACATCTACTAATTTTAACCTGGCACAAAATTGTGATAAATATTTTGCATTTTTTACATATACTGATCTATTTTTATTAGACAATCTGTCTAGCACGGGACACAAAGTGGCATTGAAATCACCCCCGAAGATTAAATTTTCTGTAATAAAAGGAAATAATTTAATTTTTATTTTTTCCCAAAATTCTCTAGAAAACTGATTTGGAGCATATATATTGCAAAATATAAATTTAATGTTTTTTATAAAAACATGGATAAGTATATATCTTGCAGCTGGGTCTTTTTCTACCTTCTCAATCTTATATTCCAGTTCTTTATGGAAGAGAATAGCAACCCCACATTTTCTAGATGGACCAGTTGTAGAAACTACTTCCCCTACCCATTTTATCTTCAATTTAGCTGCTTCATGTTCATTAAGATGTGTCTCCTGAAGGAGAACAACATCTGGATTATAACTTGCTAGGGTCTTAATGATCAGTTTACGTTTGATTGGAGAGGATATTCCTCCTATATTCCAAGATAATACTTTAGTTCCTACCATGATCTAGCTTAAAATTCAATAGCTAATTTATGAGAGAACAATTCATTTGGGGCGAGCTGAGGGCGCGGCATGAGGCAAAAGGGAAGCGGTGGAGAGAGAAGAGACAAGGGGAGAGGAAAAAAAAACAAAAAAAAACAAAACACATACCTCAACCCTAAAATACTATAGAACAAAATAACAACTTCGCTATCCTTGTATCACATTAAATAATTAGTTTTCAGCAATATTAAAAAAGAAATCATAGACATTGGCTGATGAAATTCCCTGCACTTAGCTGCTCTCAATATATTTTTTAATTTCTGTAACATCATCAAATACATGTCTGGTACCAGAATGATCCTCGACTATAATTCTGGCAGGGTACACCATTCTAGCCTTTAGCCCTTTATTTATTAATTGTGTACAGTGAGGGGCCATCTGTCTTCTCTTAGATGAAGTTTCAAAAGAGAAATCCTGAAATAATAATATCCTGCTGCCTCCAAATACTGGGGGCTCAGCTTTTTTAAATAGTTTTAATAGGTCAACTTTATCTTGAAATTTAAGAAATTTGAATAGACAGACTCTATCTTTTGCAACTCCATCCAGAGAAGACCTCTTGGGACCCGATCTATGCGCATGCTCAATTGTGAGTGGCAACAAGTGGGATGGCATACCAAGAGAGAGGGGTAATGTAGTGGATGTAAATTTTACTAAGTCCTCAAATTCTGACTGTTCTGGGAGTCCTACTAGTCTAATATTATTACGCCTGGAGCGATCCTCAAGATCCTCGAGGCGTAACTGCATATTTTTGATTTTGGATTCTTGTTTTCGTAGGGTGTCAGCCTGAACATGCGTCTGATCTTCTATATCAGAGATCCTGGTCTCTGCTTCTGTTAATCGGGCT
The DNA here is from genome assembly GCF_027579735.1 of Bombina bombina. Taxonomy (NCBI): domain Eukaryota; kingdom Metazoa; phylum Chordata; class Amphibia; order Anura; family Bombinatoridae; genus Bombina; species Bombina bombina. The sequence continues at coordinate 1,112,674,024 of NC_069501.1, read as the reverse complement.
GAGAACTGTCTTACCTCAGCCGATAATGATCCTATTTCGGTAGCAATTGAACCCAGCTCTTTTTTAATATCTTCAAATTGTGGTGAAAATACTTCTGAAATTTTGGTTATAAGAGCTTGCAAATCAAATGGGGACCTAGTGGTCTCCATTGTGCTATCTAAACTGGTATCAGTAATTTTACTTTTTTTGTCTTTCGTTTTCACAGGCATTATGGGAGAATTAGATTTCCCTCATGATACATTTTTCCATCCAAAAATGTGAATAAAGAGAAGAAAACCTTGCCTAGTCCGTGAAAAAAGCCAGGCAGTGACCTGTGAAGTAAACGTGCGAAAAAACAACCCAGATACGTGGTAGAATAAAACAAGATACATGTGTGTATATAGAAACAACCCTCCTCTCCCTATCTTCTTAATTATGTATGTGCTTTAGCACTAGCCTATGGCTATGTGTCTTGTGTGTGTTTTAATTGAGTGTTCTCTGTAACACTCCACCTGTGTTAAAAAAAAAAAAAAAAAAAAAAGGAATCAAACAGAAGTGAATAGGGCCTGTGATCTCTAGGACAGAAAAAGCGTTTTCTTAAAGGTAATCTGCAGGATTTACAATAAAGTTATGCTAAATAAAAAAATCTGGGGGGTTTCCGGTGGGAGGAGCTGTGCAGTGTGAACACGCTGTGTCGGCGCTGAGAGCCGAAGGTTGATCAGCTCCATACTACTCTCTTCTGGCATCTTATCTCCCGTTGTTGGTGCGGATAGCATCCTAGGGAGCCGGGCAAGTACTATTCAAGCCCAGACGGGAAACCCACAAAAGACTCAATTTTGGCTTCTTTGTCAAAGCCGCAACTTCGCTACTCTGTCATGAACTGGCAACCTAAGTATTGTGCTTATTGATTTGTGCCTGCTTTTTGTTCATCGTTGTATGTACAACATGTATCTACTATAATAAGACACTTTTTTCTACTCAAGCCGCAGACCAGTATTCTTGAAAGAACGATAGCTGGCAGTGAAAACAGATTACTTGTATGGAATAAACCCTGAGGATCAGTCGTGCCCGTTGTGGGGTAGCAATACCCCCTAGGACACCAAAGACATTGAAAGTAACTTGAGCAAAGGTATCAGTCTCCAAAACTCTTTATGAACGCTACCTTGCAAAAAAAAAAAAAGAGAGAAAAAAAAAGAAAGGAATAATTTACTTATTTGTAACCATTGTGATCTCCTTTTAATCCTTTTCTCTTTTCTTTTTATTTGTCCATAATTATAATATTGGTATCATAATATAATAGTAGTTGTACTTAAAATGTATGGTATAAGTACTTTATAGTGCCTTAATGAAATAAGGGCTAGGAACTGGGAGCCATTAGTTTATTACTGGACCCAGGCACTCTTTATTTTTGCAGAGTTCTCTTTTATTTTCGATTATAAATCTAGGTGTTACAAGGTTTAGATTAACTTAATAGTTAACCCATTCAAGTTGTCTATACATATATAATGTTAATGGCTCTTGAGTCATTTATTTAAGAAGATCTTGATAATTTTAATATCCCTTTTGACACTTTTCATATCTCTTATTTAATTACGCAGAATTTGGTTGATAACTGATTACCATGACAAAGAAAGGGAAAAGATTTCTTTTACTCTTTCTAAACGTTTTAAGCAATTATATCCTGTGCCATCTGACAGATTAGAATTTTGGGACAAAATACCTAAGGTTGATGGGGCTGTCTCTACTCTTGCTAAGCGTACTACTATTCCTACGGCAGATGGTACTTCCTTTAAGGATCCTTTAGATAGGAAAATTGAATCCTTTCTAAGAAAAGCTTACTTGTGTTCAGGTAATCTTCTTAGACCTGCTATAAATTTAGCGGATGTTGCTGCGGCTTCAACTTTTTGGTTAGAAGCTTTAGCGCAACAAGTAACAGATCATAATTCTCATAGCATTATTATTCTTCTACAACATGCTAATAATTTTATTTGTGATGCCATCTTTGATATCATTAGAGTTGATGTCAGGTATATGTCTCTAGCTATCTTAGCTAGAAGAGCTTTATGGCTTAAAACTTGGAAAGCTGATATGTCTTCTAAGTCTACTCTGCTTTCCCTTTCTTTCCAGGGTAATAAATTATTTGGTTCTCAGTTGGATTCTATTATCTCAACTGTTACTGGAGGGAAAGGAATTTTTTACCACAGGATAAAAAATCTAAAGGTAAATTTAGGTCTAATAATCGTTTTCGTTCCTTTCGTCACAACAAGGAACAAAAGCCTGATCCTTCATCCTCAGGAGTGGTATCAGTTTGGAAACCATCTCCATTCTGGAATAAATCCAAGCCTTTTAGAAAACCAAAGCCAGCTCCCAAGTCCACATGAAGGTGCGGCCCTCATTCCAGCTCAGCTGGTAGGGGGCAGATTACGTTTTTTTCAAAGAAATTTGGTTCAATTCCGTTCACAATCTCTGGATTCAGAACATTGTTTCAAAAGGGTACAGAATTGGCTTCAAGATAAGGCCTCCTGCAAAGAGATTTTTTCTTTCCCGTGTCCCAGTAAACCTAGCGAAGGCTCAAGCATTTCTGAAATGTGTTTCAGATCTAGAGTTGGCTGGAGTAATTATGCCAGTTCCAGTTCTGGAACAGGGGCTGGGGTTTTATTCAAATCTCTTCATTGTACCAAAGAAGGAGAATTCCTTCAGACTAGTTCTGGATCTAAAAATATTGAATCGTTATGTAAGGATACCAACATTCAAGATGGTAACTATATAAGGACCATCTTGCCTTTTGTTCAGCAAGAGCATTATATGTCCACAATAGATTTACAGGATGCATATCTGCATATTCCGATTCATCCAGATCACTTTCAGTTTCTGAGATTCTCTTTTCTAGACAAGCATTACCAGTTTGTGGCTCTACCGTTTGGCCTAGCTACAGCTCCAATAATTTTTACAAAGGTTCTCGGTGCCCTTCTGTCTGTAATCAGAGAACAGGGTATTTTGGTATTTCCTTATTTGGACGATATCTTGGTACTTGCTCAGTCTTCACATTTAGCAGAATCTCATACGAATCGACTTGTGTTGTTTCTTCAAGATCATGGTTGGTGGATCAATTTACCAAAAAGTTCATTGATTCCTCAGACAAGGGTAACCTTTTTAGGTTTCCAGATAGATTCAGTGTCCATGACTCTGTCACTAACGGACAAGAGACGTCTAAAATTGATATCAGCTTGTCGAAACCTTCAGTCACGATCATTCCCTTCGGTAGCTTTATGCATGGAAATTCTAGGTCTTATGACTGCAGCATCGGACGCGATACCCTTTGCTCGTTTTCACATGCGACTTCTTCAGCTCTGTATGCTGAACCAGTGGTGCAGGGATTACACAAAGATATCTTAATTAATATCTTTAACACCGATTGTACGACACTCTCTGATGTGGTGGACAGATCACCATTGTTTAGTTCAGGGGGCTTCTTTTGTTCTTCCGACCTGGACTGTAATTTCAACAGATGCAAGTCTGACAGGTTGGGGAGCTGTTTGGGTGTCTCTGACAGCACAAGGGGTTTGGGAATCTCAGGAGGTGAGATTACCGATCAATATTTTGGAACTCCGTGCAATTTTCAGAGCTCTTCAGTCATGGCCTCTTCTAAAGAGAGAATTGTTCATTTGTTTTCAGACAGACAATGTCACAGCTGTGGCATACATCAATCATCAAGGAGGGACTCACAGTCCTCTGGCTATGAAGGAAGTATCTCGAATTCTGGTATGGGCGGAATCCAGCTCCTGTCTAGTTTCTGCGGTTCATATCCCAGGTATAGACAATTGGGAAGCGGATTATCTCAGCTGCCAGAAGTTACATCCGGGCGAATGGTCTCTTCACCCAGAGGTTTTTCTTCAGATTGTTCAAATGTGGGGACTTCCAGAAATAGATCTGATGGCCTCTCATCTAAACAAGAAACTTCCCAGGTATCTGTCCAGATCCAGGGATCCTCAAGCGGAAGCAGTGGATGCATTGTCACTTCCTTGGAAGTATCATCCTGCCTATATCTTTCCGCCTCTAGTTCTTCTTCCAAGAGTAATCTCCAAGATTCTGAAGGAATGCTAGTTTGTTCTGCTGGTAGCTCCAGCATGGCCTCACAGGTTATGGTATGCGGATCTTGTCCGGATGGCCTCTTGCCAACCGTGGACTCTTCCATTAAGACCAGACCTTTTGTCGCAAGGTCCTTTTTTCCATCAGGATCTCAAATCCTTAAATTTAAAGGTATGGAGATTGAACGCTTGATTCTTAGTCAAAGAGGTTCCTCTGACTCTGTGATTAATACTATGTTACAGGCTCGTAAATCTGTATCTAGGGAGATATATTATAGAGTCTGGAAGACTTATATTTCTTGGTGTCTTTCTCATCATTTTTCCTGGCATTCTTTTAGAATTCCGAGAATTTTACAGTTTCTTCAGGATGGTTTGGATAAAAGTTTGTCTGCAAGTTCCTTGAAAGGACAAATCTCTGCTCTTTCTGTTCTTTTTCACAGAAAGATTGCTAATCTTCCTGATATTCATTGTTTTGTACAAGCTTTGGTTCATATAAAACCTGTCATTAAGTAAATTTCTCCTCCTTGGAGTTTGAATTTGGTTCTGGGGGCTCTTCAAGCTCCTCCGTTTGAACCTATGCATTCATTGGACATCAAATTACTTTCTTGGAAAGTTTTGTTCCTTTTGGCCATCTCTTCTGCCAGACGAGTTTCTGAATTATCTGCTCTTTCTTGTGAGTCTCCTTTTCTGATTTTTCATCAGGATAAGGCGGTGTTGTGAACTTCTTTTACATTTTTACCTAAGGTTGTGAATTCTAACAACATTAGTAGAGAAATTGTGGTTCCTTCATTGTGTCCGAATCCTAAGAATTCTAAGGAGAGATCATTGCATTCTTTGGATGAAGTTAGAGCTTTGAAATATTATATTGAAGCTACTAAGAATTTCCGAAAGACTTCTAGTCTATTTGTTATCTTTTCTGGTTCTAGGAAAGGTCAGAAGGCCTCTGCCATTTCTTTGGCATCTTGGTTGAAATCTTTAATTCATCATGCTTATGTTGAGTCGGGTAAAACTCTGCCTCAAAGGATTACAGCTCATTCTACTAGGTCAGTTTCTACTTCCTGGGCATTTAGGAATGATGCTTCGGTTGATCAGATTTGCAAAGCAGCAACTTGGTCTTCTTTGCATACTTTTACTAAATTCTACCATTTTGATGTGTTTTCTTCTTCTGAAGCTGTTTTTGGTAGAAAAGTACTTCAGGCAGCTGTTTCAGTTTGAATCTTCTGCTTATAATTTCAGTTTTTTTCATTTAATCTTTATTTTGGGTGTGGATTATTTTTCAGCGGAATTGGCTGTCTTTATTTTAGCCCTCCTTCTCTAGTGACTCTTGCGTGGAAAGATCCACATCTTGGGTAGTCATTATCCCATACGTCACTAGCTCATGGACTCTTGCTAATTACTTGAAAGAAAACATAATTTATGTAAGAACTTACCTGATAAATTCATTTCTTTCATATTAGCAAGAGTCCATGAGGCCCACCCTTTTTTGTGGTGGTTATGATTTTTTTGTATAAAGCACAATTATTCAAATTCCTTATTTTTTATGCTTTCGCACTTTTTTCTTATCACCCCACTTCTTGGCTATTCGTTAAACTGATTTGTGGGTGTGGTGAGGAGTGTATTTATAGGCATTTTGAGGTTTGGGAAACTTTGCCCCTCCTGGTAGGAATGTATATCCCATACGTCACTAGCTCATGGACTCTTGCTAATATGAAAGAAATGAATTTATCAGTTAAGTTCTTACATAAATTATGTTTTTTTCTTTTTTAGCCATATCCTGTCATCCTTTTTCTCTTTGATAGAAAAATTTTGTTTAAGACTATTCTCTATAGTTTCAGCTTTCCTTGATACACATCTAATCCCTTTATCTATGACTGTCTTCAATTTGGGATCATTTTTTAATAGTGGACTAAATTTCTGAATAATTTAAAAAATTTCTGAATATTGCCTACTTTATTTGGTAGAAAAAGTTAGTCTATCTATGGCCTAGATTTGGAGTTTGGCGTTAGCCGTGAAAACCAGCGTTAGAGGCTCCTAACGCTGGTTTTAGGCTAACTCCGGTATTTGGAGTCACTCAAAATAGGGTCTTTTCCATACCGCAGATCCCCTTACGTCATTTGCGTATCCTATCTTTTCAATGGGATCTTTCTAACTCCGGTATTTAGAGTCGTGTCTGAAGTGAGCGTTAGACATCTAACGACAAAACTCCAGCCGCAGGAAAAAAGTCAGTAGTTAAGAGCTTTCTGGGCTAACGCCGGTTCATAAAGCTCTTAACTACTGTACTCTAAAGTACACTAACACCCATAAACTACCTATGTACCCCTAAACCGAGGCCCCCCACATCGCCGCCACTCGATTACATTTTTTTAACCCCTAATCTGCCGACCGCCACCTACGTTATACTTATGTACCCCTAATCTGCTGCCCCTAACACCGCCGACCCCTGTATTATATTTATTAACCCCTAATCTGCCCCCACAACGTCGCTGCCAGCTACCTACAATAATTAACCCCTAATCTGCTGACCACAAAGCGCCGCCACCTACATTATAGCTATGTACCCCTAATCTGCTGCCCCTAACACCGCCTACCCCCATATTATATTTATTAACCCCTAATCTGCCCCCCACAATGTCGCCTCCACCTGCCTACACTTATTAACCCCTAAACTGCCGAGCGGACCGCACCGCTACTATTATAAAGTTATTAACCCCTAATCCGTCTCACTAACCCTATAATATATAGTATTAACCCCTAATCTGCCCTCCCTAACATCGCTAACACCTAACTTCAATTATTAACCCCTAATCTGCCAACCGGAGCTCACCGCTATTCTAATAAATGTATTAACCCCTAAAGCCCCCCTAAATTAAATATAATTTTAATCTAACAAAATTAATTAACTCATTAAAAAAATTTATTCCTATTTAAAGCTAAATACTTACCTGTAAAATAAACCCTAATATAGCTACAATATAACGAATAATTACATTGTAGCTATTTTAGGATTAATATTTATTTTACAGGCAACTTTGTAATTATTTTAACCAGGTACAATAGATATTTAATAGTTAAGAACTATTTAATAGCTAAAATAGTTAAAATAATTACAAATTTACCTGTAAAATAAATCCTAACCTAAGTTACAATTAAACCTACCACTACACTATCAATAAATTAATTAAATAAAATACCTATAATTATCTACAATTAAACCTACCACTACACTATCAATAAATTAATTAAATAAAATACCTACAATTATCTACAATTAAACCTAACACTACACTATCAATAAATAAATTAAATACAATACCTACAAATAACTACAATGAAATAAACTATCTAAAGTACAAAAAATAAAAAAGGACTAAGTTACAAAAAATAAAAAAAATATTTACAAACATAAGAAAAATATTACAACAATTTTAAACTAATTACACCTACTCTAAGCCCCCTAATAAAATAACAAAGACCCCCAAAATAACAAAATGCAATACCCCCCCCAACATTACAACCCACCACCCACATACCCCTAATCTAACCCAAACCCCCCTTAAATAAACCTAACACTAAGCCCCTGAAGATCTTCCTACCTTGTCTTCACCCTACCAGGTTCACCGATCCGTCCTGAAGAGCTCCTCCGATGTCCTGATCCAAGCCCAAGCGGGGGGCTGAAGAGGTCCATGATCCGGCTGAAGTCTTCATCCAAGCAGGAGCTGAAGAGGTCCATGATCCGAATGAAGTCTTCATCCAAGCGGAACAGCATTCTATTGGCTGATCGGAACAGCCAATAGAATGCAAGCTCAATCTGATTGGCTGATCGAATCAGCCAATCGGATTGAACTTGATTCTGATTGGCTGATTCCATCAGCCAATCAGAATATTCCTACCTTAATTCCGATTGGCTGATAGAATCCTATCAGCCAATCGGAATTCGAGGGACGCCATCTTGGATGACGTCCCTTAAAGGAACCGTCATTCGGCTACTAGGCGTCGGGAGAAGAGGATGTTCCGCGTTGGAGGTCTGCCAGATCGATCCGGAAGAAAGAAGATTGAAGATGCCGTTGATAGAAGACTTCATCCGGATCATGGACCTCTTCAGCTCCCGCTTGGATGAAGACTTCATCCGGATCATGGACCTCTTCAGCTCCCGCTTGGATGAAGACTTCAGCCGGATCATGGACCTCTTCAGCCCCCTGCTTGGGCTTGGATCAGGACATCGGAGGAGCTCTTCAGGACATATCGGTGAACCTGGTAGGGTGAAGACAAGGTAGGAAGATCTTCAGGGGCTTAGTGTTAGGTTTATTTAAGGGGGGTTTGGGTTAGATTAGGGGTATGTGGGTGGTGGGTTGTAATGTTGGGGGGGTATTGTATGTTTTTTTTTACAGGCAAAAGAGCTGAATTTCTTGGGGCATGCCCCGCAAAGGGCCCTGTTAAGGGCTGGTAAGGTAAAAGAGCTTTGAAATGTAGTAATTTAGAATAGGGTAGGGCATTTTGTTATTTTGGGGGTCTTTGTTATTTTATTAGGGGGCTTAGAGTAGGTGTAATTAGTTTAAAATTGTTGTAATATTTTTCTTATGTTTGGAAATATTTTTTTATTTTTTGTAACTTAGTTCTTTTTTATTTTTTGTACTTTAGTTAGTTTATTTCATTGTAGTTATTTGTAGGAATTGTATTTAATTTATTTATTGATAGTGTAGTGTTAGGTTTAATTGTAGGTAATTGTAGGTATTTTATTTATTTAATTAATTTAATGATAGTATAGTGTTAGGTTTAATTGTAACTTAGGTTAGGATTTATTTTACAGGTAATTTTGTTATTATTTTAACTAGGTAACTATTAAATAGTTCTTAACTATTTAATAGCTATTGTACCTGGTTAAAATAATTACAAAGTTGCCTGTAAAATAAATATTAATCCTAAAATAGCTACAATGTAATTATAATTTATATTGTAGCTATATTAGGATTTATTTTACAGGTAAGTATTTAGCTTTAAATAGGAATAATTTATTTAATAAGAGTTAATTAATTTCGTTAGATTAAAATTATATTTAATTTAGGGGGGTGTTAGGGTTAGACTTAGCTTTAGGGGTTAATACATTTATTATAGGTGCGGTGAGCTCCGGTCGGCAGATTAGGGGTTAATGTTTGAAGTTAGGTGTCGGCGATGTTAGGGAGGGCAGATTAGGGGTTAATACTATTTATTATAGGGTTAGTGATGCGGATTAGGGATTAATAACTTTATTATAGTAGCGCTCAGTTCCGCTCGGCAGATTAGGGGTTAATAAGTGTAGGCAGGTGGAGGCGACGTTGAGGGGGGGGCAGATTAGGGGTTAATAAATATAATATAGGGGTCGGCGGTGTTAGGGGCAGCAGATTAGGGGTACATAAGGATAATGTAAGTAGCGGCGGTTTACGGAGCGGCAGATTAGGGGTTAAAAATAATATGCAGGGGTCAGCGATAGCGGGGGCGGCAGATTAGGGGTTAATAAGTGTAAGGCTAGGGGTGTTTAGACTCGGGGTACATGTTAGGGTGTTAGGTGCAGACGTAGGAAGTGTTTCCCCATAGCAAACAATGGGGCTGTGTTAGGAGCTGAACGCAGCTTTTTTGCAGGTGTTAGTTTTTTTTTTCAGGTCAAACAGCCCCATTGTTTCCTATGGGGGAATCGTGCACGAGCACGTTTTTGAGGCTGGCCGCTTGCGTAAGCAACTCTGGTATCGAGAGTTGAAGCTGCGTTAAAAATGCTCTACGCTCCTTTTTTGGAGCCTAACGCAGCCTTTTTGTGGACTCTCAATACCAGAGTTATTTTTATGGTGCGGCCAGAAAAAAGCCGGCGTTGGCTACGCAGGTCGTTGCCGACAAAACTCCAAATCTATCCGTATATTTCCTGAATCTTTGTCTTGTTTACATTTATCTTGCAATAAAGACTTCCTATCCATGGCCTTAACTTCCTCCATAGTTATTTCTAGATCTCTTTTCTTATAACCCCTATCCATCAGTCTATTCATTAAGCTGTTTGCTTGGACAGAATAATTTTCATCATTACTATAATTATGTTTTAAACGCATAAACTGGCCTTTTGGAATTCCCTTTTTCACACTGTAGGGATGGCCAGAATCTGCTCTAAGTATGGTATTACCTGATGTTTTCTTTCTGAATATTTCTGTTGTAATGCATCCTTTACATATATCTCCTTTTATTGTCAAGTCTAGATAGTCAACACTGCTCTCTGAACAAAAAAATGTAAACCTCAGATTGTTATTGTTGTCATTTAGATATCCCATAAACTGTTCTATAGTTGAATCACCACTTTTCCAAACTATTAGCAAATCATCTATAAATCTAGTATAGAATAGAATACTTTTTTGAAAAGGATTACTAGTAGTAAATATTTCCTTCAATTTGAAATATACAAGATATAAATTAGCGTACGAGGGGGCGAATTTCGCCCCCATCGCCGTACCCTGACATTGTACATTAAAGCAGCCCTCAAAAAGAAAATAGTTGTGGGTTAGGAGAAATTGTACAATGTCTACAATATAATCAATGAAGCAAGTCTCAAAGCTAGTATATATATGTAACATTTCACTAAGTGCATTAAGCCAGATACATAGTGTATCTCATCACTTGTAATCTTTGTTTTTTTCAATACACTGGTAGAACGACACGTGAGTGAGAGAGCACTTGTTGTCTCTTGAGAGTGAAGTGCCTAAGACACCAGTGGCGAAACATTTTGCTCAGCACAGGAGAAGTGCTAATTTTGATAAAGATGAATTAAAATACATCAATACTTTATTTTCATTTCAAGGTATTGTTCATGTGCCCAAATTAAATACAGGTGGCAATAGATCTCAGACGCTGAATAGGAGAGAAGTTTACTGGATCTATACCTTAAAAACAGGGAGTCCTCTGGGCATAAATGAAAATTCATATGTAAAATTATACATAGGTAACTGAGATGTAATCAGTAGGTAGTTGCATTCTAGTTTTTTCCTTAGGAGGATGATATTACTATCATAGAAAATGAAATTGATACGCTATATATATATATATATATATATATATATATATATATATATATATAACCATTTGAAAATTAAAGTGATAGGTTATTTCAAGTGCAACTATAACTAGAGGTTGTTTATTGTGTTTAATGCTGAGTATTAAGTACATATAAATTGAAAAAATGCCCTTGTATTGTAACTGCTGAACTAGCTTAATATTATATAAAACGTCAATGCAGTAAAATTATCTGTTCTAGCGGGATTCGTATAGTATAAGTTGAAATTCCCACTATGATGTGTTAATTGTCTATAGGGAGTGCAGAATTATTAGGCAAATTAGTATTTTGACCACATCATCCTCTTTATGCATGTTGTCTTACTCCAAGCGGTATAGGCTCGAAAGCCTACTACCAATTAAGCATATTAGGTGATGTGCATCTCTGTAATGAGAAGGGGTGTGGTCTAATGACATCAACACCCTATATCAGGTGTGCATAATTATTAGGCAACTTCCTTTCCTTTGGCAAAATGGGTCAAAAGAAGGACTTGACAGGCTCAGATAAGTCAAAAATAGTGAGATATCTTGCAGAGGGATGCAGCACTCTTAAAATTGCAAAGCTTCTGAAGCGTGATCATCGAACAATCAAGCGTTTCATTCAAAATAGTCAACAGGGTCGCAAGAAGCGTGTGGAAAAACTAAGGCGCAAAATAACTGCCCATGAACTGAGAAAAGTCAAGCGTGCAGCTGCCAAGATGCCACTTGCCACCAGTTTGGCCATATTTCAGAGCTGCAACATCACTGGAGTGCCCAAAAGCACAAGGTGTGCAATACTCAGAGACATGGCCAAGGTAAGAAAGGCTGAAAGACGACCACCACTGAACAAGACACACAAGCTGAAACGTCAAGACTGGGCTAAGAAATATCTCAAGACTGATTTTTCTAAGGTTTTATGGACTGATGAAATGAGAGTGAGTCTTGATGGGCCAGATTGTGGGCCCGTGGCTGGATTGGTAAAGGGCAGAGAGCTCCAGTCCGACTCAGACGCCAGCAAGGTGGAGGTGGAGTACTGGTTTGGGCTGGTATCATCAAAGATGAGCTTGTGGGGCCTTTTCGGGTTGAGGATGGAGTCAAGCTCAACTCCCAGTCCTACTGCCAGTTTCTGGAAGACACCTTCTTCAAGCAGTGGTACAGGAAGAAGTCTGCATCCTTCAAGAAAAACATGATTTTCATGCAGGACAATGCTCCATCACAGGCGTCCAAGTACTCCACAGCGTGGCTGGCAAGAAAGGGTATAAAAGAAGAAAATCTAATGACATGGCCCCTTGTTCACCTGATCTGAACCCCATTGAGAACCTGTGGTCCATCTTCAAATGTGAGATTTACAAGGAGGGAAAACAGTACACCTCTCTGAACAGTGTCTGGGAGGCTGTGGTTGCTGCTGCACGCAATGTTGATGGTGAACAGATCAAAACACTGACAGAATCCATGGATGGCAGGCTTTTGAGTGTCCTTGCAAAGAAAGGTGGCTATATTGGTCACTGATTTGTTTTTGTTTTGTTTTTGAATGTCAGAAATGTATATTTGTGAATGTTGAGATGTTATATTGGTTTCACTGGTAAAAATAAATAATTGAAATGGGTATATATTTGTTTTTTGTTAAGTTGCCTAATAATTATGCACAGTAATAGTCACCTGCACACACAGATATCCCCCTAAAATAGCTAAAACTAAAAACAAACTAAAAACTACTCCCAAAAATATTCAGCTTTGATATTAATGAGTTTTTTGGGTTCATTGAGAACATGGTTGTTGTTCAATAATAAAATTAATCCTCAAAAATACAACTTGCCTAATAATTCTGCACTCCCTGTATATATATTTTTAGATACAATGTACTCGTAACATATAAGTTTATCCTTGTTATTTTATATATTGGAATGTGATATTGATGCACCTTTTTTGAATGGCTTATAGGTTAGTAATATGCCGCTGAATTTGTAAGCGATAATATACCTTTAAATTTTGGGAATGAGTGGTGAGCCAAATAAAAGGTGTAATCAGACAGCTGTGAGTATCCCTGACGAAGTGCTGTTTAGCAGCAGGAAACGCGTTGGATGTAGCTGATGTGTGTGGAGTGGTGGAACCTTTTGTTTTCCTTGATGTGATAATAAATATGCAGTGATGATTCAGCTCGGACTATGACTGCTTATTTTTCGCCATTGTGGTATTGCTATATATATATATATATATATATATATATATATATATATATATGTGTGTGTGTGTATAATAAATAAATAATGTTTGTGTGTGTGTATGTATGTATAATATATTAATAATGTTTTTGTGTGTGTATGTATAATAAATAATGTTTGTGTGTGTATGTATAATAAATAATGTTTGTGTGTGTATGTATAATAAATAAATAATGTTTGTGTGTGTATGTATAATAAATACATGTTTGTGTGTTTATGTATAAAACATAAATAATGTTTGTGTGTGTGTGTATATTCATATATAAAACCAAAAGTATATGGGCCCATATATTTGGTTGTTGGACATACTTTATTCCAAAACCATGGGAATTAATGTGGATTTGCCCAATTCATCCCAAAGGTGTTCATTGGGGTTGAGGTCAGGGATCTGTGCAGGTCATCGAAGTTTCTCCATACAAAACTCTTCAACCCATGTCTTCATGGACTTCACTTTGTGCACAGGAACACAATTATGCTGGACTAGGAAACGGCATTAAACTGTTGTCACAAAGTGGGAAGCTCGCTATTGTCTAAAATGTCTTTGAACCCCGAAAAAACAGCCCTTGACCATTATCCCTACTCCACCAAACTTTTTCAGTAGGCATCGTGCATTCCTGTATGTAGTGTACTTCGGGCATCTGCCACACCCAGATTCTTCCGTGATATGAGTCTTTTGTACAGTTTCTCAGCCATTAAAACCCATTTCATGCACTTCATTTCTCGGTTGCCCCACCACGTTAGTTTGCATGGTCTTCCACTTTGTTAGTTTGGCTGCTGTTAATCCTAAATGCTTACACTTAACAATAATAGCCCTTATAGTTGACTAAGGCAGATCTAGTAGGACATACATTTCATGAAGTGCCTTGTGGTTTGGCATTTTATGTAAGAGTCATGTTTAAGCTCATTGAGCTCTTTGGTACAACCCATTTTACTGCCAATTTTTGTCTATGGAGATTCAAAGAGATCTGAAACCCCAAAAATGTATTCCATGATTCAGTTAAAACAACGTTCCAATTTACTTCTGTTATCAAATTGGCTTCATTCTCTTGGAGGTGTAGTGTCTGATTACTGGTGCACAGGCCCTCACCGGATATGTGTGTATGATGCAGAAAAACAGTGATAACTTTTACTAGAAGCATTTTTGCCAATGGAAGTATATTACAAACATGCTTATTTCCTTCCTAATTGGAAAGAGTCCACAGCAGCATTCATTACTTTTGGGAAATAAGAACCTGGCCACCAGAAGGAGGCAAAGACACCCCAGCCAAAGGCTTAAATACTCCTCCCACTTCCCTCATCCCCCAGTCATTCTTTGCCTTTCGTCCCAGGAGGTTGACAGAGAAGTGTCAGAATGTGTTTTGTCTCTTATGGAGGGTACTACTCTTGGGTACTACTCTTCGCAATGGGACAGGAGTTTTAAGTAGCCCTATAAGCTTCTCAGTGAGGTCCTGGGTGAAAGTTAGAGTCCGGAGGTGCAGGAAGAGTTCTCTTTTGCGACACCATCCCGACTCATATTAAAAGCTCCTACAGCAATCGGTGTTGACGAGTTTCACAGACTGCTTTTTCTCTCAAGTCCATGTAAGGAGTGATGCTACAACCTGTCACACTTGAGGGGCCGTGTTCCTGTTCCACGGCGTAGATTCTGGTAAGATTGTTTAATTTTTTATTACATAATGTTAACACAGAAGACAGGGTTGCAGTGTGATGCCTTTTATCTTTATAGAATCAAGGGTTAATATCTCCTTAAGGGGAGTATTGAACAGGGGGAAATAATAATCTTATATGTTTATTTGATTTTATGCTGCTTTATGTGTGAGATGTTAGGCTCATAGGCTGTTATGGAATATACAGGTTTCACGTTCACTTTGAGAGCCATGCAGCTTACAAGCTTGGCGCGCTTTCTCATAGCAGGGACAGTCCTGCATTGTGCACTATGTGATTCATTCCCTCTTTCCTGACCGGACTATCTGAGAGGAGTCATAAATCTCTGTACTGTCTGGGTCATAGGGTCTGGGTAATAGGAGGTGGTGAGTGTCCCAGCCATTAGGGTATAAGGGTGCCGATTTTTGAATAAAATAAGATGTTTTATTTCTCTAGTTCTCCGGTTATTGCACTAGCGATGGAGGATTCTGTTACTTTAGAGGGCACTCCCTCTATTCCTAAAGAGTAATTCCTGTTTATATGGTGAGGAAGCCCTAGTTCCCCCTCTCAATTATGTTCCAAATGCCTTGATAATGTGATATCAAACATGTTTGATTACCACAGAGCCGTCCACCTCTGAGGAGTTGTCGTCCAGTGAGGTGGGTACCCTACATTGTTATCTCTATATACATGCAGTTTTCCCATAGCATTGCGGATCTTCCATCTGGTGGGGGTCTTTTTTATCCAGACGTTACTGCGCAGTTCAGATGGCAGTGTCTGCGACCTTAATGCTTTATCTCGCTCTGCTAAGTGCAAGCGTAGGGTTGCACTCCTTCCTAGAGTACATCAAATAATTTTTGGATTTAACTGATAGGGTTTTCCGAGGATGACGTTCTTTCTGAGACTTCAGAGTATGAACTTTCTGGGTCAGAGTCTACTGCCTCCAGCTGTGGAGGAACCAGACTTTAGTTTTAGGAATTTGCTCTTCTTCTAAAGGAAGCTTTTGGCGAATTCAGGGGTTCCAGAGGTCATATTGCCTAATGAACCTTTATTTCCTAAATTGAATAAAGTTTGAGGACAGGGGGGTGCCTTCCCTTCCCTGCTCCTGTTGTCCCGTGTATTTCACCTTGGACAATACAGTTCCCTGTGTATGCAACTGTTCCTGAGTGTTGTGCCTTTCGTTACAGAATTGTGCGCCTTTGCGTGTTTTTTCAGTTATTGAATGACCCTTTCCTTATCGGATATAGGAATACTCAGTCTGCTCTTTGATTGGCGCACCTCATTAGACATGTGGGCATGATGTAATCTCCTGATTGTCCATGTATTGAGATCTTTTCCAGTTTTTTTGGAAGATCTGGGCCCAGTTTGGCTGGTCCTGCAGTAGGCCTGTTTCTTTTTGGGCGTTAACCTACGGGTTGCTTGTATTTTATTTTCATCCCATAGAATGTCCTGTCTGTTTTCCTTCTTCCCCTCTGAGGGAGGATTTATGTGGCTTGATGGTTAGGACCTGGATTGCAGGATCGTCCTGTTTGGGTTCAGTTCTGTCTGGTAGCTGTTCGGACATGTGGCGCCGCTCTGCTTAGCTGGTCCGGTAGAGGGGCTGAGTGCTCATGTTTTCCCTCTGTGTTCAAATAAGCATTCTAGAGGACCGATGGGTCCGTGAGGCATGAAAGATTGTCTCAGTCCTTGTAGCCTTCAATTTGGATGACTGGGTCAGTGGAGTTCTGCTTCATCTCTCTCTCTCTTGTGTCTGGGGTTGCCAGTGGAAGGTTGGTGGGCTTGCATCCTCTTGCCGCCGAGTTGAGCGGTTTGGCCTTTTCTTTTACAAAGATATGACGAGTCCACGGATTTCATCCTTACTTGTGGGATATTAACCTCCTGCTAACAGGAAGTGGCAAAGAACACCACAGCAGAGCTGTATATATAGCCCCTCCCTTACCCTCCACCACCAGTCATTCTCTTTTCCTGTGTTTTACTAGAAAGACATGGCAAAGTGAGGTTTTAGTTTTAGTTTCTTCAATCAAGAAGTTTTTTTATTTTAAATGGTACCGGTGAGTGCTATTTTCCTCAGGGGGATATGGAAGAAGATTTCTGCCCTGAGATTGATGATCTTAGCAGTTGTAACTAAGATCCATGCTGGTTCCCACAAGACTTCTGAAGGTAACCATGAGACATCTTCAGTGTGGAGACCGGTTTCATGCTACAAGCAGCATTAAGGTATGTGCAGCCTTTTTATTCTGAGGAGACTTGGTATATCAGAACTGGCTGGCATTTATTTCCCTATATGGGAATGGGGTAAGCAGTAAAACCTATTTTAACAAGACGGGTATTACTGGAGTCCCTAGATTTTATTTATAAATGGTTGACTTTACATGGGCATTATGTGACATGGGAGAGTCAAAGAATAACACTACATTACATTTTTATTTTTGGCTTTAAAACCTTTGTTTAATGGTGTGTTGAGGGGTTATACTGTGTTGTGAATAACTTAGGTGTAAAACCGCTTTCCCATGCAGTTGTGTTTGGGCCTAATCCGGCATTGACTTTAAAGGGCCGGGCCTATTTTTGCGTGCTCAGATGCACACTTCCTTCAGGTTAGGCAGCAGCAAGCAGTAACTCTGGTGGCTCCTGGACTGTGCAAGCTGGTCTGGAGTGTTGGAAAGTTGTTTCGAAGTACCCTGAGGGCAGGTAGGCACCACAGTAGAGCTGTGGCGAGGTGCAGGTTTTTTTTTTTACTGTAAATTGACAAATTGTTGATCTAACTACTTTAAAAGCCTTATTTCTGCACTTACTTCTGGGTGCAGTAATTTTTGGACAATTTTAAAGTTAAATTTAGAGCTAATTTAACGTTATTTAAGCATTTTGGAAAAATTGTTCACTTTTTCTTTCTTAAAGGCGCATTACACGTTTTTTCAAAAGTTTATTTTAAGCAATAAATAAGTGGTTAAACAACTTGTGGTTATTACTAGTCTGTTCAACATGTCTGACATTGAGGAATCTGAATCTCATTGTTCTATGTGTTTAGAAGCTATTGTGCAACCCCCTCTAACATTGTGAACTCTTGTACTGAAAAAGCCTTACATTGTTAAGACCATATATTAGGTCAGGAAAGTGTGCCTAAGGATGATTCTCAGTCTGAAGAGAATCAGGATATTCCATCCAATTCTCTCCAAGTGTCACAACCTTTAACGCCCACACAAGCGACGCCAAGTACTTCTAGTGCGTCTAATTCTTTTACTCTGCAGGAGATGGCTGCAGTTATGTCAACTACCCTTACAGAGGTATTATCTAAATTACCAGTGTTGCAGGGTAAACACAGTAGGTCAGGTATTAATGTAAATACTGAATCCTCTGATGCTTTATTAGCTATTTCCGATGTACCCTCACAGTGTTCTGAATTGGGGGTCAGGGAATTACTGTCCGAGGGTGAAATTTCAGATTCAGGGAATGTTTTACCTCAGACAGATTCGGACGCTATGTCCTTTAAATTTAAGCTTGAACACCTCCGCCTGTTGCTTAAGGAGGTTTTGACGACTCTGGATGATTGTGACCCTATTGTAATTCCACCATAAAAATTGTGTAAAATGGATAAATATCTAGAAGTAGCTACTTACACTGATGTTTTTCCAGTTCCTAAGAGAATTTCGGAAATTATAAGAAAGGAATGGTATAGACCAGGTATACCGTTTTCTCCCTCTCCTAATTTTAAGAAAATGTTTCCCATATCAGACACCATTCGGGACTCATGGCAGACGGTTCCTAAGGGGGAGGGAGCTATATCTACCCTAGCTAAGCGTACAACTATACCCATTGAGGACAGTTGTGCTTTCAAAGACCCTATGGATAAGAAGTTAGAGGGTCTACTAAAGAAATTATTTGTTAATCAAGGGTTTCTTTTACAACCTACAGCTTGCATTGTTCCAGTAACTACTGCAGCAGCTTTTTGGTTTGAGGCTCTAGAAGAGTCTCTTAAGGTTGAGACCCCATTAGATGACATCTTAGATAGAATTAAGGCTCTCAAGCTAGCTAATTATTTTATTACTGATGCCGCTTTTCAAATTGCTATATTAGCGGCGAAAAATGCAGGATTTGCTATTTTAGCGCATAGAGCGTTGTGGCTCAAATCTTGGTCTGCTGATGTGTCTTCAAAACATAAGCTTTTAGCTATTCCTTTTAAAGGTAAGACCCTTTTCGGGCCAGAATTGAAGGAAATAATTTCTGACATTACAGGAGGTAAAGGCCATGCCCTACCTCAGGATAAGTTTGTTAAGAATATTTTGTGTTCCTTTCGGAATTTTAAGGGAGGACCTTCTGCTTCCTCTTCCTCCTCAAAGCAGGAAGGGAATTTTACCCAATCTAAGTCAGTCTGGAGACCAAACCAGAAATGGAATAAAGGTAAACAATCCAAGAAGCCCGCTGCTGCTACAAAGACAGCATGAAGGGGTGGCCCCCGATCTGGGACCGGATCTAGTAGGGGCAGACTTTCTTTCTTTGTCCAGGCTTGGGTAAGAGATGTTCAGGATCCCTGGGCACTAGAAATACTGACCCACGGTTATCAGTTGGATTTCAAGGATTTTCTCCCAAGAGGGAGGTTTCATCTTTCAAGATTATCTGCACACCAGATAAAAAGAGAGGCATTCTTACGCTGTGTAAAAGACCTTGTTACCATGGGAGTAATTTGTCCAGTTCCAAAATCGGAACAAGGAAAGGGGTTTTACTCAAATCTATTTGTGGTTCCCAAAAAAGAGGGAACTTTCAGACCCATCTTAGACCTCAAGTGTTTCAAGATGGAGACTATACGAACAATTTTACCAATGATCCAGGAAGGTCAATTTATGACTACCGTGGACTTGAGGGATGCTTACCTTCATATTCCTATCCACAAGGATCATCATCAGGATTTATTTTACAGATAATTTTGTACTTATTTTAACTAGGTAGCTATTAAATAGTTATTAACTATTTAATAGCTATTGTACCTAGTTAAAATAAATACAAAGTTGCCTGTAAAATAAATATAAATCCTAAAATAGATACAATGTAACTATTAGTTATATTGTAGCTATATTAGGGTTTATTTTATAGGTAAGTATTTAGTTTTAAATAGGAATAATTTATTTAATTATAGTAAATTTATTTTGTTTAATTAAAATTATATTTAATTTAGGGGGGTGTTAGGGTTAGACTTAGGTTTAAGGGTTAATAACTTTATTATATTAGTGGTGACGTTGCGGGTGGGAGATTAGGGGTTAATAATTGTAGGTAGGTAGCTGCGATGTTAGGGACGGCAGATTAGGGGTTAAAACAATTTATTATAGTGTTTGCGAGGCGGGAGTGCGGCGGTTTAGGGGTTAGTACTTTTATTGTAGTGGCGGCGAGGTCCGGTCGGCAGATTAGGGGTTAATAATTGTAGTTAGGTAGCGGCGACATTGGGGGGGGGATTAGGGGGTAATAAATATAATGTAGGTGTCGGCAATAAAAGGGGCAGCAGATTAGGGGTTCATAGGGATAATGTAGGTGGCGGCGGTGTCCGGTCGGCAGATTAGGGGTTAAAACATTTTATTAGAGGGTTTGCAATGTGGGGGGGGCCTCGGTTTAGGAGTACATATGTAGTTTATGGGTGTTAGTGTACTTTATAGAACAGTAGTTAAGAGCTTTATGTTCCGGCGTTAGCCCATAAAGCTCTTAACTACTGACTTTTTTTGGCGGTAGAAGTCTTGTCGGTAGAGGCTCTACCGCTCACTTCTTCCAAGACTCCAAATACCAGCGTTAGGCAAATCCCATTGAAAGGATAGGATACGCAATTGACGTAAGGGGATCTGCGGTAGCCTGGAGTCATGGAAAGAAAGTGAGCGGTAGACCCTTTCCTGCCTGACTCTAAATACCAGCGGGTGGTAAAAAGCAGCATTAGGACCCCTTAACGCTGCTTTTGACGGCTAACGCCAAACTCTAAATCTAGGCCTATATGTCCCAGACACTTGCAAAATATAATAAAACAAATAATAATAAAATATTTGCTCAGGTTTATAGAGAAACAGGAAATTTCACTCTCCTCTGCATAAAAAAAGCATTGTAAGTATAAAGTACACAGATAAGTATAGCAAGTATAGTAGATGTATACAAATTATATATTTTCTCCAAATGCAGCTTATTTAGAGTATCAAGTATTCATTTTGTTATGGGGGATTTAGGATTTTCACTTTTATATCTTAAAATTATTCCACAAATGCAGCTATTAACAGTTTATTTTGCTCCGGTTTCATTATTCCCGGTCTAGGGAGTGGGAGGACACTACATGCAGAAAAAACAGAATTTACGTAAGAACTTACCTGATAAATTAATTTATTTCATGGTGGTGAGAGTCCACAAGTTAGTTACTGATGGGATATTCATTCCTACCAGGATGGTAAAAAAACAATGAGAGCACTAGTCTCTCTACGGGGTGCAATATCATAAAATGTGACCATATGTCTGTATCAAAATAAGTGTGAATAACTTTTGGTATGTTTTACCAAATGTCCTGAAATTTTCCAGATCTGTTTGAATATACATATTTTTGTATTGTGTGATGTTTGGGAACATCTAAGTTCTTTTTTGTACGTTAAGCCACATTAAGCTCCCCAAAAAACAAGCTTAATGACACTCATTTGCCTTGTGGGAAATCAAAATCTATTAAACTTCTAGGATAGGCTTGGAAAGTGAAAAACAGACGTTGTGCCAAGTTTCAAGGCAATTGATTGATGTTTAGGCACATTTTGGTACATTAAGCTCTTTTTATGTTAAGCCGTTCACATAAAATGTTTTAAGATTAGAAAAAAATAGTTAAATATGAATATCTTTTGGTATGTTTTACCAAATGTCCTGAAATTTTCAGAATATGTTTTAATAGATAGATTTTTGTATTGTGTGAAGCTTGGGGGAAATTGGTTAATATCCAAGTTATTTTTTGTACATTAAGCCACATTAAGCTCCCCAAAAAATAAGCTTAATGTCACTCATTTGCCTTGTGGGAAACCAAAATCCATGAAACTTCTAGGATAGGCTTGGATAGTGAAAAACTGAGGTTGTGCCAAGTTTCAAGGCCATTGATTGATGTTTAGGCACATTTTAGTACATTAAGCTCTTTTTGCGTTAAGCCGTTCACATGAAATGTTTAAGACTAAAAAAAAATAGTTAAATGTGATTTTCTTTTGTTATGGTTTACCAATTGTCTTGAAATTTCCCAGCTATGTTCGAAAAAATAAAAAAAATATAAAATATATATATATATATATATATATATATATATATATATATATAATTTGTATTGTGTGGTGTTTGGGAGAAATTGGTTAACATCTAAGTTCTTTTTTCTATGTTAAACCACATTAAGCTCCCTAAAAAACAAGCTTAATGTCACTCATTTGCCTTGTGGAAAACCAAAATCTATGAAACTTCTAGGATAGGTTTGGATAGTGAAAAACTGAGGTTGTGCAAGTTTCAAGGCAATTGATTGATGTTTAGGCGAATGTTGGTACATTAATCTCTTTTTACATTAAGCTGCTCACATTAATAATTGGATACTTGTATAGCGCACAACCTCGAACTTAATCGACTCGCGGCACTGATAAAAGGCTCACCGGAAACAGAAGTTATGAAGCAGTGGTCTAAAGGCCGCTGCTCTGAGGCCGCGGACAGAAACCGCCAGAAATCAACCTGATCGAATACAATCGGGTTGATTGACACCCCCTGCTAGCGGCCGATTGGCCGTGAATCTGCAGGGGCGGCATTGCACCAGCAATTCACAAGAACTGCTGGTGCAATGATAAATGCCAAGAGCGTATGCTGTCAGCATTTATCGATGTGCAGCGGACATGATCTGCTATATCTGATCATGTCCGCTCGCACAATCATAAATATGCCCCTATATGTTTTAGGATTGTAAAAAAATTGTTAAATATGAATAACTTTAGGTATGTTTTATCAAATGTCCTGAAATTTTCAGAATATGTTTGATTTGATAGATTAATGTATTGTGGTAAGTTTGGGGGAAATTGGTTAAAATCTAAGTTCAATTTTGTACGTTAAGCTACATTAAGCTCCCCATAAAACAAGCTTAATGTCACTCATTTGTCTTGTGGGACACAAAAATACATTAAACTTCTAGCAATTAATTAACATTTGGGCACTTTTTTACTCATTAAGCTACATATAAGCCATTTTCACATTAAATGTTTTAAGATGTCCCAGAGTTTCTTTTTATCAAATTTTTAAATTGCTGGCAAAAAAAGTACTCTTTTCTCTTGCTAGGGGTATCCAGTCCACGGCTTCATCCATTACTTGTGGGATATTCTCCTTCCCTACAGGAAGTGGCAAAGAGAGCACACAGCAGAGCTGTCCATATAGCTCCCCCTCTAGCTCCACCCCCCAGTCATTCTCTTTGCCGGCTCTAAGCACTAGGGTCTCTCTACGGGAGTGTAAAGTGAGTGGTGTTAGATTTGTAGTTTTATATCTTCAATCAAAAGTTTGTTATTTTTATATGGTACCGGTTTGTACTATTTACTCTCTAGCAGAAAAGTGATGAAGAATTCTGCTGAGAGGAAAATGATTTTAGTATGTTGTAACTAAAATCCACTGCTGTTCCCACACAGGACTGAGGAGTACCAGAAAACTTCAGTTGGGGGGAACAGTTTGCAGGCTTGACTGCAATGAGGTATGTTTAGTCATTTTTTTCTAGACAAGACTGAGATAATGCTAGAAGACTGACAAGATCCCCATGTGGGGAGGGTAAGCTATGTTCTGCGACTTAGTATAGGATTGAATGCTTACTTAACAGGGCTAAATAGGCTGGTTGACACTAATGCAGGGCAATCGATTATTTATTTTAAGAAAATACTCGTTTGAGACACTTTTTAAACACTTGGGAGTGTTTTTCTGGGGTGTGACGTCACTGTGTCGACTGCCGCGACTGGTAATGACACGTCTTGTGGAGAAGCCGGGAGAGGAGACTACAATCCCCAGACTGCAGTGCGGTGCACCGGATGGATGGAGGGAGCCAATCCACCAGGGGATATCACAGGAAACAAAAGAAATCCGGTGCACTCAGGGGTAAGAAAAATATGCAGAAGATTGCTTTATTATATAAAATTCAGAATGGGATGCACATGAGTGACAAAAAAGTCCAGAAAGGGTGTGATTCTGACGCGTTTCGCACCGTTACAGGCGCTTAGTCATAGGATATGGACTTTTTTGTCACTCATGTGCATCCCATTCTGAATTTTATATAATAAAGCAATCTTCTGCATATTTTTCTTACCCCTGAGTGCACCGGATTTCTTTTGTTTCCAGAGTTTTTCTGGGGTTATGTTCCACATGGCATAAATTTAGTCACCTAGAAGTGATTTTGGTAGGCCTTACAACTCTGGAGTGGGAGGGGCCTAATTTTGCGCCTCAGATGCACAGTTAGTATTGAAATACAATTTTATGCTGCTTCCATGGAGGGTCTAGCTGCTGATTGAGGACTTAACAGAAGCTTTATTTCCCCAAAACTGATCCCTAAGGGCAGGTAGGGCCACAGCAGTAAGCTGTGGCAAGGTGCTGTAGTTCATTAACCGGTTGTTGGCTTTAGGCTGCTCCGGTTTGGGCATTAAGGGGTTAATCGTTCTGAATCTTGTGGTGCAATTATATTAAAGCCTTAGGCACATACTGTGAAAATTTCAAAGAGTTTGGTGCATTTTTCACTGTTTTGTAAAATTGTGTGCTCTTTTTATTTCTTAAAGGCACAGTAACGTTTTTTTCAAATTGTGTTTTTTATTTGATTAAAGTGTTTTCCAAGCCTGCTTGTGTATAATACTAGTCTGTTAAACATGTCTGACACTAAGGAAAATCCTTGTTCAATGTGTTTAGAAGCCATGGTGGAACCCCCTCTCAGAATGTGTCCCACTTGCACTAATATGTCTATACACTTTAAGGATCATATTATTGATCTTAAAGATATGGCCCTAGATGATTTTCAGACTGAAGGGAACGAGAATAGTCCGTCCACCTCTCCCCATGTGTCACAACCAGTTACGCCCGCTCAGGCGCTACCTATTACCTCTAGTGCGTCTGCTCCTTTTACATTACAACAAATAGCGGCAGTCATGGATAATTCCCTTTCAGCTTTCTTATCTAAACTGCCTGTGTTGCCTGCAAAGCGTGATAGCTCTGTTTTAAGAACAGATTATGAGCATTCTGAAGCTTTGGTAACTTTATCTGATGTACCCTCACAACGTTCTGATGTGGGGGTGAGGGAATTGATGTCTGAGGGAGGAATTTCTGATTCAGGAAAGGTTTCTCATCAGTCAGATTCAGATACATTGGTTTTTAAATTTAAATTAGAACACCTCCGCGTATTGCTCAGGGAGGTATTAGCTACTCTGGATGATTGCGAGCCTTTGGTGGTCCCAGAGAAATTGAGTAAAATGGATAAGTACCTAGAGGTCCCTGTATACACTTATGCGTTTCCGGTCCCTAAGAGGGTTGCGGATATCGTTACTAGGGAGTGGGATAGACCAGGTGTTCCCTTTGTTTCCCCCCCCCCCTATTTTTAAGAAAATGTTCCCCATAACTGACCCCATGCGGGACTCGTGGCAGATGGTCCCTAAGGTAGAGGTGGCTGTTTCTTCACTTGCTAAACGCACAACCATACCAATTGAAGAAAGTTGTGCTTTTAAAGATCCTATGGATAAAAAGTCAGAGGGTTTACTTAAGAAAATTTTTGTTCAGCAAGGTTTTCTTCTCCAACCTATTGCCTGCATTATTCCTGTCACTACTGCAGCTGCTTTCTGGTTTGAGGCGCTGGAGCACTCGCTCCAGACGGAGACCTCATGACAAAATTATGGATAGAATTAAGGCTCTAAAGCTGGCTAATTCTTTTATCACAGATGCCGCTTTGCAATTAGCTAAGTTAGCGGTGAAGAATTCAGGTTTCGCCATTATGGTGCGCAGAGCGCTTTGGCTCAAGTCCTGGTCAGCCGATGTGTCGTCAAAATCCAAATTGTTAAATATTCCTTTCAAGGGAAAGACCCTCTTCGGGCCAGAATTGAAAGAGATTATTTCAGAAATCACCGGGGGATTGGTAGACATTTTTCTGGGCTAAAACGATTACTTTGCTAAGCATATTTTGCAGATTATAACTCTTAATAGTTATTATAATCTTGGGGATTGTTTAAAAAACGGCAGGCACTGTATTGGACACCTTTTTCAGATGGGGGCCTTTTCTAGTCATAGGCAGAGCCTCATTTTCGCGCCACTAATGCGCAGTTGTTTTTGGAGAGCAAGGCATGCAGATGCATGTGTGAGGAGCTAAGAACCACTGAAAAAGCTTATAGAAGGCGTCATTTGGTATCATATTCCCCTCTGGGCTTGGTTGGGTCTCAGCAAAGCAGATAGCTGGGACTGTATAGGGGTTAAATGTAAAAACGGCTCCGGTTCCGTTATTTTAAGGGTTAAAGCTTTAAAATTTGGTGTGCAATACTTTTAAGGCTTTAAGACACTGTGGTGAAATTTTGGTGAATTTTGAACAATTCCTTCATACTTTTTCACATATTCAGTAATAAAGTGTGTTCAGTTTAAAATTTAAAGTGACAGTAACGGTTTTATTTTAAAACGTTTTTTGTGCTTTGTTGACAAGTTTAAGCCTGTTTAACATGTCTGTACCATCAGATAAGCTATGTTCTATATGTATGAAAACCAAGGTTTCTCCCCATTTAAATTTATGTGATAATTGTGCCATAGTGTCCAAACAAAGTAGGGACAATGATGCCACAGATAATGATATTGCCCAAGATGATTCCTCAAATGAGGGGAGTAAGCATGATACTGCATCATCCCCTTCTGTGTCTACACCAGTTTTGCCCACACAAGAGGCCCCTAGTACATCTAGTGCGCCAATACTTACCATGCAACAATTAACGGCTGTAATGGATAATTCTATTGCAAACATTTTATCCAAAATGCCTACTTATCAGAGAAAGCGCGATTGCTCTGTTTTAAACACTGAAGAGCAAGAGGACGCTGATGATAACTGTTCTGACATACCCTCACACCAATCTGAAGGGGCCAGGAGGGAGGTTTTGTCTGAGGGAGAAATTTCAGATTCAGGAAAAATTTCTCAACAAGCTGAACCTGATGTTGTAACATTTAAATTTAAATTAGAACATCTCCGCGCACTGCTTAAGGAGGTATTATCTACTCTGGATGATTGTGACAATTTGGTCATTCCAGAGAAATTATGTAAGATGGACAAGTTCCTAGAGGTTCCGGTGCCCCCCGACGCCTTTCCTATACCCAAGCGGGTGGCGGACATTGTAAATAAGGAGTGGGAAAGGCCCGGCATACCTTTTGTTCCTCCCCCTATATTTAAGAAATTATTTCCTATAGTCGACCCCAGAAAGGACTTATGGCAGACAGTCCCCAAGGTCGAGGGGGCGGTTTCTACTCTAAACAAACGCACTACTATTCCTATAGAAGATAGTTGTGCTTTCAAAGATCCTATGGATAAAAAATTAGAGGGTTTGCTTAAAAAGATGTTTGTTCAGCAAGGTTACCTTCTACAACCAATTTCATGCATTGTTCCTGTCACTACGGCAGCGTGTTTCTGGTTCGAAGAACTAGAAAAGTCGCTCAATAAAGAATCTTCGTATGAGGAGGTTATGGACAGAGTTCAAGCACTTAAATTGGCTAACTCTTTTATTTTAGATGCCGCTTTGCAATTAGCTAGATTAGCGGCGAAAAATTCAGGGTTTGCTATCGTGGCGCGCAGAGCGCTTTGGCTAAAGTCTTGGTCAGCGGATGTGTCTTCCAAGACAAAATTGCTTAACATCCCTTTCAAGGGTAAAACACTGTTTGGTCCTGATTTGAAAGAGATTATTTCAGACATCACTGGGTGAAAGGGCCACGCCCTCCCTCAGGATAGATCTTTTAAGGCTAAAAATAAGCCTAATTTTCGTCCCTTTCGCAGAAACGGACCAGCCTCTAATTCTACATCCTCTAAGCAAGAGGGTAATACTTCACAACCCAAACCAGCCTGGAGACCGATGCAAGGCTGGAACAAGGGTAAGCAGGCCAAGAAGCCTGCCACTGCTACCAAAACAGCATGAAGGGATGGCCCCCGATCCGGGACCGGATCTGGTGGGGGGCAGACTTTCTCTCTTTGCTCAGGCTTGGGCAAGGGATGTTCAGGATCCTTGGGCACTAGAAATAGTTTCTCAAGGTTATCTCCTGGAATTCAAGGAACTACCCCCCAAGGGGAAGGTTCCACAGGTCTCAATTATCTTCAAACCAAATAAAAAGACAGGCATTCTTACATTGTGTAGAAGACCTGTTAAAGATGGGAGTAATTCATCCAGTTCCAATAAGAGAACAAGGGATGGGGTTTTACTCCAACCTGTTCATAGTTCCCAAAAAAGAGGGAACATTCAGACCAATTTTAGATCTCAAGATCCTAAACAAATTTCTCAGGGTTCCATCGTTCAAAATGGAAACCATTCGAACGATCCTTCCCACCATCCAGGAAGGTCAATTTATGACCACGGTGGATTTAAAGGATGCATACCTACATATTCCTATCCACAAGGAACATCATCAGTTCCTAAGGTTCGCTTTTCTGGACAAGCATTACCAGTTTGTGGCACTTCCATTCGGATTAGCCACTGCTCCGAGAATTTTCACAAAGGTACTAGGGTCCCTTCTAGCGGTTCTAAGACCAAGGGGCATTGCGGTAGTACCTTACTTGGACGACATCCTAATTCAAGCGTCGTCTCTGTCAAAAACAAAGGCTCATACGGACATCGTCCTAGCCTTTCTCAGATCTCACGGATGGAAAGTGAACAAAGAAAAAAGTTCTCTGTCCCCGTCAACAAGAGTTCCCTTCTTGGGAACAATAATAGATTCCTTAGAAATGAGGATTTTTCTGACAGAGGTCAGAAAATCAAAAATTCTAAGCTCTTGTCAAGTTCTTCATTCTGTTCTTCGTCCTTCCATAGCGCAGTGCATGGAAGTAATAGGATTGATGGTTGCAGCAATGGACATAGTTCCTTTTGCACGAATTCATCTAAGACCATTACAACTGTGCATGCTCAGACAGTGGAATGGGGATTATACAGACTTGTCTCCGACGATTCAAGTAGATCAAAAGACCAGAGATTCACTCCGTTGGTGGCTGATCCTGGACAACCTGTCACAGGGAATGAGCTTCCGCAGACCAGAGTGGGTCATTGTCACGACCGACGCCAGTCTGGTGGGCTGGGGCGCGGTCTGGGAACCCCTGAAAGCTCAGGGTCTATGGTCTCGGGAAGAATCTCTTCTCCCGATAAAAATTCTGGAACTGAGAGCGATATTCAATGCTCTCAAAGCTTGGCCTCAACTAGCAAAGGCCAAATTCATAAGGTTTCAATCAGACAACATGACGACTGTTGCATATATCAACCATCAGGGGGGAACAAGGAGTTCCCTGGCGATGGAGGAAGTGACCAAGATAATTCAATGGGCGGAGGATCACTCCTGCCACTTGTCTGCAATCCACATCCCAGGAGTGGAAAATTGGGAAGCAGATTTTCTGAGTCGTCAGACATTCCATCCGGGGGAGTGGGAACTCCATCCGGAAATCTTTGCCCTAATAACTCAATTATGGGGCATTCCAGACATGGATCTGATGGCGTCTCGTCAGAACTTCAAGGTTCCTTGCTACGGGTCCAGATCCAGGGATCCCAAGGCGACTCTAGTAGATGCACTAGTAGCACCTTGGACCTTCAACCTAGCCTATGTATTCCCACCGTTTCCTCTCATTCCCAGGCTGGTAGCCAGGATCAATCAGGAGAGGGCTTCGGTGATCTTGATAGCTCCTGCGTGGCCACGCAGGACTTGGTATGCAGACCTGGTGAATATGTCATCGGCTCCACCATGGAAGCTACCTTTGAGACAGGACCTTCTTGTTCAAGGTCCATTCGAACATACGAATCTGGTCTCCCTCCAACTGACGGCTTGGAGATTGAACGCTTGATTTTATCAAAGCGTGGGTTTTCAGATTCTGTAATAGATACTATGATTCAGGCTAGAAAGCCTGTAACTAGAAAAATTTACCATAAAAAATATATCTGTTGGTGTGAATCTAAAGGATTCCCATGGAACAAGATAAAAATTCCTAAGATTCTATCCTTTCTACAAGAAGATTTGGAGAAAGGATTATCTGCAAGTTCTCTGAAGGGACAGATCTCTGCTTTATCTGTTTTACTTCACAAACGGCTGGCAGCTGTGCCAGATGTTCAAGCATTTGTTCAGGCTCTGGTTAGAATCAAGCCTGTTTACAGACCTTTGACTCCTCCCTGGAGTCTAAATCTAGTTCTTTCAGTTCTTCAAGGGGTTCCGTTTGAACCCTTACATTCCGTAGATATTAAGTTATTATCTTGGAAAGTTTTGTTTTTGGTTGCAATTTCTTCTGCTAGAAGAGTTTCAGAGTTATCTGCTCTGCAGTGTTCTCCGCCCTATCTGGTGTTCCATGCAGATAAGGTGGTTTTGCGTACTAAGCCTGGTTTTCTTCCGAAAGTTGTTTCCAACAAAAATATTAACCAGGAGATAGTTGTACCCTCTTTGTGTCCGAATCCAGTTTCAAAGAAGGAACGTTTGTTACACAATTTGGACGTAGTCCGTGCTCTAAAATTCTATTTAGAGGCTACTAAAGATTTCAGACAAACATCTTCTTTGTTTGTTGTTTATTCTGGTAAAAGAAGAGGTCAAAAAGCAACTTCTACCTCTCTTTCTTTTTGGCTTAAAAGCATTATCCGATTGGCTTATGAGACTGCCGGACGGCAGCCTCCTGAAAGAATCACAGCTCACTCCACTAGGGCTGTGGCTCCCACATGGGCCTTCAAGAACGAGGCTTCTGTTGACCAGATATGTAAGGCAGCGACTTGGTCTTCTCTGCACACTTTTGCCAAATTTTACAAATTTGATACTTTTGCTTCTTCGGAGGCTATTTTTGGGAGAAAGGTTTTGCAAGCTGTGGTGCCTTCCGTTTAGGTGACCTGATTTGCTCCCTCCCTTCATCCGTGTCCTAAAGCTTTGGTATTGGTTCCCACAAGTAAGGATGACGCCGTGGACCGGACACACCTATGTTGGAGAAAACAGAATTTATGCTTACCTGATAAATTACTTTCTCCAACGGTGTGTCCAGTCCACGGCCCGCCCTGGTTTTTTTAATCAGATCTGATTAATTATTTTCTCTAACTACAGTCACCACGGTATCATATGGTTTCTCCTATGCATATTTCCTCCTGTCCGTCGGTCGAATGACTGGGGTAGGCGGAGCCTAGGAGGGATCATGTGACCAGCTTTGCTGGGCTCTTTGCCATTTCCTGTTGGGGAAGAGAATATCCCACAAGTAAGGATGACGCCGTGGACCGGACACACCGTTGGAGAAAGTAATTTATCAGGTAAGCATAAATTCTGTTTTTCGTTCCTTTCGTAATTTCAGGAGCGGTTCCCCTTCAGCCTCTCCAGCTGCAAAGCCAGAGGGTAACGATTCACAGCCCAAGGCAACCTGGAAGCCTTACCAGGGCTGGAACAAGGGTAAACAGGCCAAAAATCCTGCAACTGACACCAAGACAGCATGAAGGGGTAGCCCCCGATCTGGGAACGGATCTAGTAGGAAGCAGACTCTCTCTCTTCGCTCAGGGCTGGGCAAGAGACATCCACGATCCCTGGGCATTAGAGATTGTTTCCCAGGGATATCTTCTAGAATTCAGGGACTCCCCTCTAAGGGGAAGATTCCACATTTCTTGTCTGTCCACAGATCAGACAAAGGTAGAAGCGGTCTTGCGCTGTGTAAAAGGTCTACATACAACGGGAGTGATACACCCGGTTCCAGTTGCAGAACAAGGACTGGGTTTTTACTCAGACCTGTTTGTGGTTACCAAAGAAGTAGGAACTTTCAGACCAATCTTAGATCTAACATTTCTAAAGAGGTTCCTCAGAGTCCCATATTTCAAGATGGAGAACATTCGGATAATCTTACTTATGATCCAGGAAGGTCAATATATGACTACCGTGGATCTAAAGGATGTGTAACTTCACATTCCTATCCACAAAGATCATAATCAGTTTTTCAGGTTAGAATAGAATTTTTTTCTGATTCTATTTCTCTTGTTAAGTGTATCCAGTCCACGGATCATCCATTACTTGTGGGATATTCTCCTTCCCAACAGGAAGTTGCAAGAGGATCACCCACAGCAGAGCTGCTATATAGCTCCTCCCCTCACTGCCATATCCAGTCATTCTCTTGTAACTCTCAACAAAGATGGAGGTCGTAAGAGGACTGTGGTGTGTTATACTTAGTTTATTTCTTCAATCAAAAGTTTGTTATTTTTAAATGGTACCGGAGTGTACCGTTTATCTCAGGCAGTATATAGAAGAAGAATCTGCCTGCGTTTTCTATGATCTTAGCAGAAGTAACTAAGATCCTTGGCTGTTCTCACATATTCTGAGGAGTGAGGTAACTTCAGAGGGGGAATAGCGTGCAGGTTTTCCTGCAATAAGGTATGTGCAGTTAAAATATTTTTCTAGGTGGAATTTGCTAGAAAATGCTGCTGATACCGAAGTAATGTAAGTAAAGCCTTAAATGCAGTGATAGCGACTGGTATCAGGCTTATTAATAGAGATACATACTCTTATAAAAGTTTTAAAACGTTTGCTGGCATGTTTAATCGTTTTTTTATATGTTTGGTGATAAAACTTATTGGGGCCTAGTTTTTTCCACATGGCTGGCTTGAATTTTGCCTAGAAACAGTTCCTTGAGGCTTTCCACTTTTGTAATATGAGTAGGAGGGGCCTATTTTAGCGCTTTTTTGCGCAGCAAAAATTACAGACACAGACATCCAGCTTCTTCCTGCATAATCCAGGACTTCTCTGAAGGGCTCAAAAGGCTTCAAAAGTCGTATTGAGGGAGGTAAAAAGCCACAGTAGAGCTGTGAGAGTTGTTGTGACTGTTTAAAAAACGTTTTTGTCATTGTTATTCCGTTTTTGGTATTAAGGGGTTAATCATCCATTTGCAAGTGGGTGCAATGCTCTGCTAACTTGTTACATACACTGTAAAAATTTCGTTAGTGTAACTGCCTTTTTTCACTGTTATTTCAAATTTGGACAAAATTTGTGTTTCTTAAAGGCGCAGTAACGTTTTTTATATTGCTTGTAAACTTGTTTTAAGTGTTTTCCAAGCTTGCTAGTCTCATTGCTAGTCTGTTTAAACATGTCTGATATAGAGGAACCTACTTGTTCATTATGTTTGATAGCCATGGTGGAGCCCCATAGGACAATGTGTACTAAATGTATTGATTTCACCTTAAACAGTAAAGATCAGTCTTTATCTATAAAAGAATTATCACCAGAGGGTTCTGTCGAGGGGGAAGTTATGCCGATTAACTCTCCCCACGTGTCAGACCCTTCGCCTCCCGCTCAGGGGACGCACGCTAATATGGCGCCAATTACATCAGGGACGCCCATAGCGATTACCTTGCAGGACATGGCTGCAATCATGAATAATACCCTGTCAGAGGTATTATCTAGATTGCCTGAATTAAGAGGCAAGCGCAATAGCTCTGGGGTTAGGAGAGATAAAGAGCGCACAAATGCTGTAAGAGCCATGTCTGATACTGCGTCACAGTATGCAGAACATGAGAGCTTCAGTCTGTGGGTGACATCTCTGACTCGGGGAAACCTGATTCAGAGATTTCTAATTTTAAATTTAAGCTTGGGAACCTCCGTGTATTGCTTGGGGAGGTATTAGCTGCTCTGAATGACTGTAACACAGTTGCAATTCCAGAGAAATTGTGTAGGCTGGATAGATACTATGCGGTGCCGGTGTGTACTGACGTTTTTCCTATACCTAAAAGGCTTACAGAAATTATTAGCAAGGAGTGGGATAGACCCGGTGTACCCTTTTCCCCACCTGCTATATTTAGAAAAATGTTTCCAATAGACGTCATTACACAGGACTTATGGCAGACTGTCCCTAAGGTGGAGGGAGCAGTTTCTACTTTAGCAAAGCGTACCACTATCCCGGTTGAGGACTGTTGTGCTTTTTCAGATCCAATGGATAAAAAATTGGAGGGTTACCTTAAGAAAATGTTTATTCAACAAGGTTTTATTTTACAGCCCCTTGCATGCATTGCGCCTGTCACTGCTGCGGCGGCATTCTGGTTTGAGGCCCTGGAAGAGGCCATCCATACAGCTCCATTGGATGAAATTATTGACAAGCTTAGAACGCTTAAGCTAGCTAACTCATTTGTTTCTGATGCCATTGTTCATTTGACTAAACTAACGGCTAAGAATTCCGGATTCGCCATCCAAGCGCGTAAGGCGCTATGGCTTAAATCCTGGTCAGCTGACGTGACTTCAAAGTCTAAGTTACTCAACATTCCTTTCAAGGGGCAGACCTTATTCGGGCCTGGCTTGAAGGAAATTATTGCTGACATTACTGGAGGCAAGGGTCATACCATTCCTCAGGACAGGGCCAAATCAAAGGCCAAACAGTCTGATTTTCAAAATTTCAAGGCAGGAGCAGCATCAACTTCCTCCGCTTCAAAACAAGAGGGAACTGTTGCTCATTCCAGACAGGCCTGGAAACCTAACCAGTCCTGGAACAAGGGCAAGCAGGCCAGAAAGCCTGCTGCTGCCCCCAAGACAGCATGAAGGGACGGCCCCCTATCCGGAAACGGATCTAGTGGGGGGCAGACTTTCTCTCTTTGCCCAGGCATGGGCAAGAGATGCTCAGGATCCCTGGGCGTTGGAGATCATATCTCAGGGATATCTTCTGGACTTCAAAGCTTCTCTACAAGGGAGATTTAATCTTTCAAGGTTATCAGCAAACCATATAAAGAAAGAGGCATTCCTAAGCTGTGTGCAAGACCTCCTAGTAATGGGAGTGATCCATCCAGTTCCGCGGATGGAACAGGGACAGGGGTTTTATTTAAATCTGTTTGTGGTTCCCAAGAAAGAGGGAACCTTCAGACCAATCTTGGATCTAAAGATCTTAAACAAATTCCTCAGAGTTCCATCATTCAAAATGGAAACTATTCGGACCATCCTACCCATGATCCAAGAGGGTCAGTACATGACCACAGTGGACTTAAAGGATGCCTACCTTCACATACCGATTCACAAAGATCATCATCGGTTCCTAAGGTTTGCCTTTCTAGACAGGCATTACCAATTTGTAGCTCTTCCCTTCGGGTTGGCCACAGCCCCGAGAATTTTTACAAAGGTTCTGGGCTCACTTCTGGCGGTTCTAAGACCACGAGGCATAGCGGTGGCTCCGTATCTAGACGACATCCTGATACAGGCGTCAAGCTTTCAAATGGCCAAGTCTCATACAGAGATAGTTCTGGCATTTCTGAGGTCGCATGGGTGGAAAGTGAACGTGGAAAAGAGTTATCTATCCCCACTCACAAGAGTCTCCTTCCTAGGGACTCTTATAGATTCTGTAGAGATGAAAATTTACCTGACGGAGTCCAGGTTATCAAAACTTCTAAATGCTTGCCGTGTCCTTCATTCCATTCCACGTCCGTCAGTGGCTCAGTGCATGGAAGTAATCGGCTTAATGGTAGCGGCAATGGACATAGTGCCATTTGCACGCCTGCATCTCAGACCGCTGCAATTATGCATGCTAAGTCAGTGGAATGGGGATTACTCAGATTTGTCCCCTCTACTAAATCTGGATCAAGAGACCAGAGATTCTCTTCTATGGTGGCTATCTCGGGTCCATCTGTCCAAGGGTATGACCTTTCGCAGGCCAGATTGAACGATTGTAACAACAGATGCCAGCCTTCTAGGTTGGGGCACAGTCTGGAACTCCCTGAAGGCTCAGGGATCGTGGACTCAAGAGGAGAAACTCCTCCCAATAAATATTCTAGAGTTAAGAGCAATATTCAATGCCCTTCTAGCTTGGCCTCAGTTAGCCATCCTGAGGTTCATCAGATTTCAGTCAGACAACATCACGACTGTGGCTTACATCAACCATCAAGGGGGAACCAGGAGTTCCCTAGCGATGTTAGAAGTCTCAAAGATAATTTGCTGGGCAGAGTCTCACTCTTGCCACCTGTCAGCGATCCACATCCCAGGCGTAGAGAACTGGGAGGCGGATTTTCTAAGTCATCAGACTTTTCATCCGGGGGAGTGGGAACTCCATCCAGGAGGTGTTTGCTCAACTGATCCATCGTTGGGGCAAACCAGAACTGGATCTCATGGCGTCTCGCCAGAACGCCAAGCTTCCTTGTTACAGATCCAGGTCCAGGGACCCGGGAGCGACGCTGATAGATGCTCTAGCAGCTCCTTGGTTCTTCAACCTGGCTTATGTGTTTCCACCATTTCCTCTGCTCCCTCGACTGATTGCCAAAATCAAGCAGGAGAGAGCATTGGTGATTCTGATAGCGCCTGCGTGGCCACGCAGGACCTGGTATGCAGACCTAGTGGACATGTCATCCTTTCCACCATGGACTCTGCCTCTAAGACAGGACCTTCTAATACAAGGTCCTTTCAATCATCCAAATCTAATTTCTCTGAGACTGACTGCATGGAGATTGAACGCTTGATTCTATCAAGGCGTGGCTTCTCCGAGTCAGTCATTGATACCTTAATACAGGCACGAAAGCCTGTCACCAGGAAAATCTACCATAAGATATGGCGTAGATATCTTTATTGGTGTGAATCCAAGAATTACTCATGGAGTAAGGTTAGAATTCCTAGGATATTGTCCTTTCTCCAAGAGGGTTTGGGCAAAGGATTATCAGCTAGTTCTTTAAAAGGACAGATTTCTGCTCTGTCTATTCTTTTGCACAAGCATCTGGCAGAGGTTCCAGACGTCCAGGCATTTTGTCAGGCTTTGGTTAGAATTATGCCTGTGTTTAAAACTGTTGCTCCCCCGTGGAGCTTAAACTTGGTTCTTAAAGTTCTTCAAGGAGTTCCGTTTGAACCCCTTCATTCCATTGATATTAAACTTTTATCTTGGAAAGTTGTGTTTTGGATGGCTATTTCCTCGGCTCGAAGAGTCTCTGAGCTATCTGCCTTACAATGTGATTCTCCTTATCTGATTTTTCATGCAGATAAGGTAGTTCTGCATACCAAACCTGAGTTTTTACCTAAGGTGGTTTCTAACAAGAATATCAATCAATAGATTGTTGTTCCATCATTGTGTCCTAATCCTTCTTCAAAGAAGGAATGTCTTTTACATAATCTGGACGTAGTCCATGCCTTGAAGTTTTACTTACAAGCTACTAAAGATTTTCGGCAAACATCTTCCCTGTTTGTCGTTTACTCTGGACAGAGGAGAGGTCAAAAAGCTTCGGCAACCTCTCTTTCCTTTTGGCTTTGGAGCATAATTCGCCTAGCCTATGAGACTGCTAGACAGCAGCCCCCTGAAAGGATTACAGCTCATTCTACTAGAGCTGTGGCTTCCACCTGGGCCTTTAAAAATTAGGCCTTTTTTGAACAGATTTGCAAGGCTGCGACTTGGTCTTCGCTTCACACCTTTTCAAAATTTACAAATTTGATACTTTTGCTTCTTCTGAGGCTGTTTTTGGGAGAAAGGTTCTTCAGGCAGTGGTTCCTTCTGTTTAATCCTGCCTTGTCCCTCCCATCATCCGTGTACTTTAGCTTTGGTATTGGTATCCCACAAGTAATGGATGAACCGTGGACTGGATACACTTAACAAGAGAAAACATAATTTATGCTTACCTGATAAATTTATTTCTCTTGTAGTGTATCCAGTCCACGGCCCGCCCTGTCCTTTTAAGGCAGGTCTAAATTTTAATTAAACTACAATCACCACTGCACCCTATGGTTTCTCCTTTCTCGTCTTGTTTCGGTCGAATGACTGGATATGGCAGTGAGGGGAGGAGCTATATAGCAGCTCTGCTGTGGGTGATCCTCTTGCAACTTCCTGTTGGGAAGGAGAATATCCCACAAGTAATGGATGATCCGTGGACTGGATACACTACAAGAGAAATAAATTTATCAGGTAAGCATAAATTATGTTTTTGAAGGCTTTGTCTGCATTTCCACCTTCTAATAAACGTAAAAGGTCTTTTAAAACTTCTCATTTAGCTGATGAAATTTCAAATGACCAGCAACATAATAATTTATCCTCTTCTGATGAGGATCTATCTGATTCAGAAGATCCTTCCTCGGACATTGACACTGACAAATCTACTTATTTATTTAAAATAGAGTATATGCGTTCTTTATTAAAAGAAGTGTTAATTACTTTGGATATTGAGGTAACCAGTCCTATTGACGTTCAGTCTAATAAACGTTTAAATGCTGTTTTTAAACCTCCTGTGGTTTCCCAGGGGTTTTTCCTGAGGCTATTTCTGATATGCTTTCTAGGTAATGGAATAAGCCAGGTACTTCTTTTATTCCTTCTTCAAGGTTTAAAAAATTGTATCCTTTACCAGCTAAATCTATAGAGTTTTGGGGAAAAATCCCCAAAGTTGATGGGGCTATTTCTACTCTTGCTAAACGTACCACTATTCCTATGGAAGATAGTACTTCCTTTAAGGATTCTTTAGATAGGAAGCTTGAATCTTATCTAAGGAAGGCCTATTTATATTCAGGTCATCTTCTCAGACCTGCTATTTCTTTGGCTGATGTTGCGGCTGCCTCAACTTTTTGGTTGGAGAATTTAGCGCAACGAGAATTGGATCCTGACATATCTAGCATTACTCGCTTACTGCAACATGCTAATCATTTTATTTGTGATGCCATTTTTGATATTATCAAAATTGATGTTAGATCCATGTCTTTGGCTGTATTAGCTAGAAGAGCTTTGTGGCTTAAATCTTGGAATGCTGA
Source organism: Bombina bombina (assembly GCF_027579735.1). Lineage (NCBI taxonomy): Eukaryota > Metazoa > Chordata > Amphibia > Anura > Bombinatoridae > Bombina > Bombina bombina. Next base: position 1,112,635,194 of record NC_069501.1, on the reverse strand, counting down.
TATGACATCAAAATCTAGATTACTATCTCTTTCTTTCCAAGGTAATAATTTGGTTCTCAGTTGGATTCTATTATTTCAACTATCACTGGAGGAAAAGGAACAAAAACTCTATCCTCCTCCCAAGGAATTTGCTTCCAGTTGGAAGCCTTCCTCAAATTGGAATAAATCCAAGCCATTTAAGAAACCAAAGTCTGCCCCTAAGTCAGCATAAAGGTGCGGCCCTCATTCCAGCTCATCTGGAAGGGGGCAGATTAAGGTTTTTCAAGGATTTTTGGATAAAATCTGTCCAAAATCATTGGATTCAGAGCATTGTCTCTCAATGGTATCGAATAGGATTCAAAGTAAGACCTCCTGTGAGAAGATTTTTTCTCTCATGCATCCCTGTAAATCCAGTAAAAGCTCAGGCTTTTCTGAAGTGTGTTTCAGACCTGGAGTCTTCAAGGGTAATCATGCCAGTTCCTCCTCAGGATCAAGGTTTTGGGTTTTATTCAAACCTATTCATTGTACCAAAGAAAGAAAATTTGTTCAGACCAGTTCTGGATCTGAAAATTTTGAATCGTTTTGTAAGAGTACCAACTTTCAAGATGGTGACTATAAGGACTATTCTGCCTTTTGTTCAGCAAGGATATTATATGTCCACAATAGACTTGCAGGATGCATACCTTCATATTCCAATTCATCCAGAACACTATCAGTTTCTGAAATTCTCTTTTCTAGACAAGCATTACCAATTTGTTGCTCTTCCATTTGGCCTAGCAACAGCTCCAAGAATCTTTTCAAAGGTTCTGGGTGCCCTACTATCTGTAATCAGAGAACAGGGTATTGCAGTGTTTCCTTATTTGGACGATATCTTGGTACTCGCTCAGTCTTTACATACTGCAGAATCTTACACAAATCAACTAGTGTTGTTTCTTCGGAAACATGGTTGGAGGATCAATTTACCAAAAAGTTTCTTGATTCCTTAGACAATGGTCACCTTTTTAGGTTTCCAGATAGATTCAGTGTCCGTGGCTATGTGCATGGAAGTTTTAGGTCTCATGACTGCAGCATCGGACGCGATCCCCTTTGCTCGTTTTCACATGAGACCTCTACAGCTTTGCATGCTGAATCAATGGTGCATAGATTATACAAAGATATCACAATTAATATCCTTGAATCCCAATGTACGACACTCTCTGACATGGTGGATAGATCACCATCGTTTGGTTCAATTGGCCTCTTTTGTTCGGCCAACCTGGACTGTGATCACAACAGATGCAAGTCTTTCAGGTTGGGGATCTCTGAAAGCACAAGGGGTTTGGAAATCTCAAGAGGCGAGATTACCAATAAATATTTTAGAACTCCGTGCTATTCTCAGGGCTCTTCAGTTTTGGCCTCTGCTAAAGAGAGAACTGTTCATTTCTTTTCAGACAGACAATACAACTGGCTTATGTCAATCATCAGGGTCTGACTCACAGTCGCCAAGCTATGAAAGAAGTATCTTGGATACTTGCTTGGGCGGAATCCAGCTCCTGTCTAATCTCTGCGGTGCATATCCCAGGTGTAGACAATTGGGAGGCGGATTATCTCAGCCGCCAGACTTTACATCCAGGGGAGTGGTCTCTCCATTCGGATGTGTTTTCTCAGATTGTTCAGATGTGGGGTCTTCCAGTGATAGATCTCATGGCCTCTCATCTAAACAAGAAACTTCCCAGATACCTGTCCAGGTCCAGGGATGTTCAGGCGGAAGCAGTGGATGCACTGACACTTCCTTGGTGTTATCATCCTGCTTACATCTTCCCGCCTCTAGTTCTCCTTCCAAGAGTGATCTCCAAAGTCATCATGGAACAGTCTTTTGTGTTGCTGGTGGCTCCAGCATGGCCCCACAGGTTTTGGTATGCGGATCTGGTGCGGATGTCCAGTTGCCCGCCTTGGCCACATCCGTTACGGCCGGACCTACTATCTCAAGGTCCGTTTTTCCATCAGGATCTCAAATCATTAAATTTGAAGTTGTGGAAATTGAACACTTAGTTCTAAGTCATAGAGGTTTCTCTGACTCAGTGATTAATACTATGTTACAAGCTCGTAAATCTGTCTCTAGAAAGATTTATTATAGAGTTTGAAGACTTACATTTCATGGTGTTCTTCTCATGAATTCTCCTGGGATTCTTTTAGAATTCCTAGAATTTTACAGTTCCTTCAGGATGGTTTGGATAAGGGTTTGTCTGCAAGTTCCTTGAAAGGACAAATCTCTGCTCTTTCTGTTTTATTTCACAGAAAGATTGCTATACTTCCTGATATTCACTGTTTTGTACAGGTTTTAGTTCGTATTAAGCCTGTCATTAAATCAATTTCTCCTCCTTGGAGTCCTAATTTGGTTCTGAAGGCGTTACAGGCTCCTCCATTTGAGCCTATGCATTCTTTGGACATTAAACTACTTTCTTGGAAAGTGTTGTTCCTTTTGGCTATCTCTTCTGCTAGAAGAGTTTCTGAGCTATCTGCTCTTTCTTGTGAGTCTCATTTTCTGATTTTTCATCAGGATAAGGCAGTTTTGCGGACTTCTTTTCAATTTTACCTAAGGTTGTGAATTCTAACAACATTAGTAGAGAAATTGTTGTTCCTTCCTTATGTCCTAATCCTAAGAATTCTTTGGAGAGATCCTTACATTCTTTGGATGTGGTAAGAGCTTTGAAATATTATTTGGAAGCTACTAAAGATTTCAGGAAGACTTCTAGTCTATTTGTTTTATTTTCTGGTCCTAGGAAAGGTCAGAAGGCTTCTGCTAGTTCCTTGGCTTCTTGGTTGAAACTTTTGATTCATCAAGCTTATTTTGAGTCGGGTCAGGCCCTGCCTCAGAGAATTACAGCTCATTCTACTAGATCAGTTTCCACTTCGTGGGCTTTTAAGAATGAAGCTTCAGTTGATCAGATTTGCAGAGTGGCGACTTGGTCCTCTTTGCATACATTTACTAAATTCTACCGTTTTGATGTATTTGCTTCTTCGGAAGCAGTTTTTGGTAGAAAAGTTCTTCAGGCAGCTATTTCAGTTTGATTCTTCTGCTTTTGATTTAAGTTTTTTCTTTCAAAGATGAAATAAACTTATTTTTTTGGGTTGTGGATTAATTTTTTCAGCGGAATATGGCTGTTTTTATTTTTATTCCCTCCCTCTCTAGTGACTCTTAAGTGGAAGACTCCACATCTTGGGTATTGATATCCCATATGTCACTAGCTCATGGACTCTTGCCAATTACATGAAAGAAAACATAATTTATGTAAGAACTTACCTGATAAATTAATTTCTTTCATATTGGCAAGAGTCCATGAGGCCCACCCTTTTTATGGTGGTTATGATTTTTTTGTATAAAGCACAATTATTTCCAAATTTCCTTTGTTGATGCTTTTTACTCCTTTCTTTATCACCCCACTGCTTGGCTATTCGTTATTATTCTTTGTTGAAGATACATCTAGATATGTAGTGTGCACATGCCTGAAGCACTACATGACAGGAAATAGTGCTGCCATCTAGTGCTCTTGCTAATGTATAACATTGTTGCAAAACTGCTGCCATATAGTGCTGCAGACACACATACACTCCTGAACTTAGCTTTGTGCTTTTCAACAAAGAATACAAAGAAAACAAAGACATTTTGATAATAGAAGTAAATTGGAATGTTTTTTTAAAATTGTATGTTCTATCTGAATCTTGAAATATATATATATTTTTGACTTTTATGTCCCTTTAACTTCTATTCCAAGAATTGTATTCCCCTTGTTGGTCCTGTTTTCCATGATTTGCCCGGTTAACTGATGTTAATCCTCTGTATACCATGGATTTAATGTACATGTCTATATGAGTGGTACACTTTTTGACATTAAACAGGCCTGCTTAGCAAAAATAAATAATTAAGGGGTTATTAATCACTGCAAATGCTGTTATAAAGCATCATTTTGTAATAAATAAGGGGACAGTTTCAAGGCTTCATTTCTTAAAATGTAGAAATGGGTAGTTTTTACTGTGTGTCCTCATTGTATTAACTCTAAATAATTAGTAGTTTAAAAATTGATATTGAAATTTGCTTAAATGGACAGTAAAGTAGAATTAAACTTAGAGCAAGCCATTTTAAACAGCTTTCCAATTTACTTCCGTTATCTAATTTGCTTTATCTTTAAAACCTTTGTTGGAAATCATACCTAGATAGACTCTGAAGCAACAATGCACTACTTAGAGCTAAAATGCTTATTAGTAGCTGCACATAAATACTTCTTGTTATTGGTTCACTTGATGTGAAAATTTTTGGGCTTTTTGTCCAGGGGTCAAGTCCTACAAAAACAGTGGGAAATCACCAAAACTTCCACTATCCTCACAATTAATATTGTGTGCATTTAGTGTATTGTAGGTAGTGCTACTGCCCTTTACTAGAGTTTCTCACTATCCCTCTAACCAGACTGTGTTCAAGCTCCTCCCACCAACAGCAGCAGTGATTACTGAAGCGTTTCTGTTCTCTGTCCAGGGGGAAAACCTGCAAAAATAGTGCAGGAACTCTGCTCCCATGCTTTTTTGCTGGACTTGACCCTTGTTTTAGTCCCTTTAAAGGTTTATCTTACAGAACTCAAAAGTTTTCAATATATATGTACTTTTACCATATATATGAAGAACTATTTCTAAATGATAAGCTTCTTGTATTATTCATTTTAACTAGTTCATTAGCACGTTTTCCCAAAACAATGCAGTAGTTCTGGTGGCATAAACAGCTTTATTTGTTTCAACAAAAGCAATTTTACATAGCAATTTTTGGTATATAATCCCTATTTAGGTATTTAGCGAAATATTTATGACAACATTCCAATAATTTGGGATGGAAGAGTATCCTTGATAACTTATTTCCTAAAAAAAAATCATATGCAATATTTATACTTTAAATAAAACTTATAGAGATTTGGAACAAAACGTTATTTATTAGTTTGCAAGTTTTTATGTGAACTTAAAAAATAATGGTAAAAAAAATAAAATAAATATGTTTTTTAAAGCGATTGACCCTTTAATCAGTAGGAATGTGCATCTGGATCTTTCATGAGGTTGCGAAAGTGGAATTAAGTAGCGGCTCGTGCCCTTCGGATATTTTCGTAGCTGGATTGATTCCTTTAAAACATCCCCACACTATGATCTCTGCAAATCCAGATCTTAGAGTGGGCATCTTTTACAAGAATCAATCCAGTTACGGAAATATCCGAAGGGCATTAGACGCTGCTTACTTCCAAATCCGGATTCTTACAAAAGATCTGAATGTGAATCCCTATTAATTGGTACGTTTAATGACCATTTCATGTTTATGCAACAATTTCCCTAATGCTGTATTTAGATTAAAGAAATGAAACAGCAATATCCAAATGAAACGTTTTGTTTTTATTTACACTTATGAGATTTATCGCTTGTTTACTTTTTATAGCATTGCTCATATCCTGAGAAACGATCCACCTGCTTCTGATTTTACAATTGATTTGAAACATGAGGTAAGAAATTTTTCTTTGTTAACAATTAGTATTTTTTATCTCAAGTATGTGCTAAAATTACATTGATATACATCTTGTAAGTTTGATTAAAAAGTAATGTATTCTTTTAGTAGTTAGCACATTTGTAAATTCAGTCATTTAATTTGCATTTTGTTCCCACAAGATTATTGTGGTAAATGTTTTAATTGGCCCCTACAAAGGCTAACTCAAGTTTTTTTGTAGGATCTGTAGCCTTGATGATATTGGTTCTTTACATTTTTTTCACATCTGTTCTTTATATATATTTTTATTTTTATTTATTTTTTGGCACAGCGGAATTTGAGGGGTGATCATTCTCTACTTACATTCTAACTTATTTTCTTGCTATATCATTTTTCCGTTAGCTCTATAGCAATTTATCCAAATTATGAACTCTTCTATTCTGTAGTAATTTTTCAACATTATTAAAGATGTGGATTTTATATTCTATAATATGGTATGGTGGAATGCAGTCACTGGTTAGGACTGTATGATGTTTGGCATTTATATATTTATTTATTAATTTATGTTTCATAATACTACTACCAACACTAGCAAAAAAAAATAAAACAAATTCGACAGCATTTTAAAATTAGAATTATAAAAAATATTGTTATTGATTTGCTTTTCTCCAAAAGCTCTGACTAGAAATTCAGACATTTTTTAAAGGGATAGAAAGGTCAGAAATGAAATGTGCATGGGTGCACTTTAGTTAGAAATATAAACATTTTTGCAATATTTTCCATTAGCAAAAATGTTTTGAGGGAAAGTTGTTGCTGTTTCAGACATCCCAACCTGCAAAAACTCCCAGTTATATATTGGACACCTGGAGTTTCAGGGAGATTGCACTCCATTTGCTGGCATCAGGGAGCTGCTATTACAATCAGGGAGAGTTGGGATTTTTTTGCAGTATATGCACATATCCTGTGAGGGCCTGTGCACGTGTATTCACACCTTCTCAGGGAGCCAGCAGTGGCTTGTCTGACACAAATGACATAGTCAGCAGCAATGTAAACACCTGTGAGCTGTCTGAGCAGGCATGTTGTTTGAATACTGGTGCATGGGCCCTCATAGGATATGTGCATATGCTACTGAAAAACAATTATAATTTTTACTAGAAGCATTTTTGCTAATGGAAGTTTTTTATGAAAAAATGCTTCTATTTCACATTGAAATGCACCCATGCACATTTAATGTCTATCCCTTTACTTTAAAAACAACATTTTCAAACCTTTGTAAATGTAGTTTGTGCTCCAGCATGACACTGACACATCACTTAGGCATTAAAGGTGCATAAAGCACATTCATGATGTACTTCTAATATTTAAATTTGCTTCATTTCCTTGGTATCCTTTGTTGAAGGAGCAGCAATGCACTACTGGGAACTAACTGAACACATCAAGTGATCCAATAGCAATATGTGTGCAGCAACCAATCAGCAGCAGTAGTGCATTGCTGATCCTGAGCCTACCTATGTATGCTTCCCAACTGTTATTGCTGTATAAATGCGACATACTGGTACAATGAGAAAGGTTAATCACTATAGACACCTACAGTCTTGTAGAGCTGTAAACACCAGAGAGAAAGGAACACACATATCACACAAACACATATTCAGGAACAAAGATTTTGATGGCAAATAAAAACCATAGGTCTATTTAAGAAACAATGTACTGTGATTCCCCCCCCCCATCCTCCCTCTCTATTAATGTGTACCCACTGAGCCATTTTACCTGCTGGGGTGTTTTAATTTGTTTACAGATAGCTCAGTTACCTTGAGTTTGTCTTTGGAAAAAAACTGCTTTTGCTTGTTGTTCCTCAACCTATATTGATTATTTAAATACTTAAGAATTTGTTATAGAAAAGCTATGTAAACAAGAATATGTGAAAAATAATTCTCCCAGTGGGGGTTGGACAGAGAGGAACAAAAATGTTTATTCCCCATTGGTATAAGTATTGGTCTCCCTGGGTATAGCAATATAAGATAAGGAAGATTTTGTGTAAATATAGAGAGATAAGCTAATGAGGTCTGCTCTTCATACAAGATCAGCCCATTTAATTGGCTTGTGGTTTTAGTTAGCAGAGACTATTTCATATACAAAACTAAACCTAAATGATTGATTTCCCATACATTTTTTACTCTACAGCTGGTATAAGAAGACATTGTAAACACATTGGACCAGATTAAGAGTGGAGCGCTATAGTTTGCACGCCAGTGTTATCAGGTTTTCACGTTTATATTGCTCTCATATTATAAGTTGAAAGTAAATGCAAACATGTGAGCGCAATCACAATTTATGCTAGAATGATTACCGCAACTTTAGTATCACAAAACATAAAATAAAAAATACATTACAAAGACAGTTACACTCATAATAACACCATCTAATAAAAAAATAAATGCACAAAAAGTTATAAAGGCTCAAAGATATGAGATCTTACATGTTAGAAAAAAAAAGAAAGGCAAAAGGATTTAACATTGAGATACATTCATATCCATGTCTAAATATGTGTATGTATTTATATACACATGTATTATTTATATGTGTGTATATATGTATTTACAGACATATATACACATATAAACACATAAATATATAGACATTTTATATATATATATATATATATATATATATATATATATATACATACACAGTATCTCACAAAAGTGAGTACACCCCTCACATTTTTGTAAATATTTTATATTATCTTTTCATGTGACAACACTGAAGAAATGACACTTTGCTAAAATGTAAAGTAGTGAGTGTACAGCCTGTATAACAATGTAAATTTGCTGTCCCCTCAAAATAACTCAACACACAGCCATTAATGTCTAAACCATTGGCAACAGAAAAGTACACCCCTAAGTTGAAATGTCCAAATTGGGCCCAATCAGTCATTTTCCCTCCCTGGTGTCATGTGACTTGTTAGTGTTACAAGGTCTCAGGTGTGAATGGGGAGCAGTTGTGTTACATTTGGTGTTATCGCTCTCACACTCTCTCATACTGGTCACTGGAAGTTCAACATGGCACCTCATGGCAAATAGCTCTCTGAGGTTTTAAAAAAAAATAATTGTTGCTCTACAAAAAGATGGCCTAAGCTATAAGAAGATTGCCAAGATCCTGAAACTGAGCTGCAGCATGGTGGGCAAGACCATACAGGGTTTTCACAGGACAGGTTCCACTCAGAGCAGGCCTCGCCATGGTCGACCAAAGAAGTTGAGTGCATGTGCTCAGCCTCATATCCAGAGGTTGTCTTTTAGAAATATACAGATGAGTACTGCCAGCATTGCTGCAGAGGTTGAAGGGGTGGGGGGTCAGCCTGTCTGTGCTCAGACTATACGCCGCACACTGCATCAAATTGGTCTGCATGGCTGTCATCCCAGAAGGAAGCCTCTTCTAAAGATGATGCACAAGAAAGCCTGCAAACAGTTTGCTGAAGACAAGCAGATTAAGGACATGGATTACTGGAACCATGTCCTGTGGTCGGATGAGACCAAGATAAACTTATTTGGTTCAGATGGTGTCAAACATGTGTGGCGACAACCAGATGAGGAGTACAAAGACAAGTGTGTCTTGCCTACAGTCAAGCATGGTGGTAGGAGTGTCGTGGTCTGGGCCTGCATGACTGCTGGCGGCACTGGGAAGCTACAGTTCATTGAGGGAACCGTGAATGCCAACATGTACTGTGACATACTGAAGCAGAGCATTATCCCCCCCATTCGGAAACTGGGCCGCAGGGTATTATTCCAACAAGATAACAACCCCAAACACAACTCCAAGATGACCACTGCCTTGCTAAAGAAGCTTAGGGTAAAGGTGATGGACTGACCAGACCTAAACCCTATTGAGCATCTGTGGGGCATCCTCAAATAGAAGGTGGGGGAGCGCAAGGTCTCTAACATCCACCAGCTCCGTGATGTTGTCATGGAGGAGTGGAAGAGGACTCCAGTGGCAACCTGTGAAGCTCTTGTAAACTCCATGCCCAAGAGGGTTAAGGCAGCGCTTGAAAATAATGGTGGCCACACAAAATATTGACACTTTGGGACCAATTTAGACATTTCCACTTAGGGGTGTACACACTTTCTTTTTTAAGAAACAATGAGTCCAAGGATCATCTTAATTACTAATGGGATATTCACCTCCTGGTCAGCAGGAGGAGGCAAAGAGCATCACAACAGAGCTGTTAAATAGCTCCTCCCTTCCCTCCCACCCCAGTCATTTTCTTTGCCTACGTTAGTGATAGGAAGAGGTAAAGTGAGGTGTTAAAAAAGATTCTTCAATCAAGAGTTTATTTTTTTTAAAGTAGTGCCAGAGTGTGCTGCTTTTTTCTAGGGTGTAGCCGTAGTCCATATCAGTCTCTTCAGTAGAGCTTTTGGTGGCTTTAGAGCAATGGGAACTTGTGAGACATAATTCTCACTGCGCCTCCCATATTCTGATGCTACCCTTACCAAGAAAACCTGAGGGATTTTTACTCAGGAATTTTGTTTGTTTCCAGGTCCATGGGAGGGAGAGGACCTCTTAAACCTGAGGACTGCCTTGCTGCCAGGCAGAAAATGAGGTAAGTGCTAACTTTATTTCTGGGGGAGAGGATCTCAGAAAAAGTTTGGGCACTTTGTTAATTTTTCTTTTCACCTCATTTAACTTGAACTCAGATTCCCCTAGTGTTATTAGGGGACATGATGGCAGTAAGGAAGCAGGCACTAGCATGTTTTTACTGTGAAACAGTGATATTGTCTTTCTAGCATAAGGGAAATGTGCAGGAATGCTGACATAGAATCTGTGCAGGATCCTTTACGGACATCTAGTACACAGAGGAAACACTGTAAACAATCTGACTGAGCAGCTGTTTATACTGTATCTTGTTAGACTGTCCCTTGCTCCCGGTGGCTATATTTAGAACAATGGCGACCGGGAGATTTCTTCTTATGTTTTCTATTTGCTTATTTACTTGCAGTGTGAGTGGTTCTTCCGTGAGTGTTAACAGCGGACTGTATCTTTGGGGTACAGATCATTCTTTTAATTGAGTGGGATCTATCTTTGGGCTCCCGGTGTTTTTTATTAAGTATATGGCGACCGGGAGACGACTTGAGTAACGCCCACGAGGGGCAAAGCTTGTAATCGGCACAAAATTGTTTCTCTTCCCACTCCTAACTATTCTAACTGATTGCTAGGAATGGAGGATGGTGCCTTATAGCAGACACTTCTTGTCTTCCACTTCCGGTTATCGGAAGAAACGAGTACTGGTATAATTTTTTGCGCTCAAGTCAGCACTATAAGGAGGTCAGGATTTGTATAGAGAGGCTGTTTGACGCCTCAGAAAGCGGAAATGTAGAAATTCTCCCTTACATGTTTAACCTTGTCAATCCTTGTAATAGAATAAAGGTTATCAGAAGCAACGCTGGCTATACATTACAGCAGCCTAAGTCCTTTTTCAGTATTTCTGCCATATGTGAGGCAGATTGTTTAAAGAGGTATACATTACATTTCTCTTGTTAAGTGTATCCAGTCCACGGATCATCCATTACTTGTGGGATATTCTTCTTCCCAACAGGAAGTTGCAAGAGGATCACCCACAGCAGAGCTGCTATATAGCTCCTCCCCTAACTGTCATATCCAGTCATTCTCTTGCAAACCTCAACCAAGATGGAGGTCGTAAGAGGAGTGTGGTGTTTTATACTTAGTTTATTCTTCAATCAAAAGTTTGTTATTTTTAAATGGTGCCGGAGTGTACGGTTTATCTCAGGCAGTATTTAGAAGAAGAATCTGCCTGCATTTTCTATGATCTTAGCAGAAGTAACTAAGATCCACTGCCGTTCTCACATATTCTGAGAAGTGAGGTAACTTCAGAGAGGGAATGGCGTGCAGGTTTTCCTGCAATAAGGTATGTGCAGTTAATATTTTTCTAGGGATGGAATTTGCTAGAAAATGCTGCTGATACCGAACTAATGTAAGTAAAGCCTTAAATGCAGTTATAGCGACTGGTATCAGGCTTATTAATAGAGATACATACTCTTATAAAAATGTAATATAAAACGTTTGCTGGCATGTTTAATCGTTTTTATATGTATTTGGTGATAAAACTTATTGGGGCCTAGTTTTTTTCCACATGGCTGGCTTGAATTTTGTCTAGTAACAGTTTCCTTAGGCTTTCCATTGTTGTAATATGAGTGGGAGGGGCCTTTTTTAGTGCTTTTCTGTGCAGATAAAAATACTGACAGAGACATTCAGCTTCTTCCTGCATGATCCAGGACATCTCTGGAGGGCTCAAAAGGCTTCAAAGTCGTTTTTGAGGGAGGTAAAAAGCCACAGTAGAGCTGTGGCAGTTGTTGTGACTGAAAAAAACAAACAAACAAACAAAAACAAAAAACGTTTTTGTCTTTTATTATTCAGTTTTGGGTATTAAGGGGTTAATCATCCATTTGCAAGTGGGTGCAATGCTCTGCTAACTTATTACATACACTGTAAAAATTTTGTTAGTGTAACTGCCTTTTTCTCCAACATAGGTGTGTCCGGTCCACGGCGTCATCCTTACTTGTGGGATATTCTCTTCCCCAACAGGAAATGGCAAAGAGCCCAGCAAAGCTGGTCACATGATCCCTCCTAGGCTCCGCCTACCCCAGTCATTCTCTTTGCCGTTGTACAGGCAACATCTCCACGGAGATGGCTTAGAGTTTTTTAGTGTTTAACTGTAGTTTTTATTATTCAATCAAGAGTTTGTTATTTTGAAATAGTGCTGGTATGTACTATTTACTCAGAAACAGAAAAGAGATGAAGATTTCTGTTTGTATGAGGAAAATGATTTTAGCAACCGTCACTAAAATCCATGGCTGTTCCACACAGGACTGTTGAGAGCAATTAACTTCAGTTGGGGGAACAGTGTGCAGTCTCTTGCTGCTTGAGGTATGACACATTCTAACAAGACGATGTAATGCTGGAAGCTGTCATTTTCCCTATGGGATCCGGTAAGCCATGTTTATTACGATTGTAAATAAGGGCTTCACATGGGCTTATTAAGACTGTAGACTTTTTCTGGGCTAAATCGATTCATTATTAACACATATTTAGCCTTGAGGAATCATTTTATTTGGGTATTTTGATATAATAATATCGGCAGGCACTGTTTTAGACTCCTTATTCTTTAGGGGCTTTCCCAAAGCATAGGCAGAGTCTCATTTTCGCGCCGGTGTTGCGCACTTGTTTTTGAGAGGCATGGCATGCAGTCGCATGTGAGAGGAGCTCTGATACTTAGAAAAGACTTTCTGAAGGCGTCATTTGGTATCGTATTCCCCTTTGGGCTTGGTTGGGTCTCAGCAAAGCAGATACCAGGGACTGTAAAGGGGTTAAAGTTCAAAACGGCTCCGGTTCCGTTATTTTAAGGGTTAAAGCTTCCAAATTTGGTGTGCAATACTTTTAAGGCTTTAAGACACTGTGGTGAAAATTTGGTGAATTTTGAACAATTCCTTCATGTTTTTTCGCAATTGCAGTAATAAAGTGTGTTCAGTTTAAAATTTAAAGTGACAGTAACGGTTTTATTTTAAAACGTTTTTTGTACTTTGTTATCAAGTTTATGCCTGTTTAACATGTCTGAACTACCAGATAGACTGTGTTCTGAATGTGGGGAAGCCAGAATTCCTATTCATTTAAATAAATGTGATTTATGTGACAATGACAATGATGCCCAAGATGATTCCTCAAGTGAGGGGAGTAAGCATGGTACTGCATCATTCCCTCCTTCGTCTACACGAGTCTTGCCCACTCAGGAGGCCCCTAGTACATCTAGCGCGCCAATACTCCTTACTATGCAACAATTAACGGCTGTAATGGACAATTCTGTCAAAAACATTTTAGCCAAAATGAACACTTATCAGCGTAAGCGCGACTGCTCTGTTTTAGATACTGAAGAGCATGACGACGCTAATAATAATGTTTCTGAAGGGCCCCTAACCCAGTCTGATGGGGCCAGGGAGGTTTTGTCTGAGGGAGAAATTACTGATTCAGGGAACATTTCTCAACAAGCTGAACCTGATGTGATTACATTTAAATTTAAGTTGGAACATCTCCGCATTCTGCTTAAGGAGGTATTATCCACTCTGGATGATTGTGACAAGTTGGTCATCCCAGAGAAACTATGTAAAATGGACAAGTTCCTAGAGGTGCCGGGGCTCCCTGAAGCTTTTCCTATACCCAAGCGGGTGGCGGACATTGTTAATAAAGAATGGGAAAGGCCCGGTATTCCTTTCGTCCCTCCCCCCATATTTAAAAAATTGTTTCCTATGGTCGACCCCAGAAAGGACTTATGGCAGACAGTCCCCAAGGTCGAGGGAGCGGTTTCCACTTTAAACAAACGCACCACTATACCCATAGAGGATAGTTGTGCTTTCAAAGATCCTATGGATAAAAAATTAGAAGGTTTGCTTAAAAAGATGTTTGTTCAGCAGGGTTACCTTCTACAACCAATTTCATGCGTTGTCCCTGTCGCTACAGCCGCATGTTTCTGGTTCGATGAGCTGATAAAGGCGGTCGATAGTGATTCTCCTCCTTATGAGGAGATTATGGACAGAATCAATGCTCTCAAATTGGCTAATTCTTTTACCCTAGACGCCACTTTGCAATTGGCTAGATTAGCGGCTAAGAATTCTGGGTTTGCTATTGTGGCGCGCAGAGCGCTTTGGTTGAAATCTTGGTCGGCTGATGCGTCGTCCAAGAACAAGCTACTTAACATTCCTTTCAAGGGGAAAACGCTGTTTGGCCCTGACTTGAAAGAGATTATCTCTGATATCACTGGGGGTAAGGGCCACGCCCTTCCTCAGGATCGGCCTTTCAAGACGAAAAATAAACCTAATTTTCGTCCCTTTCGTAGAAACGGACCAGCCCAAAGTGCTACGTCCTCTAAGCAAGAGGGTAATACTTCTCAAGCCAAGCCAGCTTGGAGACCAATGCAAGGCTGGAACAAGGGAAAACAGGCCAAGAAACCTGCCACTGCTACCAAGACAGCATGAAATGTTGGCCCCCGATCCGGGACCGGATCTGGTGGGGGGCAGACTCTCTCTCTTCGCTCAGGCTTGGGCAAGAGATGTTCTGGATCCTTGGGCACTAGAAATAGTCTCCCAAGGTTATCTTCTGGAATTCAAGGGGCTTCCCCCAAGGGGGAGGTTCCACAGGTCTCAGTTGTCTTCAGACCACTTAAAAAGACAGGCATTCTTACATTGTGTAGAAGACCTGTTAAAAATGGGAGTGATTCATCCTGTTCCATTAAGAGAACAAGGGATGGGGTTCTACTCCAATCTGTTCATAGTTCCCAAAAAAGAGGGAACGTTCAGACCAATCTTAGATCTCAAGATCTTAAACAAGTTTCTCAAGGTTCCATCGTTCAAGATGGAAACCATTCGAACTATTCTTCCTTCCATCCAGGAAGGTCAATTCATGACCACGGTGGATTTAAAGGATGCGTATCTACATATTCCTATCCACAAGGAACATCATCGGTTCCTAAGGTTCGCATTCCTGGACAAGCATTACCAGTTCGTGGCGCTTCCTTTCGGATTAGCCACTGCTCCAAGGATTTTCACAAAGGTACTAGGGTCCCTTCTAGCTGTGCTAAGACCAAGGGGCATTGCTGTAGTACCTTACTTGGACGACATTCTGATTCAAGCGTCGTCCCTTCCTCAAGCAAAGGCTCACACGGACATAGTCCTGGCCTTTCTCAGATCTCACGGATGGAAAGTGAACGTGGAAAAGAGTTCTCTATCTCCGTCAACAAGGGTTCCCTTCTTGGGAACAATAATAGACTCCTTAGAAATGAGGATTTTTCTGACAGAGGCCAGAAAGACAAAGCTTCTAGACTCTTGTCGGATACTTCATTCCGTTCCTCTTCCTTCCATAGCTCAGTGCATGGAAGTGATCGGGTTGATGGTAGCGGCAATGGACATAGTTCCTTTTGCACGCATTCATCTAAGACCATTACAACTGTGCATGCTCAGTCAGTGGAATGGGGACTATACAGACTTGTCTCCGAAGATACAAGTAAATCAGAAGACCAGAGACTCACTCCGTTGGTGGCTGTCCCTGGACAACCTGTCACGAGGGATGACATTCCGCAGACCAGAGTGGGTCATTGTCACGACCGACGCCAGTCTGATGGGCTGGGGCGCGGTCTGGGGATCCCTGAAAGCTCAGGGTCTTTGGTCTCGGGAAGAATCTCTTCTACCGATAAATATTCTGGAACTGAGAGCGATATTCAATGCTCTCAAGGCTTGGCCTCAGCTAGCGAGGGCCAAGTTCATACGGTTTCAATCAGACAACATGACAACTGTTGCATACATCAACCATCAGGGGGGAACAAGGAGTTCCCTGGCGATGGAAGAAGTGACCAAAATCATTCTATGGGCGGAGTCTCACTCCTGCCACCTGTCTGCTATACACATCCCAGGAGTGGAAAATTGGGAAGCGGATTTTCTGAGTCGTCAGACATTGCATCCGGGGGAGTGGGAACTCCATCCGGAAATCTTTGCCCAAGTCACTCAGCTGTGGGGCATTCCAGACATGGATCTGATGGCCTCTCGTCAGAACTTCAAAGTTCCTTGCTACGGGTCCAGATCCAGGGATCCCAAGGCGGCTCTAGTGGATGCACTAGTAGCACCTTGGACCTTCAAACTAGCTTATGTGTTCCCGCCGTTTCCTCTCATCCCCAGGCTGGTAGCCAGGATCAATCAGGAGAGGGCGTCGGTGATCTTGATAGCTCCTGCGTGGCCACGCAGGACTTGGTATGCAGATCTGGTGAATATGTCATCGGCTCCACCTTGGAAGCTACCTTTGAGACGAGACCTTCTTGTTCAGGGTCCGTTCGAACATCCGAATCTGGTTTCACTCCAGCTGACTGCTTGGAGATTGAACGCTTGATCTTATCGAAGCGAGGGTTCTCAGATTCTGTTATCGATACTCTGGTTCAGGCCAGAAAGCCTGTAACTAGAAAGATTTACCACAAAATTTGGAAAAGATATATCTGTTGGTGTGAATCTAAAGGATTCCCTTGGGATAAGGTTAAGATTCCTAAGATTCTATCCTTCCTTCAAGAAGGATTGGAAAAAGGATTATCTGCAAGTTCCCTGAAGGGACAGATTTCTGCCTTGTCTGTGTTACTTCACAAAAAGCTGGCAGCTGTGCCAGATGTTCAAGCCTTTGTTCAGGCTCTGGTTAGAATTAAGCCTGTTTACAAACCTTTGACTCCTCCTTGGAGTCTCAATTTAGTTCTTTCAGTTCTTCAGGGGGTTCCGTTTGAACCCTTACATTCCGTTGATATTAAGTTATTATCTTGGAAAGTTTTGTTTTTAGTTGCGATTTCTTCTGCTAGAAGAGTTTCAGAATTATCTGCTCTGCAGTGTTCTCCTCCTTATCTGGTGTTCCATGCAGATAAGGTGGTTTTACGTACTAAACCTGGTTTTCTTCCAAAAGTTGTTTCTAACAAAAACATTAACCAGGAGATTATCGTACCTTCTCTGTGTCCGAAACCAGTTTCAAAGAAGGAACGTTTGTTGCACAATTTGGATGTTGTTCGCGCTCTAAAATTCTATTTAGATGCTACAAAGGATTTTAGACAAACATCTTCCTTGTTTGTTGTTTATTCCGGTAAAAGGAGAGGTCAAAAAGCAACTTCTACCTCTCTCTCTTTTTGGATTAAAAGCATCATCAGATTGGCTTACGAGACTGCCGGACGGCAGCCTCCCGAAAGAATCACAGCTCATTCCACTAGGGCTGTGGCTTCCACATGGGCCTTCAAGAACGAGGCTTCTGTTGATCAGATATGTAGGGCAGCGACTTGGTCTTCACTGCACACTTTTACCAAATTTTACAAGTTTGATACTTTTGCTTCTTCTGAGGCTATTTTTGGGAGAAAGGTTTTGCAAGCCGTGGTGCCTTCCATTTAGGTGACCTGATTTGCTCCCTCCCTTCATCCGTGTCCTAAAGCTTTGGTATTGGTTCCCACAAGTAAGGATGACGCCGTGGACCGGACACACCTATGTTGGAGAAAACAGAATTTATGTTTACCTGATAAATTACTTTCTCCAACGGTGTGTCCGGTCCACGGCCCGCCCTGGTTTTTTTAATCAGGTCTGATAATTTTTTTTTCTTTAACTACAGTCACCACGGTACCATATGGTTTCTCCTATGCTAATATTCCTCCTTAACGTCGGTCGAATGACTGGGGTAGGCGGAGCCTAGGAGGGATCATGTGACCAGCTTTGCTGGGCTCTTTGCCATTTCCTGTTGGGGAAGAGAATATCCCACAAGTAAGGATGACGCCGTGGACCGGACACACCGTTGGAGAAAGTAATTTATCAGGTAAACATAAATTCTGTTTTTCACTGTTATTTGAAATTTTGACAAAATTTGTGTTTCTTAAAGGTGCAGTAACATTTTTTATATTGCTTGTAAACTTGTTTAAAGTGTTTTCCAAGCTTGCTAGTCTCATTGCTAGTCTGTTTAAACATGTCTGACACAGAGGAAACTACTTATGTTTGAAAGCCATGGTGGAGCCCCATAGGAGAATGTGTACTAAATGTATTGATTTCACCTTAAACAGTAAAGATCAGTCTTTAACTATAAAATAAATATCACCTGAAGATTCTGACGAGGGGGAAGTTATGTCGACTAACTCTCCCCACATGTCAGACCCTTCGCCTCCCGCTCAGTGGATGCACGCTAATATGGCGCCAATTACATCAGGGACGCCCATAGTGATTACCTTGCAGGACATGGCTGCAATCATGAATAATACCCTGTCAGAGGTATTATCCAGGTTGCCTGAATTAAGAGGCAAGCACGATTGCTCTGGGGTTAGGAGAAATACAGAGCGCGCAGATGCTGTAAGGGCCATGTCTGATACTGCGTCACAATATGCAGATCATGAGGACGGAGAGCTTCAGTCTGTGGGTGACATCTCTGATTCGGGGAAACCTGATTCAGAGATTTCCAATTTTAAATTTAAGCTTGAGAACCTCCGTGTGTTGGGGAGGTATTAGCTGCTCTGAATGACTGTAACACAGTTGCAGTACCAGAGAAATTGTGTAGGCTGGATAAATACTATGCGGTACCGGTGTGTACTGATGTTTTTCCTATACCTAAAAGGCTTACAGAAATTATTAGCAAGGAGTGGGATAGACCGGGGGTGCCTTTTTCCCCACCTCCTATATTTAGAAAAATGTTTCCAATAGACGCCACTACACAGGACTTATGGCAGACGGTCCCTAAGGTGGAGGGAGCAGTTTCTACTTTAGCAAAGCGTACTACTATCCCGGTTGAGTATCCCAAAATATTTTAGACAGGATCAGACACAAAACATCACAACGTTCTGGGGTCAGTACCCCTTAGTCATGTGATGATCACATGATGATCACATGACTAAGGGGTACTGACCCCGAAACGTTGTGGTGTTTTGTGTCTGATCCTGTCTAATAAATATTTTGGGATTTTTAACAAGAGGAGTTACCCTTATTTTTCTTCTTCATACTCTATTGCTGGGAGTGTGGCAGTCACTCCAAAGGAGTACCCTCTATCTTGGGGTTCTAAGCTGGTGCTGGATTATCTTCATTTCATATACTATCCCGGTTGAGGACAGTTGTGCTTTTTCAGATCCAATGGATAAAAAATTGGAGGGTTACCTTAAGAAAATGTTTATTCAACAAGGTTTTATTTTACAGCCCCTTGCATGCATTGCGCCTGTCACGGCCGCGGCGGCATTCTGGTTTGAGGCTATGGAAGAGGCCATCCATACAGCTCCATTGACTGAAATTATTGACAAGCTTAGAACACTTAAGCTAGCTAACTCATTTGTTTCTGATGCCATTGTTCATTTGACTAAACTAACGGCTAAGAATTCCGGATTCGCCATCCAAGCGCGTAGGGCGCTATGGCTTAAATCCTGGTCAGCTGACGTGACTTCGAAGTCTAAATTATTCAACATTCCTTTCAAGGGGCAGACCTTATTCGGGCATGGTTTGAAGGAAATTATTGCTGACATTACTGGAGGCAAGGGTCACACCCTTCCTCAGGACAGGGCCAAAGCAAAGGCCAAAGAGTCTAATTTTCGTGTCTTTCGATAATTTCAAGGCAGGTGCAGCATCAACTTCCTCCGCTTCAAAACAAGAGGTAACTTTTGCTCAATCTAAGCAGGCCTGGAAACCTAACCAGTCCTGGAACAAAGGCAAGCAGGCCAGAAAGCCTGCTGCTGCCTCTAAGACAGCATGAAGGAACGGCCCCCTATCCGGCGACGGATCTAGTAGGGGGCAGACTTTCTCTCTTCGCCCAGGCGTGGGCAAGAGATGTTCAGGATCCCTGGGCATTGGAGATCATATCTCAGGTATATCTTCTGGACTTCAAAGCTTCCCCTCCACAAGGAAGATTTCATCTTTCAAGGCAATCTGCAAATCAGATAAAGAAAGAGGCATTCCTACGCTGTGTGCAAGACCTCCTAGTCATGGGAGTGATCCATCCAGTTCCGTGGGCGGAACAAAGACAGGGTTTTTATTCAAATCTGTTTGTGGTTCCCAAAAAAGAGGGAACCTTCAGACCAATTTTGGATCTAAAGATCTTAAACAAATTCCTCAGAGTTCCATCTTTCAAAATGGAAACTATTCGGACCATCCTACCCATGATCCAAGAAGGATGCCTACCTTCACATACCGATTCACAAAGATCATCATCGGTTTCTAAGGTTTGCCTTTCTAGACAGGCATTATCAATTTGTAGCTCTTCCCTTCGGGTTGGCTACAGCCCCGAGAATCTTTACAAAGGTTCTGGGCTCACTTCTGGCGGTTCTAAGACCGCAAGGCATAGCGGTGGCTTCGTATCTAGACGACATCCTGATACAGGCATCAAGCTTTCAAGTTGCCAAGTCTCATACAGAGATAGTTCTGGCATTTCTGAGGTTGCACGGGTGGAAAGTGAACGTGGAAAAGAGTTCTCTATCCCCACTCACAAGAGTCTCCTTCTTAGGGACTCTTATAGATTCTGTAGAAATGAAAATTTACCTGACGGAGTCCAGGTTATCAAAACTTCTAAATACTTGCTGTGTTCTTCACTCCATTCCGCGCCCTTCGGTAGCTCAGTGTATGGAGGTAATCGGCTTAATGGTAGCGGCAATGGACATAGTGCCATTTGCGCGCCTTCATCTCAGACCGCTGCAATTATGCATGCTGAGTCAGTGAAATGGGGATTACACAGATTTGTCCCCTCTGCTAAATCTGGATCAAGAGACCAGAGATTCTCTTCTCTGGTGGTTGTCTCGGGTACACCTGTCCAAGGGTATGACCTTTCGCAGGCCAGATTGGACAATTGTAACAACAGATGCCAGCCTTCTAGGTTGGGGTGCAGTCTGGAATTCCCTGAAGGCACAGGGATTGTGGACTCAGGAGGAGAAACTCCTTCCAATAAATATTCTGGAGTTAAGAGCAATATTCAATGCTCTTCTGGCTTGGTCTCAGTTAGCAACACTGAGGTTCATCAGATTTCAGTCGGACAACATCACGACTGTGGCTTACATCAACCATCAAGGGGGAACCAGGAGTTCCCTAGCGATGTTAGAAGTCTCAAAAATAATTCGCTGGGCAGAGTACCACTCTTGCCACCTGTCAGCAATCCATATCCCAGGCGTGGAGAACTGGGAGGCGGATTTTCTAAGTCGTCAGACTTTCCATCCAGGGGAGTGGGAACTCCATCCGGAGGTGTTTGCTCAGTTGATTCATCGTTGGGGCAAACCAGAGTTGGATCTCATGGCGTCTCGCCAGAACGCCAAGCTTCCTTGTTACGGATCCAGGTCCAGGGACCCAGAAGCGACGCTGATAGATGCGCTAGCAGCGCCTTGGTTCTTCAACCTGGCTTATGTGTTTCCACCGTTTCCTCTGCTCCCTCGACTGATTGCCAAAATCAAACAGGAGAGAGCATTGGTGATTCTGATAGCACCTGCGTGGCCACGCAGGACTTGGTATGCAGACCTAGTGGACATGTCATCCTTTCCACCATGGACTCTGCCTCTAAGACAGGACCTTCTGATACAAGGTCCTTTCAATCATCCAAATCTAATTTCTCTGAGACTGACTGCATGGAGATTGAATGCTTGATTCTATCAAAGCGTGGCTTCTCCGAGTCAGTCATTGATACTTTAATACAGGCACGAAAGCCTGTTACCAGGAAAATCTACCACAAGATATGGAGTAAATATCTTTATTGGTGTGAATCCAAGACTTACTCATGGAGTAAAGTTAGGATTCCTAGAATATTGTCTTTTCTCCAAGAGGGCTTGGACAAAGGATTATCAGCTAGTTCCTTAAAGGGACAGATTTCTGCTCTGTCTATTCTTTTGCACAAGCGTCTGGCAGAGGTTCCAGACGTCCAGGCATTTTGCCAGGCTTTGGTTAGATTTAAGCCTGTGTTTAAACCTGTTGCTCCCCCGTGGAGCTTAAACTTGGTTCTTAAGGTTCTTCAAGGAGTTCCGTTTGAACCTCTTCATTCCATTGATATTAAACTTTTATCTTGGAAAGTTCTGTTTTTGATGGCTATTTCCTCGGCTCGGAGAGTCTCTGAGCTATCTGCCTTACAATGTGATTCTCCCTATCTGATTTTTCATGCAGATAAGGTAGTTCTGCGTACCAAACCTGGGTTTTTACCTAAGGTGGTTTCTAACAAGAATATCAATCAAGAGATTGTTGTTCCATCGTTGTGCCCTAATCCTTCTTCAAAGAAGGAACGTCTTTTACATAATCTGGACGTAGTCCGTGCCTTGAAGTTTTACTTACAAGCTACTAAGGATTTTCGTCAAACATCTTTCCTGTTTGTTTTTTACTCTGGACAGAGGAGAGGTCAAAAAGCTTCGGCAACCTCTCTTTCCTTTTGGCTTCGGAGCGTAATAAGCCTAGCCTATGAGACTGCTGGACAGCAGCCCCCTGAAAGGATTACAGCTCATTCTACTAGAGCTGTGGCTTCCACCTGGGCCTTCAAAAATGAGGCCTCTGTTGAACAGATTTGCAAGGCTGCGACTTGGTCTTTGCTTCACACTTTTTCAAAATTTTACAAATTTGATACTTTTGCTTCTTCGGAGGCTGTGTTTGGGAGAAAGGTTCTTCAGGCAGTGGTTCCTTCCGTCTTATCCTGCCTTGTCCCTCCCATCATCTGTGTACTTTAGCTTTGGTATTGGTATCCCACAAGTAATGGATGATCTGTGGACTGGATACACTTAACAAGAGAAAACATAATTTATGCTTACCTGATAAATTTATTTCTCTTGTAGTGTATCCAGTCCACGGCCCACCCTGTCCTTTTAAGGCAGGTCTAAATTTTAATTAAACTACAGTCACCACTGCACCCTATGGTTTCTCCTTTCTCTGTTTGTTTTCGGTCTAATGACTGGATATGACAGTTAGGGGAGGAGCTATATAGCAGCTCTGCTGTGGGTGATCCTCTTGCAACTTCCTGTTGGGAAGGAGAATATTCCACAAGTAATGGATGATCCGTGGACTGGATACACTACAAGAGAAATAAATTTATCAGGTAAGCATAAATTATGTTTTTATATCTCAAATGCAGTGCCCTGTGGTTCCTTGCAATTTCTGCCATATGTGAGGCAGATTGTTTAACGAGGTATACATTACATTTTATATCTCAAATGCAGTGCCCTGCGGTTCCTTGCAATTTCTGCCATATGTGAGGCAGATTGTTTAAAGAGGTATACATTACATTTTATATCTCAAATGCAGTGCCCTGCGGTTCCTTGCAATTTCTGCCATATGTGAGGCAGATTGTTTAAAGAGGTACACATTACATTTTATATCTCAAATCCAGTGCCCTGCAGATTCTTGCAATTTCTGCCATATGGGAGGCAGATTTATTAAAGAGGTATACATTTCATTTTTTATCTCAAATGCAGTGTTCTGCGGTTCTTTGTAATTTCTGCCATATGTGAGGCAGATTGATTTAAGAGGTACACATTACATTTTCTATCTCAAATGCAGTGCCCTGCGGTTTCTTGCAATTTCCATTTGGAATTGCTGCACAAGTCATTGCTTCCTCAAAGTCAATGTCTGGGAACTATGAAGTGACGTTGTTGATAAAATTGTACAATGTTTGCAGGCTAATTCAGCTTACCTCTGCACACAGAAATAAAAGGTTACTTTTTAAAATTTAAAGAGACAGTAACGTTTTTTATGTGTTAATTTTCGTAAATGAATCCAGCTGTTTTCTTTGTGTAAATCATCTTTTAGGATTAAAGGTGGTCCAGGAGACCCTACTAGAGGTCTCTTGCTTTTGGCTTGGATTCCAATGTAGTTCCAAACATCCTTATTCTAGGCCATACTGCTTTGCAGCTGCACAATGGTCAAATATATAACAAATTTCTCCTAAGGAGTTACAAAAAGTTTGTAGCCCAGATGGAGTTGTCCTGTTTTTAAATCATTTTTTTCTCCACGTTTTAAAAAAAAAAAAAAAAAGAAATGTGCAGGCAGTCTTCTTCTCTCTGAATAGTGTGACTGGTGTTTTTTTCGAATGTTTTCTTCCCTGCAGTTAAGAGGAAGATGTTTTGGTAATTCTGGACAAGAAATTCTCAATCTCAGATGAGGTAAATGCCTTTATCTGATCAGGAGCTCCTTGAGGAAGTTTTATCTGCTCTGGGTGGCTCCGGCACCAGTAGGTTTTTTTCTAATATTATGATGGACCTGTCTTGGTGGAAGTATTCCTGTACCAGATAGGGTTATAGCTTTCTTCCCCCCTTTATTCTTCCCCCCTTTTTTCTTCCCCTATACTTGGAAGGAAGATAACCAGGGGAAAATAGAAGCCCCTCGTTGGTCTAGAATTTTTTAACATAAAGGATAGTAGTTCCTTATGGACTCTATGTTTAATAATTAGAGGGTCTACATTGTGAACCTTGTTACGTTGTCTGTTTCTATGGACAAACACCGCTCTCGCAGGAATAGGAGAAGGGATTTTAAGAAACTTGTTGCTGACACAACATGAAGGGCATGCACCCGACCCATAAGGGGGCAGTTTCTCCTTCTCATTCAAGTTTGGTTTGATGATCATTATATGTTTGTGGTTTCCAGTGGGAACCTTCAGACCAATTTTAGACCTTAGAGTCTTGACAAATTTTTCAAGTTTTTGTACCATTCTTCCATTGATCCAGGAGGGTCAATTTATGACAACAGTGGACTTAAAGGACACATATCTACAGGTTCCTATCCACTGGGATCATTTCAAGTTCTTAAGGTTTGCCTTTCTAGACAAGCACTTCCAATTTATGACTCTTCCTTTCGGTCTGGCCACGGCTCCCGGAATCTTCACTAAGGTTATAGTCCAGGCAGGTTATCCTTCCTAAGAACTCATGGGTGGAAGGTAAATTTGAATAAGAGTTCCATAGTGCCAAATACAGGAGTGACTTCTTGGGAACCATATTAGATTCCATATCTGTGTGAGATTTTTTTTACAGAAATCAGGAAATCAAGGATTATAGATAATTGTCTAACCCTTCAGCCCATCCTTCGGCCGTCAGTGACCCAGTGCATGGCCATCATCCACGTTTGTTCAGTTCTATCTCAGACCTCTGCAGCTATGCATACTCAGGCAATGGAACTGAGATTATTCAGACTTGTCTCCTCGACTGGAGCAGGAGACGAGGGACTCACTTCGATGGTGGTGGTCTCTGGATATTCTCTCCTCAGGGAACCTGCTTCCACAGACCGTTCTAAGTGATTATGACTACAGACGCCAGCCCTCTGTGGTGGGGCGTGGTCTGGGGTTCCCTAATGACTCAGAGAGTTTGGTCTCAGTCTGAGTCTGTTCTTCCTATAAACATCCTGTAACTGAGAGCGATTTACATTGCTCTTCTGGCCTGGCTTCAGTTAGTTTCGGGCCGGTTTATCAGGTTCCAGTCGGACAACATTACTCAGTGGTTTGCTCCAATCATCAGGGAGGAACAAGAAGTTCCTTGGTGATGACAGAGGTACCCAAAAAAAATTCAGTGGGCGGAGGCCCTTTCTTGCTGCCTGTCGGCGATCCACATCTCAGGGGTGGACATCTGGGAGGCGGACTTCCTGAGCAGGCAGACCTTTCATCCGGGGGAGTGAGAATCTCCATCCGGAAGTGTTATCAATCTGAGAACTGATAGATTCTCTGGCGGCCCCTTAGACCTTTCAATCTAGCATACCTGTTGTCCTCCGTTTGCTGCTCTTCCTCGAGTAATTACTGGAATCAAACGGGAAACGGCCTCTGTGATTTTCATAGCACAGGCCTGGGCTCGCAGGAGTTGGTATGTAGATCAGGTGGAGATGACATCTTTTCCACCTTGGGGACTTCCGTTGCTGAAGGACTTTCTGATCAGGGGTCCTTCTTTATCCCAAATCTAGTATTCTCTGATGCTGTCTGCTTGGAGATTGAACACTTGATTTTGTCAAAGCGGGGGGTTTCTGATTCGGTCATAGAGACCATGATTCAGGCTCATGAATCTGTATCTAGAAGGATTTGCCATAGATTTGGTGTACATATATTTTATGGTGTGAATTCAAGAGCTACTAATGGAGTAGAGTTAGGATTCCTAGGTTTGGTCTTTTCTCCAGGAAGGTTGGAGAAAGGTTTTGAGATGAGTTCCCTAAAGGGTAAAATCTCGGCGTTATCTATCTTATTACACAAACGTCTAGAGGATGTTCCAGATGTTCAGTCTTTTTGTCAGGTTTTGGTCAGGATCAGGCCTGTGTTCAAACCAGTTACTCCTCCAAGGGGTTTAAATTTAGTTCTCTATGTTCTTCAAGTGGCTCTGGTTGAGCCTATGCATTCCTTAGATTTTAAGTTTTGCGTACCACATTAGGATTTCTTCCTAAGGTTGTTTCTGATCAGAACATTAATCAGGAGATTGTTGTCCCTTCCTTGTGTCCTAATCCTTCTTATCAGAAGGAGAGGTTTCTGCACAATTTGGACGTGCTTCGTGCTTTAAAGTTTTTCCTGCAGGCGACTAAGGATTTTCGGCAGTCTTCTTTGTTTGTGGTTTTCTTAGGAAAACGCAAGGGACAGAAAGCTACGGCTACTACTTTCTTTTTGGCTGAAGAGTATCATATGTTTTGCATATGAGACTGCTGGACAGCAGCCTCCAGAGAGAGTTACGGCTCATTCCACGAGGGCTGTTGCTTCCTCATGGGCGTTCAAAAATGAAGCTTCTGTGGAACAGATTTGCAAAGCTGCAACTTGGTCCTCTCTTCACACTTTTTCAAAGTTCTACAAATTTGACACTTTTGCCTCGACTGAGGCCACTTTGGGAGAAAGGTTTTTCAAGCAGTGATGCCTTCCGTTTAGGTTCCCTGTCTTGTCCCCCCCCCCCCATATCATTTGTGTACTCTAGCTTGGGTATTGAATCTCATTAGTAATTAAGATGATCCGTGGACTCATTGTGTCTTAAAAAAGAAAAGAAAATGTATGCTTACCTGATAAATTTATTTCTTTTTTGACACGATGAGTCCACGGCCCGCACTGTTCTTTTAGACAGGTTGTGGGTTATTGTAAACTTCAGACACCTCTGCACCTTGGCTTTTCCTTTCTCTTCCTAACTTCGGTCGAATGACTGGAGTGGGAGGGAAGGGAGGCGCTATTTAACAGCTCTGCTGTGGTGCTCTTTGCCTCATCCTGCTGAGCAGGAGGTGAATATCCCATTAGTAATTAAGATGATCCGTGGACTCATTGTGTCAAAAAAGAAATACATTTATCAGGTAAGCATAAATTTTCTTTTTGTTGCCAACGTTTTAGACAATAATGTCTGTGTATTGAGTTATTTTGAGGAGATAGTAAATGTATACTCTTATACAGGCTGTACACTCACTACTCACATTGTAGCAAAGTGTCATTCCTTCAGTGTTGTCACATGAAAAGATATAATAAAATATTTACAAAAATGTGAGGGGTGTACTCACTTTTGTGAGATACTGTGACTAATATATATATATATATATATATATATATATATATATATATATATATATATATATATATATATATATATATATATATATATATAAATTTAAGTGCATTGGAGCCCTTTCTAAATAGATATTCATATATATATATATATATATATATATATATTTCTCTTGTAAGGTGTATCCAGTCCACGGATCATCCATTACTTGTGGGATATTCTCCTTCCCAACAGGAAGTTGCAAGAGGATCACCCACAGCAGAGCTGCTATATAGCTCCTCCCCTAACTGCCATATCCAGTCATTCTCTTGCAACTCTCAACATAGCTGGAGGTAGTAAGAGGAAAGTGGTGTAATATAGTTAGTTTTCTCTTCAATCAAAAGTTTATTATTTTTAAATGGTACCGGAGTTGTACTATTTTATCTCAGGCAGCATTTAGAAGAAGAATCTGCCTGCATTTTTCTATGATCTTAGCAGAAATAACTAAGATCCACTGCTGTTCTGACATATGTCTGAGGAGTGAGGTAACTTCAGAGGGAGAATGGCGTGCAGGGTATCCTGCAATAAGGTATGTGCAGTTTAAGTTTTTCTAGGGATGGAATTGCTAGAAAATGCTGCTGATACCGGATTAATGTAAGTTAAGCCTAAATACAGTGATTTAATAGCGACTAGTATCAGGCTTGCTATCAGAGGTATATACTCTGATTAATGTGCAATATAAAACGTTTGCTGGCATGTTTAATCGTTTTTATATATGCTTTGGTGATAAAACTTATTGGGGCCTAGTTTTTTTCCACATGGCTGGCTTGATTTTTGCCTAGAAACAGTTTCCTTACGGCTAGATTTAGAGTTTTGTCGGTAAGGAGCCGCGTAGCTAACGCCGGCTTTTTTCTGGCCGCACCATAAATATAACTCTGGTATTGAGAGTCCACATAAAGGCTGCGTTAGGCTCCAAAAAAGGAGCGTAGAGCATTTTTAACGCAGCTTCAACTCTCGATACCAGAGTTGCTTACGCAAGCGGCCAGCCTAAAAAACGTGCTTGTGCACGATTCCCCCATAGGAAACAATGGGGCTGTTTGAGCTGAAAAAAACCCTAACACCTGCAAAAAAGCCGCGTTCAGCTCCTAACGCAGCCCCATTGTTTGCTATGTGTAAACACTTCCTACGTCTGCACCTAACACTCTAACATGTACCCCGAGTCTAAACACCCCTAACCTTACACTTATTAACCCCTAATCTGCCGCCCCCGCTATCGCTGACCCCTGCAAATTATTATTAACCCCTAATCTGCCGCTCCGTAAACCGCCGCTACTTACATTATCCCTATGTACACCTAATCTGCTGCCCTAACATCGCCGACCCCTATATTATATTAATTAACCCCTAATCTGCCCCCCACAACGTCGCCTCCACCTGCCTACACTTATAAACCCCTAATCTGCCGAGCGGACCTGAGCGCTACTATAATAAAGTTATTAACCCCTAATCCGCCTCACTAACCCTATAATAAATAGTATTAACCCCTAATCTGCCCTCCCTAACATCGCCGACACCTAACTTCAAACATTAACCCCTAATCTGCCGACTGGAGCTCACCGCTATTCTAATAAATGTATTAACCCCTAAAGCTAAGTCTAACCCTAACACTAACACCCCCCTAAATTAAATATAATTTTAATCTAACGAAATTAATTAACTCTTATTAAATAAATTATTCCTATTTAAAGCTAAATACTTACCTGTAAAATAAATCCTAATATAGCTACAATATAAATTATAATTACATTGTAGCTATTTTAGGATTAATATTTATTTTACAGGCAACTTTGTAAGTATTTTAACCATGTACAATAGCTATTAAATAGTTAAGAACTATTTAATAGTTACCTAGTTAAAATAATTACAACATTACCTGTAAAATAAATCCTAACCTAAGTTACAATTAAACCTAACACTATACTATCATTAAATTAATTAAATAAAATACCTACAATTACCTACAATTAAACCTAACACTAGACTATCAATAAATTAATTAAATAAAATACCTACAATTACCTACAATTAAACCTAACACTACACTATCAATAAATTAATTAAATACAATATCTACAAATAACTACAATGAAATAAACTAACTAAAGTACAAAAAATAAAAAAGAACTAAGTTACAAAAAATAAAAAAATATCTACAAACATAAGAAAAATATTACAACAATTTTAAACTAATTACACCTACTCTAAGCCCCCTAATAAAACAACAAAGCCCCCCAAAATAATAAAGTACAAGTACTTCTAGTGCGTCTAATTCTTTCACCCTGCAGGATATGGCCGCAGTTATGTCTACTACTCTCACAGAGGTATTATCTAAACTGCCTGGTTTGCAGGGGAAGCGCAGTAGGTCCGGTATGAGAGTAAATGCTGAGCCCTCTGACGCTTTATTAGCCATCTCCGATGTACCCTCACATTGTTCTGAATTGGGGGTAGGGGAGTTGCTGTCTGAGGGAGAGCTTTCTGATTCAGGAAAGATGTTCCCTCAAACAGACTCAGATATGACGGCTTTTAAGTTTAAGCTTGAACACCTCCGCTTGTTACTCAGGGAGGTTTTAGTGACTCTGTATGATTGTGACCCTATTGTAATCCCACCAGAGAAATTGTGTAAAATGGATAGGTATCTAGAGGTTCCTACTTACACTAATGTTTTTCCGGTCCCTAAGAGGATTTCGGACATTGTTACTAAGGAATGGGATAGACCAGGCATTCCGTTCTCTCCCCCTCCTACTTTTAAGAAAATGTTTCCCATATCTGACACCATTCGGGATTCTTGGCAGACGGTCCCTAAGGTGGATGGAGCTATTTCTACATTAGCTAAGTATACAACTATACCTATTGAGGACAGTTGTGCTTTCAAAGATCCTATGGATAAAAAATTAGAGGGTCTTCTAAAGAAAATATTTATTCATCAGGGTTTTCTTCTGCAACCTATAGCGTGCATTGTTCCTGTAACTACTGCAGCTGCTTTTTGGTTCGAGGCTCTTGAGGAGGCTCTTAAGGTTGAGACCCCATTGGATGATATTTTAGATAGAATTAAGGCTCTCAAGCTAGCTAATTCTTTTATTACAGATGCCGCTTTTCAACTGGCTAAATTAGCGGCAAAGAATTCAGGTTTTTCCATTTTGGCGCGTAGAGCATTATGGCTTAAGTCCTGGTCTGCTGATGTGTCATCAAAATCTAAGCTATTAGCTATTCCTTTCAAGGGTAAGACCCTATTTGAGCCTGCATTGAAGAAGATCATTTCCGACATCACTGGAGGAAAAGGCCATGCCCTTCCTCAGGATAAGACAAATAAAATGAGGGCCAAACATAATAATTTTTGTTCCTTTCGAAACTTCAAAGGTGGTCCCGCTACCTCCTCCCCTGCTACAAAGCAGGAAGGGAATTTTGCTCAATCCAAGTCTGTCTGGAGACCTAACCAGACCTGGAATAAAAGTAAACAGGCCAAGAAGCCCGCTGCTGCTACCAAGACAGCATGAAGGGGCAGCCCCCGATCCGGGACCGGATCTAGTGGGGGGCAGACTTTCTCTCTTCATTCAGGCTTGGGCAAGAGACGTTCAGGATTCCTGGGCATTAGAAATTGTGACCCAGGGGTATCTTCTAGAATTCAAAGATTCTCCTCCAAGGGGGAGATTTCATCTTTCATGGTTGTCTGTAAACCAGACAAAAAGAGAGGCGTTCTTACGCTGTGTAGAAGACCTATATACTATGGGGATAATCTGCCCAGTTCCTAAAGCAGAACAGGGACAGGGGTTTTACTCCAATCTGTTTGTGGTTCCTAAAAAAGAGGGAACCTTCAGACCGATTTTAGATCTCAAGATCCTAAACAAATTTCTCAGAGTCCCATCCTTCAAGATGGAGACCATTCAGACAATTTTACCAATAATCCAGGAGGGTCAATATATGACCACCGTGGATTTGAAGGATGCGTATCTTCACATTCCTATCCACAAAGATCATCACCAGTTCCTCAGGTTCGCCTTCCTGGACAAGCATTACCAGTTTGTGGCTCTTCCTTTCGGGTTGGCCACAGCTTCCAGAATTTTCACAAAGTTGCTAGGGTCCCTTCTGGCAGTTCTAAGGCCGCGGGGCATAGCAGTGGCACTCTATCTGGACGATATCTTGATTCAGGCGTCAACTTACCATCTAGCCAAATCTCACACGGACATTGTGTTGGCTTTTCTAAGATCTCACGGGTGGAAGGTGAACATAAAAAAAGAGTTCACTTGTCCTTCTCACAAGAGTCCCATTCCTGGAAACTCTGATAGACTCTGTAGACATGAAAATTTTTCTGACAGAGGTCAGAAAATCAAAGATCTTAACCACCTGTCAAGCACTTCATTCCATTCCTCGGCCGTCAGTAGCTCAGTGTATGGAGGTAATTGGACTAATGGTAGCGGCAATGGACATAGTTCCGTTTGCTCGCTTGCATCTCAGACCACTGCAACTATGCATGCTCAGACAGTGGAATGGTAACTATGCAAATTTATCTCCTCAGATAAATCTGGATCAAGAGACCAGAGACTCTCTTCTTTGGTGGTTGTCACAGGATCATCTGTCCCAGGGAATGTGTTTTTGCAGGCCAGCATGGGTCATAGTGACGACGGACGCCAGCCTTTTGGGCTGGGGTGCAGTCTGGAATTCCCTAAAGGCACAGGAGGCTCAACTTCCAATAAATATTCTAGAACTGAGAGCGATATTCAACGCGCTTCAGGCGTGGCCTCAGCTGGCTTCGGCCAAATTCATAAGATTCCAGTCGACAATATCACGACTGTAGCATATATCAATCAAGGGGTAACAAAGAGTTCTCTAGCGATGATACAGGTTTCCAAAATCATTGGATGGGCAGAGACTCACTCTTGCCATCTATCAGCAATCTATATCCCAGGAGTGGAAAACTGGGAAGCGGATTTTTCATCTGGGGGAGTGGGAGCTCCATCCGGAGGTGTTTGCACAATTGATTCGTCAATGGGGCACACCAGAATTGGATCTGATGGCATCTTGTCAGAATGAATATAAAAAGAGAGAGATGCACTCAGCTGAGACAGAACATAAGCTAGAAAAACTTCCGTGCCTGTTCATTTTAGGGTGCCACTCAGGGTGCATACTCTTTTAGCACACTATGCCCCTTCACAGAGAAAAAATATCCTAAAGCATATCAGTCTGACCCTGCCCAATGACAGTCCAGCACCGAAATACCAGGCAATTCTTCTCTGAACAAGAGAAACAACAACCCCAGACGATCGTTTCGGCCTTCTGTGGGCCTCGTCAGTGAGGTTCAGTCGCATCTCTCTAAGGGCATGTGTACAAGGAGTCCACGTCTGGTTTCCCCTTTTACTCTTAGGGAGACCCAAGAGCTATTTGCATAAATATAAAAAGAGAGAGATGCACTCAGCTGAGACAGAACATAAGCTAGAAAAACTTCCGTGCCTGTTCATTTTAGGGTGCCACTCAGGGTGCATACTCTTTTAGCACACTATGCCCCTTCACAGAGAAAAAATATCCTAAAGCATATCAGTTTGACCCTGCCCAATGACAGTCCAGCACCGAAATACCAGGCAATTCTCTAAAAGGCAATATCTGCGGCTGACTGCCTGGAGATTGAACGCTTGGTTTTATCTAAGCGGGGATTGTCTGAGTCGGTCATAGATATCTTGATTCAGGCTCGAAAGCCTGTCACTAGGAAAATTTACCATAAGATATGGCGTAAATATCTTTATTGGTGCGAATCCAAAGGCTACTCATGGAGTAAGATTGGGATTCCTAGGATTTATCAGCTAGTTCCCTAAAGGGACAGATATCTGCTTTATCAATTTTACTGCACAAGCGTCTGGCAGATGTTCCAGACGTTCAGTCGTTTTGTCAGGTTTTGGTTAGAATCAAGCCTGTGTTTAAACCTAATGCTCCGCCATGGAGTTTGAATTTAGTTCTTAAAGTTCTTCAAGGGGTTCCGTTTGAACCTATGCATTCCATAGATATTAAGCTTCTATCTTGGAAAGTTCTGTTTTTAGTTGCTATCTCTTCGGTTCGAAGAGTTTCTGAACTATCTGCATTGCAATGCCACTTGCCTTATCTTGTTTTCCATTCTGATAAGGTGGTTTTGCGTACCAAACTTGGATTCCTTCCTAAGGTTGTTACTAATAAGAATATTAATCAGGAAATTGTTGTTCCTTCTCTGTGTCCTAACCCTTCTTCTAAGAAGGAGCGTCTGTTACACAACTTGGAGGTGGTTCGTGCTTTGAAGTTTTACTTGCAAGCGACCAAAGATTTACGTCGAACATCTTCTCTGTTTGTTGTCTATTCTGGAAAACGTAGAGGTCAAAAAGTTCTGTAGCTTTGGTATTGTATCCCACAAGTAAAGGATGAATCCGTGGACTTGTTGTATCTTATAGAAGAAAAGTAAATTTATGCTTACCTGATAAATTAATTTCTTCTATGATACGACGAGTCCACGGCCCGCCCTGTCATTTTAAGACAGATTATATGTTTTTGATTTAAAACTTCAGTCACCTCTGAACCTTTTAGTTTCTCCTTTTTCTTCCTATACCTTCGGTCGAATGACTGGGGGGTGGAGTCAAGGGAGGAGCTATATAGACAGCTCTTCTGTGGTGCTCATTGCCAAATCCTGTTAGCAGGAGGATAATATCCCACAAGTAAAGGATGAATCCGTGGACTTGTCGTATCATATAAGAAATCAATTTATCAGGTAAGCATGAATTTATTTTTTTTAAGTGAAAAACCCTGCCGCAAAAATGCGAAATTCCCATCTCTCATCGTTGGAGTTCAACCAAAAGGCTGGATGGACAAAGACAGAGTGAAATTCTGGCTTGATAATGTTTGGGACATGTTTAGTGTAAATCTTAAAGGCAGCATCAAATTAGATTAAATGAAATGTCTCCAATTTGTATCTTATTTTATGTCTCAACAATCTTGCGTTATACTCGAGTATCTACTCTAGATGTTATCAGTGGATTCACAGACTCTGATATATCTTTAAAAATATACTGTGCATTAAAAGAAAAATAGTTGTCAAATATCAGAAAGGATCAATTCCCAAAGTAAGAGACCCTTAAATGGAAAAAAATCCATTAATGCAAGCCATGCCGTGTCTGTAAAACTACATTATTTTTAAGCTACAGTAGGAAAATTGTCTTATCTTAATGCTATTTGTGCAGCACAAGCTACGGTATACTCTATGCAATTATGACAATTATGCTTATATCAAATAAAGGTCTGGGTTTGTAACTTGAAATCCTTCTCTAAAGAATCTATTAAGTATATACGGTATTGTGAAAATGATGTTTAAAGAAAAACAAAATCTTAGATTGTAACTAAAAAAATCTTGCACTAAAGTATTTTGTTAACTTAAAAAAATTGTCTGAAATTAATATGTATTTCTACCTATAAAGTCTACAATATTTTGTTAAAATTAAGTTTATTTCAAGTAAATATGTTTGTTTGTAACTTGAAAATACTTATTTAACCCCTTCCCGCCATTAGGACCTTTCATGCCATCCGAACTGCGCTGGGCTTTAGCGCCATTAGGACGGCATGAAATTTCCTAGCCGTTTTGCTGTACGGAAGCCATATTGGCTTCCTATATGGGATCACAGGCTGGAGGGCGTGCCTTGCGTCATAGGCACTCCCCCCTGACCCGATCCCATCATTAAAATCACTCGATCACATGAACGATCGCTTGAGTTAAATTTTTTCCTTATTTGTTTACATGAGAACTTTGTTCTGATGTAACAAATAAGTACCGTCAGAAAGAGGTTAATGAAACTATAAAGTATAGAATTGTGTTTAAAACAAATAAAGGTTCACGTTTTTAAATAGAAAATATATTGTGAATATTAGGTTTATATCAAATAAATCTGTGTTTCTAACCTGAAAATTCTTCTCCAATGATTTTTTTTTTCTTCTTCCAATTATAAAATATATTGTGATAAGATGCTGATGAAAAGTATTTTTTCTTCTTTCTCCGGCTTCATGCAAGAAATGTTGTGAAGGTCAAACTGATTTTTTGCACACAAGGTAATGACAAGGGATATCTTTTAAGGTCAGAAGAAAATTGACAGACAAGAGTCACTTGGCCCAACTTATTTAGAATTATAATATGTTTATTTTAAGCATATATTTCCATTAATCCTTTGGCCATCACCATCGTTTCCATTGCAACTCTTTCAGACTTTAGACATCTTAGATCGCTGTTGTTTAGCTTTTCTCTTCAGAGGTTATATAACCAAACTGTACTATTATAACCAAACTTTATCCTAACGTCTATCCACACATATTAGTGTCCTTTCTTGTTAGTAATCTTAACAGCATTTTCAGTTAATTAGATTAATTCCCTCTGCATTACAGACCACAATGCTTGAGAAGCCAAAGGGGACACCTTTTTGTCTACTTTGCTTACCTTTTGTTCACCTTTTTCTGCCTGAGATTATAAGAGCCTTTCAGCTTGTAAAGCACTTTTAATAAAACGTGTTTTTACTAATATATGAAGCTCTGGGGCATAGTAATTGTCTCTTTTTGTTTCGGTATATAGTTTAAAAATGTTTCATCATTGTCCTGTGCATATAATATAATGTATTGGGATGTACCTCTGCATATCATTGTTTAATCAGATTTATGGAGATGAAATGAACATTTTATTAGTCCATGTAACTGGCGCTATGCCACATGAGTAACTCTTCCCTGTAGAAAAAAATTAACAGAACCATAACAAAAATATGTATCTATTCTATTAAAATGCCCACCTTGATTATAATTTTTCATCCTTTTTGCCTACTCTTAAGGCATTCAGGACTGATAGTATATTGTTCTGCTTTCTTGAACAAATATATATTAGAAGTATAGTCACTGTCTTGTATTTTTACTTCTATGGAATTGTTGACTTCATATTATCTTTTAGCTTTCATGAAGTAATCTTTGCATATAAGGACTTTAGTCCTGCTCATTAATGTAATCACTCTTTTTTTGGTTATTGGTTAAAGCATTGCCATCGTTTAAAAATTGGGTATATGTTTTATATTTCTGGCAGTGCATAAATTGTTTTTATTATACGGTTGTAATACTAGGAAACATGAAACACTTTGACTATTACATTTAGAGATTTTAAATGCCAGGAAAATGAATGCCATAGTTCTTAACAAACCATAACTGGGATGTTCCTGGTTTAAATTCATAAACTCTTCCAGTACAGATTATCTAATTACAAGTGAAAGAACATATCTCCTTACCCGCATCTTAATTATGTCACTATATTACACACATACATTTAGGCCAGTGTAGGGGAAGGGTGTTGCCCTGGATGCTATGTTTTAAATTTCAATCAATCAGTGAATTAACCCAGGAACTCCCTGTCTCATCTGCATTTTACAGAGACATTAAACTATAATATTAATGTCATTTTTGTCCTTATATTTCCCTGTATATATGAGAGAACCCTGCTTAAAGTGAATGTATTTCTTGATGCTAAAGTGCCCGTTTTTTAAAAATTTGATTAAAAACAGGGGCACTTTAATTCATCAAAATTTACATTTCACTCATGTTGTGAAAAAATACTTACCTTTTAGTATTGACAGCCGCTCCAGCTTCCTCCGCCCATCGCAAAGCTTCATCTTGGGTCTAAAATGAGGAATCCGGCTTCCTCCAATCACAGCGTCACTGATTTTCCCACGGGGGAAGCCGTGATTGGAGGATGACAATCCATCATTTCTGACGTCAGAAATGACTTGCGTTGACCGGGGGAAGCTGGAGCGGCTGTCAAGTTTAAAAGGTAAGTATTTTTTCACAATGAGTAAAATGTAAATTTTGATGAATTAAAGTGCCCCTGTTTTTAATCAAATTTTTAAAAACTTTAGCATCAAAATTTGCATCCACTTTAAAGGGACATAAAACCCATTTTTTTTTTCTTTGATGATTCAGATAGAGCATGCAATTCTAAGTTACTCCTATTATCAATTTTCTTCAGTCTATTGCTATCTTTATTTGAATAAGCAGCAATCTAAGATTAGAAGATGGCCCATTTTTGGTTCAGGACTTGGGTACTGATTGTTGATTGGTGGCTACATTTAGCCACTAATCAGCAAGCGCTACTCAGGTGCTGAACCAAAAATGGGCCATCTCCTTTCATTATTTGAACAAGGCATACAATTTTGAACAACTTTTCACTGTACTTCTATTTTAAAATTTTCTTTTTTTTCTTGGTATCCTTTTGTTGAAAAGCAGAGAGGTAAGTTCATGAGCGTGCATGTGTCAGCATCATTTTATTGCTGCAGTTTTGCAAGAATGTTATACATTTACACTAGGTGGCAGCAGTTTTTCCAGCTATATGCGCACAAAAAATCCCTGTGATCCATTTTTCATGCTTAGGGACTTTTGATAATTAACTGAAGAGTAAACATTGTACAGCATTTAAAACCATGTAAGACCTTATATACTTGCTTGAATAACATATGAACGTTTTTGTTTTTTTTATTGTCAAGCTTTTTTTTTAATGTTTTTGTCAAGCTTGGTGTCTCTTCAGGGCAGGGAATCTCATTTGCAGAGGTTTAAATGTGTAAGGCTCTTCTTTGTAAAAAAAAAAAATGTATTGTGTAGCTTTTTTACCCTTATGCACAATGCACAAATGAAAATATATGAACTGGTTAATGGTTCCCCAGGTGCACTGAACACCACAGGGCTGGTCACTGGCATCACAGGTGCCCCAATGCAGGATACTGGTACCAGACAAACACTTGGCAGGAATACTGCTACCAAAAGAACACTGAGCTGGAATACTGCTACCAAAAGAACACTGAGCTGGAATACTGCCACCACAGGAACACTGAGCATGAATACTGGTACCACAGGATCACCAAGCAGGAATACTGGTACCACAGGAACACCGAGCAGGAATACTGCTACCAAAAGAACACTGAGCTGGAATACTGCCACCACAGGAACACTGAGCAGGAATACTGGTACCACAGGAACACTGAGCAGGAATACTGGTACCACAGGAACACTGAGCAGGAATACTGGTACCACAGGAACACCAATCAGGAATACTGGTACCACAGTAACACTGAGCATGAATACTGGTACCACAGGATCACCGAGCAGGAATACCGGTACCACAGGAACACCAATCAGGAATACTGGTACCACAGGAACACTGAACAGGAATACTGGTACCACAGGAACACCAATCAAGAATACTGGTACCACAGTAACACTGAGCATGAATACTGGTACCACAGGATCACCAAGCAGGAATACTGGTACCACAGGAACACCGAGCAGGAATACTGGTACCACAGGAACACTGAGCAGGAATACTGCCACCACAGGAACACTAAGCAGGAATACTGGTACCACAGGAACACCAATCAGGAATACTGGTACCACAATAACACTGAGCATAAATACTAGTACCACAGGATCACCAAGCAGGAATACCGGTACCACAGGAACACCAATCAGGAATACTGGTACCACAGGAACACTGAACAGGAATACTGGTACCACAGGGACACCAATCAAGAATACTGGTACCACAGTAACACTGAGCATGAATACTGGTACCACAGGATCACCAAGCAGGAATACTGGTACCACAGGAACACCGAGCAGGAATACTGGCACCACAGGAACACTAAACAGGAATACTGGTACCACAGGAACACTAAACAGGAATACTGGTACCACAGGAATACTGGTACCACAGGAACACTGAGCAGGTATACTGGTACCACAGGAACACTGAGCAGGAATACTGGTACCACAGGAACACCGTGCAGGAATACTGGTACCACAGGAACACTGAGCAGGAATACTGGCACCACAGGAACACTAAACAGGAGTACTGGTACCACAGGAACACTAAACAGGAATACTGGTACCACAGGAACACTAAACAGGAATACTGGTACCACAGAAACACTAAGCAGGTATACTGGTACCACAGGAACACTAAGCACAAAAATCCCAAAAGATCATCCAGAAAGGCAAAATAAATGGAAGCACTCTAATAATTTTAAAAGGTGTTCTGTATATTCACATCAACTCCAATTAAAACAAAAAATCAACAATGTTTCGGATGTTACCCCTTAATCATGTTGCATACACCATACAGTACCATTGCACCTTAAATACCATAAGCCCATCCCATTATGACAATTAGCACACCCGTGTCCATCACCCATAAGGTAATTGGAAAACCACATTTATACCTTGCCATCTAGTGGTCATTAAAAAAATATTATATATATATATATATATATATATATATATATATATATACACACACACACACACACACACACACATATATACTGTATATACCTAGATCTGCCATCTAGTGGCCAGTGAAGGATATATATTACTATATGTATAAATATACATGACTATCAAGGGCCTATTATATACAACTTAATTCCATACTTATATTATGTCAAAACATTAACATAGTGTATTTCAAGAATGCATTAAAATAAAATAAACAGAAGAAAAAGGAAACATTTGTCCAGAGTTATTACAAAAAAATAGATAGATAAAAATATTTATTCATACCTGCTGAACCTTTATCTTCTAATTTGTATATTTAATAGTATTCACACTGTTTCAGCATTCTTTCTCTATTACCCCCACCTCAGGTTCCAAATCATTGACCATATACAGGTACCTAAAGTTGGGACACATGATTTCCTGCTTGTAGAAAATGTTCAGCAACTGGGGATTTGATATATTTTGTTCTAATGTTTGATTTGTGTTCGTTCATTCTATCCCTTATCTGGCAAATAGACTCGCCTACATATATACGGGCACACAGACGCTTAAGTAAGTAAATGGCATAAGTTGTATTGCAAGTATAGTATCCCTTAATGAAAAAGTTCTTTCCTGTTTTGGGGTGGGAAAATGTAGATTCTTTGATTATATTGTTTCAATCCGAACAATTTAAACAAGCATCCTGTATTTTTCTTCCAAATAAAGAATTGTCTACTCATTTTATTTGATCCAATGTCTGCTTTAATTAGTGTATCCTTTAAATTGTGTGCCCTTCTATAGGCTGACATAGGGGGCTGTTGAAATTCTATGATATCGGGATTGCAAATTTGTGATACTGGCCAATGTTTGCAAAGAATCTTCTGTATATCCCTGCTTAATACACGATAATCACCAGCGAAAATCATCCTTTTCTGTACAGATTTGTCATTCATTGTATCTGTTTTTTTTTATCTTTCAATAATTGGTTATTCTCATGACCTCAGAGATTTCTTTATAAATAAAATGGGGATCATATCCCTTTTTAACAAATGCTTGGCCCATTTCTTGTAGTCTAGTCTTTGCAACATTGTCATCTGAGACTATACGTCTTACTCGTATTAATTGACTTCTTGGCAATGACCTTTTTAAATGAGAAGGATTAGCGCTTTGTCCATGTAACAGACTATTTCTGCCTGTACTTTTTCTGAAAAGGTCAATAACCAAACGCCCCTCCTGTTTAATAACAGTAGTGTCCAGGAAGTCAATATGCTCTTCACTATGTATCAGATTTAAAGTAATGTGTCTTGAAGCAGTGTTTAAAGAATTTACAAAAGCACATAGGGACCCAATGTCGCCCAGCCATACCCCACAGATATCATCGATATAGCGCCACCAAATGGCGCCATACCGTAAAAATAATTAATGTTGTTAGACAAAGGAGCAGAACTTCCGAGTCACTATGGCGTTGACAGCAGAGAGGATACAGGAACAGGAGCTGTACATCAGAGAATTCCTGCCCCTCAATGGGGTACTCGGAAGGAAACACCAGGGCAGACGTGGAGGACGGAAACACCGGAGAAGGCAAAAAGCAGCCACGCAGAGGGAATCGCATAAGGATAAACAAGCAGTAGTAGCTACCAGTAAACTATTGGATAGCAGGTCCGCATTCAATGATGATAGTCTGGTAATTAATATTTCTGAAACAAACCGATTAAACAAGGGTCTATAGTTCTAATAGATGTGATTTCTTTCAATTACAAATAGTTCTGTTTAAATTCTTCTGAAGTCTAAAATTGAAATCCTTTTTTTCTAAAAGTGATGTGCCATATACTTGGAATGTAGATGTGTCCACACAGCCAGAGTTGAAAATACAGGCTCTGGGTTTAAAAAGTAAAAGCAGTTTTATTCCTTTTTCATATGACAAAAGTGTGGATACATTCATATCCCTAGTACAACATGATGTGAATGATATAAAAAATAAAGCAGCTAAAAATAATCTGAGGAAAAATTAATCTAATTTCACTAAGAGTGAGGCAGAGGCTGTTCAAACTATTAAAAATATAAAAGAGATTCTGCTGAAATCGGCAAACAAGGGTGGTGCCACTGTGGTCCTTAATAGGGAATATTACATAGGAGAAATTAAGAGTCAACTAGCTGGCTGTTCTATATATAAGGCTATAGGTTATGATCCAATATTTGATATTGAAAGGGAGATTGCAAAATGTATTAATAGTGCCATTAAGGACGGTATAATTGATGTTAAAACGGAGAAATTTCTAATCTGTAAAGACCCAAAGACAACAGTCCTGTAAACTTTGCCAAAAAAAAAAAAAATCTAAATACACCCCCTGGACGCCCCATTGTGGCTAGCACTGCTTCTATTCTTTCTAATATTTCTATATATTTCGATTGTATATTAAAACCATTTGTTGTTGAATCATCTTCATATATTCAAGATACAGGAGATTTTCTTAGAAAGTTAGAAAACATTACAGTACCAGTCAATAAAAGTATATTATTAAGCTTAGATGTTTCTAGCTTATACACTTCCATTACCCATTGTAGTGGACTGGGTTCAGTGCAAAAAAACCTTGCTACAATCTGGGAGATATAATAGCAGACAAATTGATTTTATTTTACAGCTTTTGGACATTATTTTGAGATATAACTATTTTTGTTTCAAGATCAGTTTAACATACAATTACAGGGTACTGCCATGGGATCAAATGTTGCCCCTACATATGCAAACATATTTATGAATGTTTATGAAGAGACTTTTGTCTATCAACATGAATGATTTTTACGGTATCTCGCCACTTGGTGGCGCTATATCGACAATATCTTTGGGGTATGGCTGAGCGACATAGGGTCCCTATGTACTTTTGTAAATTCTTTAAACACAGCCACAAGGCACATTCCTTTAAATCTGATACATAGTGAAGAAGCATATTGACTTCCTGGACACTACTGTTATTAAACAGGAGGGGCGTTTGGTTATTGACCTTTTTTTAGAAAAAGTACAGACAGAAATAGTCTGTTACATGGACAAAGTGCTCATCCTCATTTTAAAAGGTCCTTGCCAAGAAGTCAATTAATGCGAGTAAGACGTATAGTCTCAGACGACAATATTGCTAAGAATAGACTACAAGAAATGGGCCAAGCATTTATTAAAAGGGGAAATGATCCCCATTTTATTTAAAAAGAAATCTCTGAGGTCATGAGAATCACCAGGCGGGAATTATTGAAAGATAAAAAACAGATCAAATGAATGACATATCTATACAGAAAAGGGTGATTTTCACTGGTGATTATCGTGTATTAAGCAGGGATATACAGAAGATTATTTGCAAACATTGGCCAGTATTACAAATTTGCAATCCAGAGATCATAGAATTTCAACAACCCCCTATGCCAGCCTATAGAAGGGCACACAATTTAAAGGATACACTAATTAAAGCAGATAGTGGATCAAATAAAATGAGTAGAAAATCCTTTATTGGAAAGATAAAGAATTAAGAAATACTGAACATGAATACTGGTACCATAGGAACATTGAGTAGGTATACCGGTACCACAGGAACGCTGAGCAGGAATACTGGTACCACAGGGACACTGATCAGTTATTCTGTTACCACAGGAACACTGAGCAGGAATACTGCTACCACAGGGACATTGAGCAGGAATACTGGTGCCACATGTACACTGATCAGTTTTCCTGGTACCACAGGAACACTGAGCAGGAATACTGCTACCACAGGGACATTGGGCAGGAATACTGGTACCACAGGAATACTGAGCAGGAATATTGCTACCACAGGAACACTGAGCTGGAATACTGGTACCACATGAAGACTGAGCAGGAATACTGGTACCACAGAAACATTGAGCAGGAATACTGATACCACAGGAACACTGAGCAGGTATACTTTTAACACAGGAACACAGACTGAATACTGGTACCACAGGAACACTGAGCAGGAATACTGGTACCACAGGAATACTGAGCAGGAATACTGGTACCACAGGAACACTGAGCAGGAATACTGGTACCAAAGGAACACTGAGCAGGAATACTGGTACCAAAGGAACACTGAGCAGGAATACTGGTACCAAAGGAACACTGATCAGGAATACTGGTACCACAGGAACACTGATCAGGAATACTGGTACCACAGGAACATTGAGCAGAAATACTTGTACCACAGGAACATTGAGCAGGAATACTGGTAGCACAGGAACACTGAGCAGGAATACTGGTACCACAGGAACACTGAGCAGGGTGTCAGAAAGCTACTTTTTAAAAAAGAAACTGAATGTATACTTCAGTAATATAAATTGTTGTTTTGTGGCTGTCTCTTTAAATCCTTAAACATATGTAATTGATGCATAAGGTGTTACCATAAGAGATAGCTGTTTTTACTGAATACACTTTAGAAGGTAGGGTTTTTCATAAAGTGTTTACTGTAGCAGACAAATATAGTCAAAAGTTATGTTTTTAGAGCAGGGATCAGTAATTAAAGACTTGAATCAAATATCTTTGTAGCACAGTTAAGG
Source organism: Bombina bombina (assembly GCF_027579735.1). Classification (NCBI taxonomy): domain Eukaryota; kingdom Metazoa; phylum Chordata; class Amphibia; order Anura; family Bombinatoridae; genus Bombina; species Bombina bombina. The sequence goes on along the minus strand of NC_069501.1, from coordinate 1,112,590,885 downwards.
TAGCACTTTTCAGAGACAGAGTGATAGGGTTTACTGAGGCTGTGGGAGAAGCGAGTATGTCAGGGGTTAACTGAACAGCAAATGAGGCACAAATGTTTAGGCATGTAGTAAGCAGAGCTGTTAGTGTAGCAAGTAATGATTAGAGCAAATAGTTAGGAATACAGTCTCACAAGCAAGTCTCTATTTAGTACTTAGTTTCAGTATTAGCAGAGGCAAACAGAATCTTGTTAGGACACAGTCTTTATAGGAAATACTTGCGGTTTGGAAAAAGCTTAGTTGTGAGAGGTAGCGTCTGGTTGAAGTGGATCACAGAGGAGCTGCAGACAGAAATGTAGTGAGGAGCTGCAGAGAGGAGCTGTAGTGAAGAGCTGCAGAGAGGAGCTGTAATGAGGAGCTTCAGTGTGGAGCTGCAGAGAGGAGCTGCAGTGTGGAGCTGCAGAGAGGAGCTGTAGTGAAGCTGCAGAGAGGAGCGGCTGAATCCAGTTAGTAACTTTTAAAGTTGGTAAGTAAGTTTCAACAAACAAACTGTTGACAGAAAGACTTCTGAGAGAGCTAGGTACAACGTGCAATCACTAGTAGCTATGTACTTCAATAATCAAGCAAAGAACAGGTGTGTGGGTTGATACTTTATAGCCAAGTGAGGAGAGGGTAGGACGCTTTCTTAAAGGTACAGAATGTAACAGATCCCCCTCTTCAGGAATGCCCTCACCCAGGGGCCAACCCGGGTTTGTTAGGATGCCGTCGATGGAAAGCAGTGATCAACCAGGGAGCGTGTATATCCACAAGAGGTATCCACGAATCCTACTCTGAAACATATCCTTTCTAATAGACCAGGTATTCAAGTTTCCTACCTCTACGGCGTGAATCCAGTATTGCTTACACTTCATATTCGGTCTGGTCATCAATCACGACAGTAGATGTGCCAGGGTCCTGAGAACTTTGATCGTTGGATCCCACATATGGTTTTAGCAAAGAGACATGAAAAGAAGGGTGTATCCTGAGAGTGGATGGTAAATTAAGAATAACTGCGTTAGGATTGATGAGCCTCTTAATCTTAAATGGTCCTATGTATTGGTTAGCCAACTTTTTACTGGGAACTTTAAGTCTAAGGTTCTTTGTGGATAGCCAGACCTGATCACCTTCTTTGTAGAGATGAGATTTTAAGTGCTTCTTATCATAGTACATTTTTTTGAGTAGCTTTTGCTCTTTCAAGATGTGTTTTTAAGGATGTTATAGTTTGTTTAAGGTTACTTAAATAATCCACAGCAAAAGGAGAAGTTGAAGATTTAATGGAGCTAGGTAAGGACATAGGATGGTAACCATAAGTGGCGTAAAAGGGTGAGGTTTTGGTAGAGGAATTTACGGAGTTATTGTAAGTGAACTCTGCTAACGGTAACTATACTAACCAGTCATCCTGAAGTTGTGAAATATAGCATCTTAAGTATTGCTCTAAAGTTTGATTCAGTCTTTCGGTGAGTCCGTTAGACTGAGGATGGAAGGCTGTTGACAATCTTGAAGAGATGTGGAGTAGGCGGCATAATTCTTTCTAAAACCTAGAGGTGAACTGTGACCCGCGGTCGGTGACTATTGAGGTTGGTAATCCATGCAACTTCACTATGTGGAAGAAGAATGTTTTAGCGGTAGTAAGTGCATTGGGAATTTTTTTTAGTGGGGTGAAATGAGCTAGCCTTGTAAGGTGATCTACCACTACTAAGATAGTTGTGAAGGTGTTTGAAACTGGCAACTCAACAATAAAGTCCATTCCTATCATAGACCATGGTACTTCAGGTATCGGCAAAGGTTGCAATAGCCCAAAAGGTCGATGGTGGGTTCCTTTTTTTGCACATATGTGACAGGTAGTAATGAAATCGAGAATTTCTTGTCTTAATCCAGGCCACCAGTAATTTCTACTGAGTAATTCCTGATTTTTTTAGACTCCTGGATGTCCAGACATAGGTGTTTCATGATGGAGATGTATAAGATTGTTCCTTACAGTTGGTGGGACATATATCCGATTTTTGTAATAGTATAATCTGGAAGTATTGTCCTTATTACAAATAGAAGTAATAGTGGAATCCATCTGTGAGGCGGAGAGTAGATCACTTTGTAATGTTGAGGTAAGAGCTAGAAATTTGTTGGAAGGTATGACTTGTGGATCGTCCTTTTCAGTATGTTTCTCGAAGGAGCGTGAAAGAGCGTCCGCTTGAGTGTTTTTTTAACCAGGTCTGTAATTGATCAAAAAATTGAACCGATCCAAAAAGGGAGACCACCGTACTTGTCGTGAAGACAGAGTTTTATTTTTCTTGAAGTATTGTAAGTTTTTATGATCAGTGAATACTATGAAAGGTGAAGTTGTTCCCTCGAGGAGGTGTCTCCAGTGTTCTATAGCGCTTTTAATGGCTAAAAGTTCCAGGTCTCCCACTGAATAATTCTTTTCAGCACTAGTAAGAAGGCGAGAATAGAACGCTACAGGATGATATTTTGAAGTGGGTTTCTCTTGTTGAGATAAAATTGCTCCTAACCCCACATTGGAGGCATCAACCTCTAGGAAGAATTGAGAGTCTGGGTCTGGTAGATGTAAAACAGGAGCAGAAGAGAAACAGTCTTTTAAATTTTCAAATGCTTCTTGAGCTTGAGAGGTCCAAGTGAAACGAGTCTTACCTGTTAGACTAGTTAGGGGTTGTACAATACTTGAAAAGCCGTTGATGAATCTCCTATAAAAATTGCAAAAGCCTGAGAACCTCTGTAAAGATTTAACTGAATTGGGGATAGGCCAGTTGATTATTGATGACACCTTCCTTGGATCCATGTTAATTCCATTAGGGGAGATTATATACCCCAAAAACGTAATTGTCGTTACATGGAACTCACATTTCTCAGCTTTGGCATATAACTGATGTTCTCTCAGCCTAGCCAGGACCCATCTAACATGTTTAATGTGATCAGTTAGGGTTTTAGAATAAATTAAGATATCATCAAGATATATTACCACCCATACATCATACGGGAATCAGAGGTAATGGGTATCTGTTTTTTATTGTAACAGAATTTAATCCTCTATAATGTTCTGCATACTGGTACCACAGGAACATTGAGCATGTATACTGTTACCACAGGAACACAAGCGGAATACTAGTACCACAGGAACACTGAACATGAATACTGGTACCACAGGAACACTGAACAGGAATACTGGTACCACAGGAACACTGAACAGGAATACTGGTACCATAGGAACACTGAGCAGGAATACTTGTACCACAGAAAGAGTGAGCAGGAATACTGGTACCACAGGAACACTGAGCAGGAATACTGGTACCATAGGAACACTGAGCAGGAATACTTGTACCAAAGGAACACCGAGCAGGAATACTGCTACCACAGAAACAGTGAGCAGGAATACTGTTACCACAAAAATACTGGTACTACAGGGACACAGGCTGAATACTGGTACCATAGGCAGGGCACACATAACTGGTATCAGTGACTAGATACACAGGGGCTGGTATCTGAAGACAGACCTAGCTCTAGGCCTATGTGCTGCAAGGCTTAACCGTTTCTAAGGAAGAAGTATCCATGAGTATTCAGAAAAGTCAGTGGTAACCAGTTGTGTTCAGGGACTGCAGAGTACCAGGTCTACTCAGGAGCTGGAGTGGACAAGGTGAACACTGGAGCTACAGTGCAGGAAAAAGTTCAGGAACTGCAACTATCAAGGCGAGTTCAGGAATTGTAGTGGAGAAAGTGCTCAAGAGCTGCAGCTGTCAACTGAAAACAAAATCAGACTAGGGCCAGTATAACTTACAAATACAGTACAAAGGGTAATCCAGAGGCTTGATCATAAAACAGGCAAGGTAGAAATCCAGTAGGTCAGTCTACAATTAGATGTCAAAGCAAGGGTTCACACACAAAAACGGAAATAGGAACAAGCCACGGTCAAAACAGCAACCAGCTACAAGGATTCTTCTATAACAAACAGAGGTACAGACTCGATAAACACAACATCAGGGTAAAGACTAAAAAATGGAGATAAGGGAGCCATTTACCAATATTTTAGCTCTGTGTAGTAAAATCAAACTAGTGGTGCAGACCCTATATAACTATTGCAAACTATTATAAATAGGGAGAAAATAAGGAGAAGTAGTCCTTATAAAAAGATAGGGAATTCAGCACTCTCATATACACATTTTAAGAGACAGAGATATAAATATCTCAAGGTATCAACCTAAGTATTAAGATAAATAGAGCTAAGCGTGGAGCCAGGTGGAAACCCAGAATAAAGACTTGACAACTAGCATGCTTGCAAGGCACTCATAATTTTATTATTTACAAAAAGCAACAAAATTCTTAGTAAAGGTCATGTGACCATAAAGGTAATTTGAAAAAAAAAAATGTAATCAAAAATATGAGTAATATGAGGGTAATGTTGTCATAATAATATAATGAGGATCTATGCAATTCACATAAACATTGGGCCAGAATAATACAATCACAAGAATACTTTAGAATGCATATTTTCCAAATGGAGTGAAATATAAACACAGGAAAAAGCTTTGCACAATCATATGCAGCATGCTATACCAAGTCTTAAAACACAACACTAAAATCAGAGGACAACACTAAAATCAGAGGACAGTCCCAAAGTTAAGGGTCAATACTGTCATGATATAAATATAGGATCTATGTGTTTTAAAGATGGATATTGTATAGTAAATTTTGCATAACTTCTGACAAACAGGATATTAGTAAAGCAGCGGCATTTAGCATGAACACATCACAATTTAAAGGAAGTCCTTCCAAATCTGTTGTAAACAGGCATCCACTTGTATTGCGGGAGGAAAAAATTAAGTACGTTTCCACTGCCTGTAAAGAACAACACAGTCATAGCATGCACTCACAGCCTTTGCGATGTAAATCAAGAACAGAATCCTTGGTGAGAAGCTGAAAATCCGGTGAATGTTCCTGTGTTGCACAAGATGCAAAACAAAGTAATAATTCACTTCAGCAAGTTGCAATTCTTTGAGGTGTAGTAGGAATTTCCAAAAGACAGGCGTCTCATCAAAGCAATCAGCTGTTGCAACTGCCTACACGTGTTTCATCCCAATGAGTAGCAGGGACTCCTTTTTGTAAATAATAAAATTATGAGTGCCTTGCAAGCATGATAGTTGTCAAGTCTTTATTCTGGGTTTCCACCTGGCTCCACACTTAGCTCTATTTATCTTAATATTTAGGTTGATACCTTGAGATATTTATATCTCTGTCTCTTTAAATGTGTATATGAGAGTGCTGAATTCCCTATCTTTTTATAAGGACTACTTCTCCTTATTTTCTCCCTATTTATAATAGTTTGCATCAGGGTAAAGACTGATGAGCTAGGCACAGCTACATTAAAAGCAAAATGAAAGAGTTAGCTATTGCATTTGGCCAAATATGATAGGCCCAGGACCACATCAAGTTCTCTCTCTGCGTGGGTCCCTAGCCTACAGCCACACTATGCATGTCTTCAACCAAACACACTTGGATACAAACAAGGGTGACACCGGCCCTTTTAATTTCTCTTGCCACATATAAAACACAGAAATTGACTAAACTCTCAAACTGAACTGGGTACACATCTCATGACCCTGCAAAACTCACAACCCTGGGTGCTCACCAGCACTCAAGAGAGCTGCACAGCTCCCAGGGACTCAGGCCGTTAACCCTAGCCAAGTCTGGGTGCAAAGCCCAAAAATAAAATTACAAAACACACTGAGATACAAACAAGGGTGACACAGGCCCTTTGTAATTTCCCTAGACACATACACTTACAGAGAGCTGTGGAGCTGTCTGTGAGTGCTGGTGAGCACCCAGAGCTGTGAGCTTTGCAGGGTCATGGGATGTGTACCCAGTCTGGTTTGAGAGTGCTGTACATTTTTGCGTTTTGTATGTGTCTAGGGATCAGCTGCTTTTTGGGCTCAAAACCAGCAGTGCTGTGTGGGTCCTGATCAGTACTTCTACTGTGTGTTTAACCCCTTTGAGGAAGTTAAATACATAGTAGTGCAGGCACGTTAGTCTTAAAGGCACAGTAAAGCCAACATTAAACTTTCATTATTCAGACAGAACCTGTGTTTTTTTAATAACTTTCCAATTTTACTTCTGTTATCAGATTTGTTCTTTTTCCTCTTGATATCCTTGGTTAAAAGTAAAGCTAGGTAGGCTGATAAGCGCTCAGGAGCATGCATGTGTCTTTAGCAGTCTTTTTAAAACATTGCTATAAACAATGTTGCAAACACTGCTGCCAGATGGCTAGAGTCATGTGCATGCCCCTGAGCTCACCTAGGTTTACTCTTTAAAGGGACAGTTTACACTAATTTTCATTTAACTGCATGTAATCGAAAATTCTATAAAGAAGAATATGCACAGATACTGATATAAAAATCCAGTACAAAAAAATTAAAAAAATAACTCAGAATCTCCCAGTTTAGCACTATTAGGCCTAGATTTGGAGTTTGGCGGTAGCCGTGAAAACCAGCGTTAGAGGCTCCTAACGCTGGTTTTAGGCTACCGCCGGTATTTGGAGTCATTCAAAAAAGGGTCTAACGCTCACTTTTCAGCCGCGACTTTTCCATACCGCAGATCCCCTTACGTCAATTGCGTATCCTATCTTTTCAATGGGATCTTTCTAACTCCGGTATTTAGAGTCGTGTCTGAAGTGAGCGTTAGAATTCTAACGACAAAACTCCAGCCGCAGAAAAAAGTCAGTAGTTAAGAGCTTTCTGGGCTAACGCCGGTTCATAAAGCTCTTAACTACTGTGCTCTAAAGTACACTAACACCCATAAACTACCTATGTACCCCTAAACCGAGCCCCCCCCACATCGCTGCCACTCGATTAAATTTTTTAACCCCTAATCTGCTGACCGCCACCTACGTTATACTTATGTACCCCTAACCTGCCCCCCACAACGTCGCAGCCAGCTACCTACAATAATTAACCCCTAATCTGCCGACCGCAAAGAGCCGCCACCTACATTATCCTTATGTACCCCTAATCTGCTGCCCCTAACACCGCCGACCCCTATATTATATTTATTAACCCCTAATCTGCCCCCCTCAACGTCGCCTCCACCTGCCTACACTTATTAACCCCTAATCTGCCGAGCGGACCGCACCGCTACTATAATAAAGTTATTAACCCCTAATCCGCCTCACTAACCCTATAATAAATAGTATTAACCCCTAATCTGCCCTCCCTAACATTGCCGACACCTAACTTCAATTATTAACCCCTAATCTGCCGACTGGAGCTCACCGCTATTCTAATAAATGTATTAACCCCTAAAGCTAAGTCTAACCCTAACACTAACACCCCCCTAAATTAAATATAATTTTAATCTAACGAATCAGCCAATCAGAATCAAGTTCAATCCGATTGGCTGATCCAATCAGCCAATCAGATTGAGCTCGCATTCTATTGGCTGATCGGAACAGCCAATAGAATGCGAGCTCAATCTGATTGGCTGATTGGATCAGCCAATCGGATTGAACTTGATTCTGATTGGCTGACTCCATCAGCCAATCAGAATATTCCTACCTTAATTCCGATTGGCTGATAGAATCCTATCAGCCAATCGGAATTTGAGGGACGCCATCTTGGATGACGTCATTTAAAGGAACCGTCATTCGTCGTTCAGTCGTCGGCCAGGATGGATGTTCCGCGTCGGAGGTCTTCAGGATGCTGCCGCTCCGCTCCGGATGGATGACGATAGAAGATGCCGCTTGGATGAAGACTTCAATCGGATGGAAGACCTCTTCTGCCCCGCTTGGATGAAGACTTCTACCGGATGGAGGACCTCTTCTTGCTCCGCTTGGATGAAGAATTTGGCTCGGCTGGGTGAAGACGACTCAAGGTAGGGAGATCTTCAGGGGCTTAGTGTTAGGTTTATTTAAGGGGGGTTTGGGTTAGATTAGGGGTATGTGGGTGGTGGGTTGTAATGTTGGGGGGGGGGTATTGTATGTTTTTTTTTACAGGCAAAAGAGCTGAACTTCTTGGGGCATGCCCCGCAAAGGGCCCTGTTCAGGGCTGGTAAGGTAAAAGAGCTTTGAACTTTAGTAATTTAGAATAGGGTAGGGCATTTTTTTTATTTTGGGGGGCTTTGTTATTTTATTAGGGGGCTTAGAGTAGGTGTAATTAGTTTAAAATTGTTGTAATATATTTCTAATGTTTGTAAATATTTTTTTATTTTTTGTAACTTAGTTCTTTTTTATTTTTTGTACTTTAGTTTATTTCATTGTATTTATTTGTAGGAATTGTATTTAATTTATTTATTGATAGTATAGTGTTAGGTTTAATTGTAGATAATTATAGGTATTTTATTTAATTTATTTATTGATAGTGTAGTGTTAGGTTTAATTGTAACTTAGGTTAGGATTTATTTTACAGGTAAATTTGTAATTATTTTAACTATTTTAGCTATTAAATAGTTCTTAACTATTTAATAGCTATTGTACCTGGTTAAAATAAATACAAAGTTACCTGTAAAATAAATATTAATCCTAAAATAGCTATAATATAAATATAATTTATATTGTAGCTATATTAGGATTTATTTTACAGGTAAGTATTTAGCTTTAAATAGGAATAATTTATTTAATAAGAGTTAATTAATTTCGTTAGATTAAAATTATATTTAATTTAGGGGGGTGTTAGTGTTAGGGTTAGACTTAGCTTTAGGGGTTAATACATTTATTACAATAGCGGTGAGCTCCAGTCGGCAGATTAGGGGTTAATGTTTGAAGTTAGGTGTCGGCGATGTTAGGGAGGGCAGATTAGGGGTTAATACTATTTATTATAGGGTTAGTGAGGCGGATTAGGGGTTAATAACTTTATAATAATAGCGGTGCGGTCCGCTCAGCAGATTAGGGGTTAATAAGTGGAGGCAGGTGGAGGCGACGTTGTGGGGGGCAGATTAGGGGTTAATAAATATAATATAGGGGTCGGCGGTGTTAGGGGCAGCAGATTAGGGGTACATAGGGATAATGTAAGTAGCGGCGGTTTACGGAGCGGCAGATTAGGGGTTAAAAATAATATGCAGGGGTCAGCAATAGCGGGGGCGGCAGAATTTGGGTTAATAAGTGTAAGGTTAGGAGTGTTTAGACTCGGGGTACATGTTAGAGTGTTAGGTGCAGACGTAGGAAGTGTTTCCCCATAGCAAACAATGGGGCTGCGTTAGGAGCTGAACGCGGCTTTTTTGCAGGTGTTAGGTTTTTTTCAGCTCAAACAGCCCCATTGTTTCCTATGGGGGAATCGTGCACGAGCACGTTTTTGAGGCTGGCCGCGTCTGTAAGCAACTCTGGTGTCGAGAGTTGAAGTTGCGTTAAATATGCTCTACGCTCCTTTTTTGGAGCCTAACGCAGCCATTCTGTGGACTCTCAATACCAGAGTTATTTTAAAGGTGCGGCCAGAAAAAAGCCAGCGTTAGATACGCGGGTCGTTACCGACAAAACTCTAAATCTAGCCGTTAATGAGGTTAGGCAGGGACACCCATTGAAAGGGGCTGAGAAAGCAGGAAAAGCAGACACTCCTCCTACCATTACACTAACAATAGAAAGCAGGAGTCTGAAGACTTCATTTGATACTTTTGGGCTTGGTTAGGAGTTTGAAAATAAATACATTATTAAAATTAAGCAAAACTATACATTGTTACAAAAACACTTCCAGATGGGCTACATAAATGGATCATCTACAAAATCATTTATGTAAAGAAAAATCTAGTGTACAATGTGAACTAAGCAAAACTGATAACGGAAATATATTGACTATCCAGTCCATTTAAAAGAACATGAAACCCAAAAATTTACTTTCATAATTCAGATCGAGCATACAATTTTAAACAACTTTCCAATTTACTTTGTTTATTAATTTTGCTTCATTCTCTTGGTATCCTTTTATTGAAGAAGCAGTTATGTACTTCTGGGAGCTAGCTAAACACATCTGTAAACCAATGGCAAGAGGTATATACAGTATGTGCAGCTACCAATCATCAGCTAACTCCAACTTCCTGAGCCTAAACTACATAAAAGAAGTAAATTGGAAAGTTGTTTTTAAACAACATTCCAATTTACTTTTATTATCTAATTTGCTTTGTTCTCTTGGTAACCTTCATTGAAAACCATACCTAGATAGGCTCATGAGCAGAAATGCACTATTGGGAGCTAGTGGGTTATTGGTGGTTCCACATATATGCCTCTTGTCATTGGCTTACCTGATGTGTTCATCCAGCTCCCAGTAGAGCGTTGATGCTCCTTTAACAAAGGATACCAAGAGAATGAAGCAACATTGATAATTAAAAATAAATTATAAAGTTGTTTAGAATTGTATATTCTATATGATTTAAGAAAGACACATTTTGGGTTTCATGTCCCTTTAACCTTCCAGTGAGGGTGGGACAGAGCGCAGATCATTTGAAAAGGTGTTCCTGCAGCAGTTTTGAATACAATGAACTCTTATGAGCTGCTTGTCTGAGTTCATTGTGGCTTCAATAATTCAGATAATGTTGATCCATAAGTATCTTGTGCTTTGAAGTTCTCTTACATTATTTTCTATGCTTTTAATGTTATTTTGAGCCATTTTCTGTGTGTTAATTTCTTTGTTCCCATAATCTGGATTGTGTGTGTGTGATTTTTAAATACCAAACATTTAATAAGACAGAAGAATGAATGACCTGAAATACAATTCAGTGTTGCAAGGTGTTTAGATTATCCTCTGGGTTTTTTAAGAAAAGCAATTATGATTATCTTTGTTTTGTGTATTTTTTTGCTTTCTTGAGTTTAATTAGAAACTTTAGAAAGACAAAGCTACCTTGCTGAACTCAGAGATAAGGGCATTAAAAGGTTTGTCTCACTATTTTTAGTCCGCATAACAAGTGTATTTTTAAATTATATTTGCACCAAGATAAAGGCAATGTTGAATGTATCTTATTTAAAAAAAGAGGCAGATTTCTGTGTAAACCATGGCTTAAATGGCATTGGAGGTAGGCTTAAAGTGATATGAAACTCAAAAATGTACTCTTGCTATTTAGATAGAACCTGCCATTTTAAATATATTTCCAATTTACTTCTATTATTACCTTTGTTCCATTATATCACATTATAAAAGAAAGTTTTCTGTTTTTGTGTCCCGTTAAAACCCTTACATACCAATAATTGAGTGTTCCATACTTGAGCATTCAATTTACTAAGGTTCAATCTTATAATGTATTATTGTCTGGAGAGCACAAGCAACAGAAAATAAACTTTCAGTTGTGACCCTCTGCCTGAGCCATACACCAGTCGACACCTGCCCGAGCCGTACAGCAGTCGACACCTGCCTGAGCTGTGCACCAGTCGACACCTCCCTGAGCCGTGCACCAGTCAACAACTGCCTGAGACTACTGCATGAGCCATGCTCCAGTCGACACCTGCCTTAGACACCTGCCTGAGCCGTGCACCAGTGGACACCTGCCTGAGCTGTACACCAGTGGACACCTGCCTGAGCCGTGCACCAGTCAACACCTGCCTGAGACACCTAACTGAGCCATGCACCAGTCCACACCTGCCTGAGCCGTGCACCAGTCAACACCTGCCTGAGACACCTGCCTGAGCCGTGCACCAGTCGACATCTGCCTGAGACACCTGCCTGAGCCGTGCACCAGTCGACACCTGCCTGAGCCGTGCACCAGTCGACACCTGCCTGAGCCGTGCACCAGTCGACACCTGCCTGAGCCGTGCACCAGTCGACACCTGCCTGAGCCGTGCACCAGTCGACACCTGCCTGAGCCGTGCACCAGTCGACACCTGCCTGAGCCGTGCACCAGTCGACACCTGCCTGAGCCGTGCACCAGTCGACACCTGCCTGAGCCGTGCACCAGTCGACACCTGCCTGAGCCGTGCACCAGTTGACACCTGCCTGAGCCGTGCACCAGTCGACACCTGCCTGAGCCGTGCACCAGTCGACACCTGCCTGAGCCGTGCACCAGTCGACACCTGCCTGAGCCGTGCACCAGTCGACACCTGCCTGAGCCGTGCACCAGTCGACACCTGCCTGAGCCGTGCACCAGTCGACACCTGCCTGAGCCGTGCACCAGTCGACACCTGCCTGAGCCGTGCACCAGTCGACACCTGCCTGAGCCGTGCACCAGTCGACACCTGCCTGAGCCGTGCACCAGTCGACACCTGCCTGAGCCGTGCACCAGTCGACACCTGCCTGAGCCGTGCACCAGTCGACACCTGCCTGAGCCGTGCACCAGTCGACACCTGCCTGAGCCGTGCACCAGTCGACACCTGCCTGAGCCGTGCACCAGTCGACACCTGCCTGAGACACCTGCCTGAGCCGTGCACCAGTCGACACCTGCCTGAGCCGTGCACCAGTCGACACCTGCCTGAGCCGTGCACCAGTCGACACCTGCCTGAGACACCTGCCTGAGCCGTGCACCAGTCGACACCTGCCTGAGCCGTGCACCAGTCGACACCTGCCTGAGCCGTGCACCAGTCGACACCTGCCTGAGCCGTGCACCAGTCGACACCTGCCTGAGCCGTGCACCAGTCGACACCTGCCTGAGCCGTGCACCAGTCGACACCTGCCTGAGCCGTGCACCAGTCGACACCTGCCTGAGCCGTGCACCAGTCGACACCTGCCTGAGCCGTGCACCAGTCGACACCTGCCTGAGCCGTGCACCAGTCGACACCTGCCTGAGCCGTGCACCAGTCGACACCTGCCTGAGCCGTGCACCAGTCGACACCTGCCTGAGCCGTGCACCAGTCGACACCTGCCTGAGCCGTGCACCAGTCGACACCTGCCTGAGCCGTGCACCAGTCGACACCTGCCTGAGCCGTGCACCAGTCGACACCTGCCTGAGTCGTGCACCAGTTGACACCTGCCTGAGTCGTGCACCAGTTGACACCTGCCTGAGCCGTGCACCAGTCGATTTGATGTAAGATTTAGTCCCCCAGAGTGATAATTCTAATTAATTATGCACTACAACTGATTTAATTTGATTTTAAGTAGATTTTGTTAATAATATAAAACATTGTTGAGGAGCACTGTGCTACCCAGTTACTGATAGGTTAAATATCAAATAGAATGAACTGTTCAGACTTAGAAACCACCAATGAAAATAATGAGTATTATTTAAAAGCACAAACAGAGGGCAAATCCAATGATATATTTCTGTCTCTCTAACAGTTACTTGTAAAACTTTGTGGGAAATGCCATCTCAGTTGATGTTTGGCTGTCTGATAAAAACAAAGTTTGAATAATAAGTGAATTCATATTTGGTTGGTGCATTAGGCAGGAAAATGTGAATCTAGGATATGTTACATAGATGAAAAAAGCAGAATTTGGCAAGTGCACTGGTTTAGGAATGGAGAGTGCCAAGTCAGATGTGATTCCAGGAAATCAGCCTTGGTGTGAAGCAGTAATTACAAAGTCTTTGACTATTAGCATGATTTTTAGTGTGTAACGTGCAATATGTAAGGCTCACTTTTGAAGTTTCCTGAACATATAGGTTGTACTGGAACACAAATGATCTCACAGGCAGAGAGGTATAGATAGAGAAAAGCAAGGGTCCCAGAAATTAATGTTGTGAAGCTACTATAGAGTGTGGCAGAATTTGATAGTTTAGGATAAAGTCTATGAAAGACTATTTGATAACAAAGAGTGAAAGGATGAGAAATGGAAAGATGTGTCCCTTTGCTTAGCTTGCAGAATAAATATTTTAAATAGATAAATTTATAGGAGCTCATCAGTAAGTTATAAAGATGAGTTATGGTTGGGATCAGAGGAGAAGAGGGGCAAATGGACCTGTGGTCCATGTGATTATAGTTCAGGGCCTCTAACAACAATGAGGCTGCACAGTATTTTGTTAGGAGTTGGGAAAGATGAAGGTTTAGGGGGTCGTGAATGTTGTAGTTTTGTAAGATGCCAGTCTTGTTTATGAAATATTCTACAACATATTGTTATGATGTAGTCATGCAAAGGAGGGAACTGACAGTTGCAATAAACAAAAGTGTTAAATTGAAGGAGAAGGTTGGATGATGGGCAGAAGGAGAGATTAGAGAATTTGGAAAGTACAAAGATGGGAGACCAGGCTAATGACGTGGTCCTTGCATTGGAATTGAGATGTAGCCCACAGAGAGTTACAGTGGGGCAAAAAAGTATTTAGTCAACCACCAATTGTGCAAGTTCTCCCACTTAAGAAGATGAGAGAGGCCTGTAATTTTCATCATAGGTATACCTCAACTATGAGAGACAAAATGTGGAAACAAATCCAGACAATCACATTGTCTGATTTGGAAAGAATTTATTTGCATATTATGGTGGAAAATAAGTATTTGGTCACCTACAAACAAGCAAGATTTCTGGCGCTCACAGATCTGTATCTTCTTCTTTAAGAGGCTCCTCTGTCCTCCACTCATTACCCGTATTAATGGCACCTGTTTGAACTTGTTATCTGTATAAAAGACACCTGTCCACAACCTCAAACAGTCACACTCCAAACTCCACTATGGTGAAGACCAAAGAGCTGTCGAAGGACACCAGAAACAAAATTTTAGACCTGCACCAGGCTGGGAAGACTGAATCTGCAATAGGCAAGCAGCTTGGTGTGAAGAAATCAACAGTGGGAGCAATAATTAGAAAATGGAAGACATACAAGACCACTGATAATCTCCCTTGATCTGGGGCTCCACGCAAGATCTCACTCTGTGGGGTCAAAATGATCACAAGAACGGTGAGCAAACATCGGGGGGACCTAGTGAATGACCTGCAGAGAGCTGGGACCAACGTAACAAAGGCTGCCATCAGTAACACACTACGCCGCCAGGGACTCAGATCCTGCAGTGCCAGACGTGTCCCCCTGCTTAAGCCAGTACATGTCCGGGCCTGTCTGAAGTATGCTAGAGAGCATTTGGATGATCCAGAAGCGGATTGGGAGAATGTTATATGGTCAGATGAAACCAAAGTAGAACTGTTTGGTAGAAACACAACTCGTCGTGTTTGGAGGAGAGAGAATGCTCAGTTGCAACCAAAGAACACCATACCTACTGTGAAGCATGGGGGTGGCAACATCATGCTTTGGGGCTGTTTCTCTGCAAAGGGAACAGGACGATTGATCCGTGTGTATGAAAGAATGAATGGGGCCATGTATTGTGAGATTTTGAGTGCAAACCTCCTTCCATCAGCAAGGGCATTGAAGATGAAACGTGGCTGGTTCTTTCAGCATGACAATGATCCCAAACACACCGCCCAGGAAACGAAGGAGTGGCTTCGTAAGAAGCATTTCAAGGTCCTGGAGTGGCCTAGCCAGTCTCCAGATCTCAACCCTGTAGAAAACCTTTGGAGGGAGTTGAAAGTCTGTGTTGCCCAGTGACAGCCCCAAAACATCACTGCTTTAGAGGAGATCTGCATGCAGGAATGGGCCAACATCCCAGCAACAGTGTGTGACAACCTTGTGAAGACTTACAGAAAACGTTTGACCTCTGTCATTGCCAACAAAGGATATATAACAAAGTACTGAGATGAACTTTTGATATTGACCAAATACTTATTTTCCACCATAATTTGCAAATAAATTATTTCCAAATCAGACAATGTGATTGTCTGGATTTCACGTTGTGTCTCTCATAGTTAAGGTATATCTATGATGAAAATTACAGGCCTCTCTCATCTTCTTAAGTGGGAGAACTTGCACAATTGGTGGCTGACTAAATACTTTTTTGCCCCACTGTATATTTTTAGTGAAAGTATTTTAACACTACTTGTAGGATGGTCATTGAGGATATTGAAATCTTCCAGAATAAAGTTAGCATGAAAGTAGGTGAGTTAATATGGCATCAAAGTAGATTATGAGTTATTTAGATGTCCAAGGAGAACAATAATTAACAGCATTGCAGATAGAGATAAGGCAATGATAAATATGGAGGTAAATTGTATAAATAGTAGAATTCATAAGCAGTCACCTTGTCTATCTCCAGGTTGCCATGTAGCTTTAGCCAACATGTGGTGTACTAAGTAGATGTATAAAAGAGACAAGACCAAATTATCTAAACAAAAGCTAACCCTTTAAGGGTTGATCTTTATTCACTTGTAGCAGGGCTTCCCAACCAAACAAAATAACAGCACCCGTAATACTACATATGATTGGACAATATTCATCATACCACTGCTGAGCCAAAAGGATAAGCACAGATATCGGAGAACAAAGAAGTATTTATACCTCTGATAAGCTAAATCTCGTTTCTGCCACATGGGTTCCCTGCAGACGTGACAGGAGCATCATTATTAAAATGGAATTTGCATAGTTCAGCACAGAGCATAAGCAAAATAGCAAATAATACATAACAAGGTATTGGAGTGTGATGCACTAAATAGTAGTGCTGATGGAGATCAAGAGATTTTTTGCTATTGGTAGCAGATCTAGTAATTGTAAGATGAAAAAAGGGGAGTTTTAAGCTTAGTGACTGTGTGTTCCATTGGAAGAACAGCATAGAAGATATGCTTTTATGAGATTATTTGGATTATAATGTTATGTTTCTTAGAGTTATCTTAAGGTTGATTGCAGACTGAGATTTATACAGGGGCAGAATTTCAACAGATATCTGCAGCTTCTAAGAGGAGGGTAAAAGAGAGAAGGTGGTAGAAGGTAAATGCTATTTGTGGGAGCTTTTGTATATTTGGTGCTATATTGTCTTATTACTGCAGTTGCCTTCTATACTCTTACTCAAAGGGACACTGAACCCAAATGTTTTATTTTGTGATTCAGATAGAGCATGACATTTTAAGCAGCTTTCTCATTTACTCCCATTATCAAGTTTTCTTTGTTCTCTTTATTTAAAAAGCAGGAATGTGATGTATAGGAGCTGGCCCATTTTTGGTTGAGAACCTGGTTATGCTTGCTTATTGGTGGGTAAATGTAAGCCTCCAATAAGCAAGCCCTATCCATGGTGCTGTGCCTAAAATGGGCTGGCTGATAAGATTTACATTCCTGCTTTTAAAATAAAGATAGCAAGAGAATGAAGAAAAATGTATAATAGGAGTAAATTTGAAAGTTGCTTAAAATGTCATGATCTATCTGAATCATGAAAGAAACAATTTGGGTTCAGTTTCCCTTTCAACCTAGCTGATCTCCATTGCTTAATACCCCCACAGAACACCCCCCCCCCGATTACATTTAACCCCATACCATCCTCCCACAACCAAATCCAACTATAAATATCCCTCCCTACCATTATCACTCTAATTTTTACAATAAACACCCATACATGGTCTCCCCATAACAACAACCTCTAATTTAACTTACTAAATATAATCGTCCACAACCATAATTACCATTTTATTCCGTTATCTCCCCAGCAGCTTACCCTGTTTAACACCTAAATCCCTTTTTACCACCTTTTAAAATAAAACCACTCAATACTAGAAATACCCTTTACATTAATGGCTTCAGCCATACAGCAATATGCCTTTGTCTTTATTGCATGCCACTTCCTGACATGTACGCGTTTTTTTCTTCTATACATATAGTAAGAAAAACAAAACAAAATGCAGGTGAATGGGAACAACCAGACTGTATTGTAGATATGTGGGCTCACTTCTAAAATTGAGCCACTCTTCTTAATGGTCAATTACACTCAGACTGTGGATTTCTTCCTACTCCAACAAGATACTATATTATATCGCTTATCACTTTGCATATTAATAACATTGTTTTAACTATGTATAAATATAAATATATAACACAGTACATTTTTAGAGTTTATTTAAATTCAGTTATACTTTATGTAAAAGTCTGATTTTTATTTTTAAATCAACCATGAAGCAAACCTACTGGATTATTGCCAGATCCGTTACAAGTTTACATCTGTTTTCAATTATGTTAGTCCTATGTGGCATTCACATTATCCTAAGTGATGTGTAAGATCTAACTGACAAATATTTGCTCTGCACCAAAATGAGATATTTTACAATACATTTTATAATGTGCACATGTTTAAGTAATATACTTGTGATCTGAAGCAAATCTAATAAAACGCAGACCAGAAATATAAATATTCACGTTAATTGTATAAAACTAAATAAAAACTAAATTTGCTTTCTCAGAAACAGATCTTTTTTTTTTTATTCTGTCATTTGAAAGTTAATTTAGATTAGTTTTATCCCAGTGATCCCCTTTGTCAGGTTATATAGCATTGCATGCTGAGTGCATTTTAATGTCTTGTGTTTAATATCTTTACAATATAATATACTAGAATGCATGTAAAACAATATATAATTTAGTGCTTTATAAAGCCTGGAAGCTTTTACTCTTAGTTCCCAAGAGAACTGTCTCAGGAAAGAGAGTTTCATAATCTAGGACTAACACAATTTACTGAAGACCTCTGGATTTGACCAGCGGTCCATCAGTTTTAGGTAAGGTGCTAATGTGCTACAGATGCTGTGCGTTGCTGTTTAGGACATAAGGGGCAGTAAGTATTTCTCCACTCTCAGGTCGTCCTAGTATGTGGCAATATTCTAGATTTTATTACAAGAAAATAGACTCTTATTTTGCTTTTTTCTCTCTCTTTACTACTCAGGCAGCTTTTAAAAGTAAAATAATCATAATGGGTGAAGAATTAAACAGAGAATTACAATGGCAGTGTTAACCAACGAGAGTGGGTCATTGGAATGAGGTGATGACAGTAGCCAATGGAATGTGTCATAGTGTCCATATACTGTCCACTTAGTTCCCAAAACTTATTTTTTTTTCTGCTTAGCAAGATAAGTTGGGATATTTGGAAAATATAATATTGTTAACTTACTGTTTTTCCCCCTCAAATTTGTATATATATATATATATATATATATATATATATATATATATATATATATATATATATATATATAGCCTCTTTTGTTTTTTATTTCATATTTTTAGTTTTTAATATATATATATATTCCAACTTTTCTGTTTATTTTGTTTTTCCTTTTTATTTTCTATTGATATTTATTGCTCCTTAGATTATAAATTCCCCTTTTGTTATTGTATAGCTTTCCTTTACCTCCCCTACTCCTTCGCTTCGTGCTAGCATGCCATCTTCTTTCCCTCTGACGTCACAACACCATTTCAGTCTCTTAATTTCCCCGCCTCCTCTTTCTGACATTCTCCTTATCAACACTACCTAGTCTCGCCTTCACATTCTCTCCGGTTACATTTTAACCATTTTATTATAAGTTTTACTAATTCTCATTACACCTGTTATATTTTTCTCATCCACTAAGGGTCTCCCTTGCTTTAATTTTTCCCTTTTCTTTCAGGTTACATCGGCATTCACAGAAAAACTTTGCTGTTTTATTTTCCTTAAATACATTTTGCCTCATTATAACTCACAGTAACTATATTATTTATTATATAATATATATATATATATATATATATATATATATATATATACAGGGAGTGCAGAATTATTAGGCAAGTTGTATTTTTGAGGATTAATTTTATTATTGAACAACAACCATGTTCTCAATGAACCCAAAAAACTCATTAATATCAAAGCTGAATAGTTTTGGAAGTAGTTTTTAGTTTGTTTTAAGTTATAGCTATTTTAGGGGGATATCTGTGTGTGCAGGTGACTATTACTGTGCATAATTATTAGGCAACTTAACAAAAAACAAATATATACCCATTTCAATTATTTATTTTTACCAGTGAAACCAATATAACATCTCAACATTCACAAATATACATTTCTGACATTCATAAACAAAACAAAAACAAATCAGTGACCAATATAGCCACCTTTCTTTGCAAGGACACTCAAAAGCTTGCCATCCATGGATTCTGTCAGTGTTTTGATCTGTTCACCATCAACATTGCGTGCAGCAGCAACCACAGCCTCCCAGACACTGTTCAGAGAGGTGTACTGTTTTCCCTCCTTGTAAATCTCACATTTGATGATGGACCACAGGTTCTCAATGGGGTTCAGATCAGGTGAACAAGGAGGCCATGTCATTAGATTTTCTTCTTTTATACCCTTTCTTGCCAGCCACGCTGTGGAGTACTTGGACGCGTGTGATGGAGCATTGTCCTGCATGAAAATCATGTTTTTCTTGAAAGATGCAGACTTCTTCCTGTACCACTGCTTGAAGAAGGTGTCTTCCAGAAACTGGCAGTAGGACTGGGAGTTGAGCTTGACTCCATCCTCAACCCGAAAAGGCCCCGCAAGCTCATCTTTGATGATACCAGCCCAAACCAGTACTCCACCTCCACCTTGCTGGCGTCTGAGTCAGACTGGAGCTCTCTGCCCTTTACCAATCCAGCCACCGGCCCATCTATCTGGCCCATCAAGACTCACTCTCATTTCATCAGTCCATAAAACCTTAGAAAAATCAGTCTTGAGATATTTCTTGGCCCAGTCTTGACGTTTCAGCTTGTGTGTCTTGTTCAGTGGTGGTCGTCTTTCAGCCTTTCTTACCTTGGCCATGTCTCTGAGTATTGCACACCTTGTGCTTTTTGGCACTCCAGTGATGTTGCAGCTCTAAAATATGGCCAAACTGGTGGCAAGTGGCATCTTGGCAGCTGCACGCTTGACTTTTCTCAGTTCATGGGCAGTTATTTTGCGCCTTGGTTTTTCCACACGCTTCTTGTGACCCTGTTGACTATTTTGAATGAAACGCTTGATTGTTCGATGATCACGCTTCAGAAGCTTTGCAATTTTAAGAGTGCTGCATCCCTCTGCAAGATATCTCACTATTTTTGACTTTTCTGAGCCTGTCAAGTCCTTCTTTTGACCCATTTTGCCAAAGGAAAGGAAGTTGCCTAATAATTATGCACACCTGATATAGGGTGTTGGTGTCATTAGACCACACCCCTTCTCATTACAGAGATGCACATCACCTTATATGCTTAATTGGTAGTAGGCTTTCGAGCCTATACAGCTTGGAGTAAGACAACATGCATAAAGAGGATGATGTGGTCAAAATACTCATTTGCCTAATAATTCTGCACTCCCTGTATATTCACTTTATACTCCTGTTACATTATATTTTTTTTAAAAGTTGTCAAAACTGTTTGCTGCTTAACTGCTGTGTTTAATTCCTCTGTGAAAAGTTTATATATTTAAAAAAAAAAAAAAAATCATTATGCAGAACCGTGATAATAATCCTCACCCTCTGATGTCTGATGTCAACAATATGTTTAATTGTTCCCTAAACAATTTCATGTCTCAATTTGATAAAATTTAACCTATTATATCTTCCCTTCAATCATATGTACAAACTCTCAGAAAATTTAAATTCAAAACTTAGCACCTAAATCCTCCTTCCTCACCTATGATGACTCTGTTAATCTGCATCATGCAGGTAGAACCTCTGCTGGCCGGCAGCATTTTCCAGGCACAAGAACCCCTGAGAGATCAAAGATTCGCTCTTCAGGGCATATTTTTTTTTCTGAGCCTGATGCTTCAAGACCAAATCTTAAATGTTCAGCGCTAGTATTTTTACAGGCTCATAACCCCGAAAAAGAGATATTTCTTAATCTGAAGAAGAATTTTCTGATTATTGTACACCTTCAGACAATTTATCCCTGGGTCAGATTATGGTGACTTCATCAACTTTAAATGCTGCAAAAAAGCCTACTTAATACCCTCCAATACTGAGAAAGTTTTCCTAGACTCTACAGGAAAACGTCTAACTAGAATAGAGGCAATCTCCCACCCCTGATCAGCAGAATGATTCCCGTCTAGGGAGATAGCCAATTATCTAGAATTTGATATTATAAACCCTCTTTAAAAATCTGTATGCTCAAAGCTAAGGGTAGAATATCCTAGACCATCCTTACCTAATAATGCTTCCTTAACATCAGAAATTGACTCCAACATTATTACATTGTTGGGTCCTCAAGGTGGAAGTTTAAAAAATGGTTCAGATAGACTCCTAAGGGCTCACCAGGATAAATTACTTGATGTAACTGGCCTTATAACATTTTTTTTTTAATTTAACCGAGGAATCCCTAGCAAATGGTTCACAATTATATCTCTTAGTAGTAAGAGCATGGATAATCAGAACCATTGCATTTCTAGGGAATGCTAACAAGGCATTAGCTTCTGAAGGAAGGAAAAATATCCTTAGAAGATTAGACGCAAAACTATCTGATTTCGCTACCACAGAACAATCCACAGATCCTAATGATCTCCTCTTTGGAGATTTATATCTCCAGAAACTTAATAATTATGCCAAGACATTTAATACCCTATACAAGACAAAAAACACTGAGGAAAACCATTAACAAAATCAAAGTTGCGTTTTTGTTAACGGTTTTCACAGAAAAACTTTGCTGTTTTATTTTCCTTAAATACAGGGTCGGTAAATGTAGGGGCCGTTTTCCCGGCCGATATCAATAACCCAAGGTCCCAGTTTGCCCAATTTTAACAACAGCCCTCTACCACCTCTTTTTTTTCTCCTCCTTTGCAACTTGTAAATCTCAATCCCATTATCTTTTCAAAAGACAGCTTTCTTGCCATCAACACAGAGATATCCTCATTAGCCAAAAAAAACATGTGATTGAGCTAGCACTTTCAGACTACTATACCTTCTTATGCAACTTCTTTCATCTCAAAAAGAATGCAGGAGAAATTCACCCAGTAATACATTTAAAAAACCCTTAATGCCTTTCTGCAATATCAACACTTCAAAATGGGAGGCATTCACCTCCTTAGAGACATCCTCTTAGACAAAGATTGGCTAGTCTGCTTAGACCTCATGGATGCCTATCTCACCACTCCCATCCACCACTTCCATAGAAACTTCCTTTAGTTTTCTTGGAACAAAATTATCTGGCAATTAACTTGCCATACATTTGGTCTATCATCAGACACTTGGATATTCAACAAAATTTTAAAACCAGTAACAACTTGGCTCAGATTCTAGGGTGTTTGTTTAATTATATATCTCAACAACATACTATTAATAAATCAGAATTCAAAATGTTATCCTCCCATCTTCAATTAACCATCCATCTCCTCCAGAACCTGGGCTTCTAAACTAATACTATTACTTCAAAACTCAGTCTCCCCATAGAAAATATTTTAAAGATAAAAAAGGAAATTTCTGTAACAATTAAAAAAACAGACCTTTCCCCTCAGAACTTTGGTGCAGATCATTGGGTTACTATCATCCTCGATCCAAGTCATCTTTCCAGCCCCTCTACATTAGCCCAGCAGTGAAGCAGTTAATAATTGAACCACACCTTGCAGTCTGCATTGTGTAGTGTTTGCTAATAGCACTAATTAACTGTTTTACTGCTGGGCTGCTCGCTTAACTGGTCTTAGAGGGAACACTGCTCCCAACCTTTTTTCCTTTCTCTAGATGCCAGACATGATTTTCTTTTGGCAATTAGCCCACATAGATGCCTGGATAGCAGAACCATCTTTGGCAAGGCTCCAGAACTTATCACAGAGGCAGATGCCAGAAAAACCAACTGTGGAGCCTGTTGCGGATTGGTTATCACAGCGGCAAATGGTACACATCAGAACTAGACCTCAAAGTTTCTTAAACAATTCTTCCCCTGTTTCGGGACCTGCTTCGGATAGACAGCATTTCAGTGGTCAGATATCTAAACTGACTTGGAGGTCCGAAATCTAAAATGCTTTCAGAGATCACAAAAAAAATTCATTCATCACCGTTTGAACAATATTTTCATCAAAGCAGAATATTTTCCTGGTTTGTCCAATTATGTGGAATATTTGGTTTCTCACCATCTTCAGGGCTTGAAACTTCATTCATATATATTCCAGGCTTTTTCCTCCTTGAGAGGTCCATTCGTGATGGACTTATTCGCTTATCATTCCAATTTCCATCTGAAACCATTTTTCAGTTGGAACCCGGATCTGGAAACAATAGCAGCTTATGCCTTCTCCCTTTCTCTACGGTCCCACAGATCATTGCTCACCTCTGTAGACAACAGATTCCCCTTCTCCTTATAACTTCTCTTTGGCCGACCCAGTCTTGGTACCCTTCTCTACTAGAACTCACCCCCTCATTGCAGAAGGCTCCCTAACCCTCTTATTGTGGACCATTTCAGGGATTCCTAGTTTCTCAAAGGACTTTTGCTCCATCATCCAAGAACCTTGAGCCACTGTAACTAAAAAAATGATATCTCACAGCCTGGAACAAATTGTCTAGCTGGGTCTCTAAAAGGGAATCATTTCAGCACCTCTAAACCATGTCTTAGAGTTTTTATCTTTTCTTTTTGATTCCAACCTTGCTTATCGCTCTATCAACTTATCTAATTTTTCTATTTTTGGCTGGTCACCACTTTATTGACAATTGTCTCGTTGGTAAACATGACCAAGTTTGACATCTTCTTAAAGCTATTAGAATTAAAAATCCCCCTGCTCCTAGATACTCCTTTTTCTGGGACATTGGTATTGTCTTATTTTTATTTTTCTGGCCTTCTAATGATTCTTTCTCTAAAACAACTTCCAGCTTCTCTGTCTCTTATCCTTTTGTAGAGTATCAGATGTCAGAGCTATAGATTATGATTCTAACATGTTTTTCTGTTTGATGTCAACTTCTTTCTTTCTAGAAGAACTAAATGTTTGTTTTATTCCATTACTTATCTGACCAACCTAATTTATGTATTGCTTTCTCGAAGAGTATGAGAATATGTTAATTTTGTTGCTAACCTCTTCAGAGGAAAATGTGTTCTATTTATTGTTAAACTCTGATAAGTGCAAGTCAAAAGGATACTGCTGTTTCTTTGTCTTCTGGGTTGAGGAATCACATTTACATAGCTTATCTGGAGGCGGCTCGTATTACCACTCATTCCACTCGCTGGGTGTCCATGTCTTGGGCCTTCAAAAATGATGCTTACGTAGAACAGATCTGCAAGGCTTCTACCTGGT
This sequence comes from Bombina bombina, assembly GCF_027579735.1. Taxonomy (NCBI): domain Eukaryota; kingdom Metazoa; phylum Chordata; class Amphibia; order Anura; family Bombinatoridae; genus Bombina; species Bombina bombina. Next base: position 1,112,565,993 of record NC_069501.1, on the reverse strand, counting down.
CTTCACTACATGGGTTCACAAAATTTGATCAATTTTATGTTTTTTTCCTTAGCAGAGGCATCTTTTAGCAGGGAAGTTCTTAAGTTCTTCAGTCGGTGGTGCCTAGCAACAAGATGACTGCCTGCCTGTTAATCCCACCCTAATTATTAGAAGACTCCACAGCTTGGGTATAGAATCCCATATGTAAGAATAGCATTTTGTGGACCCTCACTACCATTAGAAAGAAAACCAAATTTATTCTTACCTGTTAATTATTTTCTTTCTTGGTAGTGAGAGTTCACAAACCCATCGTGTCTTCATGGTGGCAGACCTAGTTTTCACCCCTTTTATCTCACTTGCTTTTCCCTATCCTCATATATGAACTACTGGGAGGGAAGGAGAAGTAGAAGGAATGGTTGAATGCTCTGATTAGGGTTTCTTTGCCTCCTCCTGGTGGCCAGATGATGTATTCTCATATGTAAGAATAGGATTTCATAGACACTCACTACCCAAGAAAGAAAATAATTTATCAGGTAAGAATAAATAAACTTTGTTATTTGGAAATTTGATAATTGATGTATATCAGAAAGTTGTTTAAAATGGCACCCTAAATCTGAATCATGAAAAAAACATTTTGGGGTTTATGTTCCTTTAATGTAATGAACTGTTCAGTTAAAGCAAGCTTTATTTTTTTTGCTGTATTTGTTGGGTCATACCTATCAACCTAGCAGTTGTCTTTTTATCCCTTCAATAAAATAATTACATTTGTTTTCTAGCTCTCAGTATTCGTACCATTTAATTTTTGTTGGCATTGTTTGTGGGGGCTAGTCAACTTCTGTACGATAGATGTACTGCCCTTAGTCACTCACAGCAGAGCCTAGGTAAGTGGACATTATTCATTATTGATTTGTGTCCACATATTTATATATATATGTTTTTCAAAACTGTTTTTTATTGTTAGGAGAATCATGGAGCATTACAACAGAAGTTTTACATTTGGTGCTATTGTACATTGTTTGGCAGCTCACGGATATAAACAATTTGTTTTACATACATACAATTCTATTTGCATTTCTAAAACGTTTGGTTTGCTATCATAACAAAACAATCTGCTCTATGTATCTCCATTAATTTGTCTCTGCACCTAAAAGTAGTGGTCACATTAGTCTCCAAATTCTCCGTCCATTTCTTATTAACCATCCTAAACTAAACCAAACCAAACTAAACTGGCCCCAACTTGGTCCCCCTGTGATCTGAGCTGTGGGTATTTGAAACATCTTTCACTAAAGAATACACCAATTCCCTTTTAGTTGCTCTTCTAAGATATATGGGATTGAAGCAAACAGTGCCACCACTTGCTTTTGCACTCCTCCTGTCAGGGTGAGTATATACTTCTCCCATTTTTTAAAAAATGGTCTGATTCGAATTAACACGTCACCCTTAACGTCCGCCTGCTCAATGAATAATTGCCTGGTCAGTGATGTTTTAAGAAGTTGCATTGTCGGGCTTTGTCACTCAACCACTGTTTCAAGATTAACTTCATAGCTCATAACAGTATGTTATTAACTAATCTGGTATGGATAGGGTCCCTCTCGCCTCCCAGCAACAGCAAAATTCCTTCCCAGTCTAATTGAACCTCTACTCCAAGCACCTTCTGCAACTAATATTCTATCTGTTTCCAGAACCTCACCAACTTAGGGCAGCGCCAAAACAAATGTTCATAAGACGGATTTGGGTGTGAGCATTTTCGGCAGATTTTCGTCTCGTCCACTTAGCCCATTGTCGTGGGGTAATGTATGCCCTATGCAGTAATTTGTAATGTGTTTCTCTTATATATGCTGATATTGTGACTGCCCTAACTCTCTCAAAACTCAAAACCACATCTTCCTTACTCAGGATAAGTTGTTCTCCTTCTCTCCACTGTTGTGTCACCTTGTTTAACACTGCGTCTGACTTTGCCGTCATCAGGAGGTTGTATTTGAAGGTTATAGAATTTATACCCCTGCTTTGCTAGTGAGTGCAACGTGTCCCAGTGTGAAGTGTCCCAAATAGAATCTTCTGTTCTGATTCTAGAGTTGACATAGTGCCTAACTTGTAAGTACGCAAAATATTGCCTCTGTGGTATCTGGTATTTTTCCTTAATCTGATCAAAGGTCAGAACACATTTATTAACGTTGTCTAAAAATTGCCCAACTAAACTAAGGCCCTTCGATTCCCATTGCTTTTATGGCCCTCCCGTGGTCCCTGGAACGAATTCCAAGTTGCCTCTGAGTGATTTTAATTTGGTGCCTAAACCTTTTTTACCCCATTCTATAGACAATTTCCTCCAGGCTAGGATTGGCCCTCTGAAAATTAAGTTATTCCTAATCTGGTCTGGGAGTTGTGCCAGTTTAAGGAATGGGAGAGACGCTAGTGCAATCAGGGAGGCAATCTCCTCCTCCAGGTCTTTATGTGTGAATTTACCCATCTCTGTCAGCCATTCTAATGCTATTTTGGAGAGCTCCGCCCAATTGTACCATTTTATATTAGGCAGTTTTAGTCCGCCCCGGCTCGCAGGATTAAAGATCTTATATAGTCCTATCCGTTTCTTTTTATCTTGCCATAAGAATTTCGAGTATGCTGAATGTAATGTGTTGACATCCTTCTGATTGAGCAGCAAAGGAAGCGCCTGTATCACAAATAGGGAAGGGAAGACCACCATTTTTACTATGCTCACCCTACCCATCAAAGACAATAGCAAATGTAGCCATTTTCTCAGGGTCTCTTCCGTGCTTTTTACTACTGGAGTAATGTTGAGTGCGTACCAATGAGAGGGATTTGCCGCAATCTGGATACCTAAATGAACGCTTCACTATCTTGAACTGCGAGTCTAGTTGCGATTCCGTTTTTCCCTGGCGTAACCAAAGTAGCTCCAATTTTTCCGCATTTGTTTTAAACCCTGAAAAGCTACCAAATCTCTCTATCTCTGCCATTACTAATGGAATAGTTGTGTCTGGATTGTGAACAAATAGCAACATGTCGTCCGTGTATAGCGAAATCTTCACCTTTTCAGAACTCACCTCAATGCCCTCTAACAATTCCCTAAGACGGATGGCCATTGGCTCTATAGCCAGGTCAAATAGCAGGGGCGATAGCAGACTTCCTTGCCTGGTCCCCCTCGCAAGCAAGAAGTTCAGTCAGTTTACTATTAATGAAGCTTTAGGATTGTTATATAATTTATGTAGTAGAGCTATGAAGTTTCCCCGAAATCCGAACCTCTCCAGGGTGTCAAACAGGTAGGGCCACTCGACTCTGTCAAATGTCTTCTCCGCATCCAGTGACAGGAGACAGGTGTCCGACAGTTCCTTCCCCCCCCCTTACTTTCCGCCCAGTACTGATTTACAACCGCCAACACCTTCCTGATATTTGTAGTTAAGGTTCTATTCTTAATAAACCCCATCTGATCTGGGTGTATCACGTGAGGGAGTATGTCTGCTAGCCTGTCTGCCATAATCTTTGCCAGCAACTTATAGTCACTGTTTAACAGCGATATGCGCGTCGGTGAATAGGGAGCTAGGAACATTGTCTGTACGTAGGTATTGGTTATATAGGTCCCTAATTACGGGCGAGACTTCTTCAATCAGCAATTTGTAGTATTCTACGGGTAGCCCATCCGGGCTAGCCGCCTTCCCTCCCGGAGAGTTTTTAATAGCCGGTCTCACCTCCTGTAGCCCTATTGGCGTGTTTATTTGTTCTATTTGCTCCCTCATCACCTGTGTCAGTTTTATATTTTCCCAGAATTGCCCCTGTACTCGAATATCTGCCTCTTGTTTTTTATACAGTGTTTGGTAGTATTCCCTCAGTGCATCCATAATCTCAGGTGTGTTTGTTGCCCTAACCTCTCCCTTGCGCATAGCTTGTATATAGGTTCTAGGTGTGCATTTTTTCACTATTTTGGATAGTAGTTTACCTGATTTGTTCCCCATCCTGTAAAATAACCGTGTCTGTGAATGTTGTATGTTTCTTCTAATGAATGTAAGTAGGCATCTCTTTCTTTTTTATTTTCGTAATAGGCATTTCTGGTCTCTTTATTAGGGTTGTTCAAATAATTGCAATATGTGATCACCTGGTTTGTTAGCCTCTCTAGGGTCTGTTTTTCCTCCTGCAATGATTGGCAGTGTAAGATGTTATCTCGCCCCTCATTACTGCATTAGAAGCATGCCAATATAAATCCTCCCTATAACGCACAGCTACGTTATGGGTTGCATACTCCACACAGTCTGCAAATGCTTTTTGAAGTCATGACTATGGGCCAAAAATTTAGGGAATTTCCAAGATGTCTTGTGTGATCTGTCCGGGGTCTCCCCTAATGTCAACCATATTGGGGCATGGTCCGAGATCATTATTGTGGATATACCCACATCTATTACACCAGCATTGACTATTGGGGATGTGAGAAAAAAATCTATCCTTGATAATGTGTGAAATGACTTAGATAAACATGTGTAGTTTCTACTGTCTGGGTTACGAACTCTCCAGCTATCTAAAAGGTGAAAAGATTTTTTAAAGTTAGCAATAATAGATTGGTCTGTGCGCTCATTTTTACATTTCCTCGTCACCTCACCCTAAGGTCTGTTAGGGTCCCTGAATCTATCTAGCGGTGTCTCCTGTGCTACATTGAAGTCTTCCCCGAGACTGAATCTGCTGTGGCCATTAGTATATCTTGCAGATGCCTCCAAAAGGTTTTTTTATAACTATTGGGACCATATACATTACACAGGTGGTATTTACTGCCTAGGAAGACTATTTCTAACAGGATGTATCTACCCTAAGTGTCTATAATTTATTTGGTTACGGTGACATTAAGACCTTTTCTAAACAACACTGCCACCCCCCTCTTCTTTCCTGCGTCTGGAGTGTAGATCACCCTATCCACCCAACCTCTCTTTAGTTTAGCGTGTTCTAACTCAGTCAGGTGTGTTTCTTGTAGGAGGGCCACGTCAGCCTGCAGTGCCTTGAGGCGTGTTAGGTACATAGATCTTTTTGCAGGAGACGTGATTCCCCCCACATTCCACGCAACAATCTTCAGTTTACAGCCTGACCTCATTGTTGGCGTAGTCTTTGGGCCTAAACTGACTGATTGTACATACAGATTTCCCAGGCATTAGGGCTCCAAGCAATGTTATTACCCAGAAAGCAATACTCTGCATTATTATAGTCAGTAATGATATACATTTCACACAGTTGTATATATATAAACAGTGTCTCAAGTGAGCCAGTAACAACAGAATGCACATTTTCAAGCAACAGTAAACTGTACAAACATGAATGAAACATCTCTCAAACTTTACCATCTTACATCCCCTCCAATACCTCAAGCCATTGTCCCAAATTTTAACGTCCCAGAAAACTGTAACTTGTCCATTGGAGGGTTGACCCAAGCTAGTGCCAACATCTGCCTCCACTCTTCTGCGCAGCCAGGGCGGACCCCAACCATATCCCAATAAACATTAACCACAGTGCAACAGGCACTTCAACAAACTTTAAACTGATTTGTATGGAACAAAGGTCCAGATCCAAACATACGTTTGAACCAACTGCAAGTTGTTTGGATTCCATTTCAAAGTTGGGATTTTTCCTGATTCGGTCTGATGTAGACCTTATAGGGTTAAACTTGGTTGATCAATCAGCCATCCTGGTTCCCTTTCAATCTTTCTTCTCTGCTCAAGAAGAGCTGCAGTTCCTTAGGGGTTGTAAAAAATCCTGGACCGCTGGGTGTCTGAAGCCGCATTCTGGCCGGATATAACAGAGCAGCTTTACGCCCTTCTCCATACAGTCTATTGCAATATGGTGCAAACTCTTTACGCTTGCGTGCCACCTCCGAGGAAAAGTCTTGGAATATAAACAATTTCTTGCCTTTATACTGTAAGTCTCTTAATTGATGATAGGCCTGCAGAAGGACCATCTTGGCCTGGTAGTTGAGCAATTTATATATCACTTGTCTAGGACCTGTGCGATCTACAGTGGACTGATCCGCTCCTATACGGTGCACACACTCCACCTCTATCGGCAAAGCTCCGGTGGGGACGTTTAACAAGGTCGGTAACTGTTTCTGTACAAAATCCATGAGATCTTTGTTTAGAACCGTTTCGGGTAAGTCCACCAGCCGCAGATTATTGCAGCGGGACCGGTTCTCCAAATCCTCCACTTTATCTGTGAGAAATGTCACCTGCCTGTCCAGTCACTGTGGCCTGCATTTCGTTAGCCCTGTCCTCCACATCTGATATGCGTTGTTCCGCATGCCCCAGTGGTTGTGAGAATTTTTTGACCTCAGGTGCCAAAGCATCCACCCCAGTTTGCAACTGATCCATCTTTAGCAGAAATAAAGCAGTCATTTGTGTCACTATGGGGTGTGTAACATCTGCTGGTACCTCTTCTATCTGAGGGGGGCATGAGCTGCTCTGAGACTCAGTTGCTTGCTTTGTTTTTCTTTCTGTTTGCTTTGATTTGGAAGCCATGGCCATCCTGCAGCTCGTTGGTGAGCTTGCAAAGTAATGATCCACTTTCATAAAGAGATGCAGTCAGTTTATATATGGCAGTTTCAGTGAGTGCATGTATTAAAGCAGATGGTGTGCTTTCAACCCAGGTTGTGTCCCAAATAATCTACATGCACCACCTGATCTGCACTTCTTGTCAGCGCTGTTATGGTGTAAAGTGTGATGTTGTGCCTGCTTCTAGCACTCACAGCTCGAATCTCTGCGTTCTCTTACCCTCCAGATTTTGTTTGTGGCCAGATCCAGATCGTTTTTCCACGACCAAGGAGAGAGATTGTGGGGCTTTAGCAGTTAAGTTTTGTCGGAGCTCACTCTCTATGCTGCTTGCTGCTATGCCCACCCACCGGAAGTCCATATTTATATATTTATTTGGAAAATGTATGTGTAGCGTCCATGGTTTGTCCCTTTTGTTATTGATGCTGGTCCAATGTTTATTTGCAGTAAGAGAAACTTTTAGAGACAAATATACTTACAGTTCAAATATTATGTTCCTCAAGGAGATGCATCCGCTACTTTATACAACTTGCTTCTATTTTATTTATGTTTTTTCTCCTCTTTTTTTTGTTCTCTCGCAAGATTAACCTTGAACACGTTGATATTATCGTGACCTGAGATAGCCTAGGATCTTACTAACAAGATATGACTTATAATGTAAATTCCCTGAGCTAACGATATATGCTTAGAGGTGGAGGGGGGAGAGGGAAAGATTGTTCTTGGCCCTGTTCCTGGTCATTGTTTATGATGTTGCTGATTCTGTTGGGGGGAGGGGAGGGAAAGGGGGAAAAAAAAATGGGGATAAAATATACTCCAACAGAGAAATTATAACCATTAAGGAATGACAGAATGGAATTTAATTCATAATATTTTGCGTTTTGTTTGTTGATGTTTTTTGACTGTTTATTCTTTGTTTTGGAAATCATTGAAAATGTATAAACCTGTTGGAGTTCAATAAAGATGATTTTAAAAAAAAAATAGTATGTTCTACCTAATGTCCCTTTAATGTCCAGATTCAAATCTCACAGACTGAGCACACAACAGCCTCATATGATGTCTTTACTGTGCTGTTTTCGGGTTTCAGTTATATAACTGTAGCTGGATGCTGCTTCTTTGGGCTTCTTTCCCCAAATAGATTCCAAAAGTCCCTGCAATTCAACACCAGATGCACAAACTGACTCAAACTAAAAGTATTTAATCTAGTTTCTCGTACAGACAATCTCCAGATTTAAATAGTTAAAAGCACATCACCATCTGTGGGTTAGTGCACATTACATTTATCCACTTCCGCTGGAAAAGACCTCTTGGGGAAATCACACTATACGATCACAGTGGGGTCCTATACTAAAGTTAATACAGACACTTTTACAGTCCATTTTCTTTTACCTGGCTTTTATTCCACATATTATTCTTATTATTAAGTCTGTAGTGTGCACTTCCGATTCTTATAGGATTTCAAAAGCCTATTATTAAATTGCAGGAAAAGAGGACAAAATAAATAAAGCATATTGTGTGTTTTTTTTATTGTTTATTATATTTATACATTTTAACAAAAAGCAGTGGAACGGGGGTTGACAATCTGTTTATGCAGTTTCACAGGGATTTTAATCATTAAAGGAAAATGAGAGTCAGCGTTAAACTTTCATTGTTCAGATATGTAGTTTTAAGGTCATTTTTAATTTACTTCTATTATCAAATTTACTTTGTTCGTTTGGTATCCTTCATAGAAAAGCATATCTAGGTAGGCCCACCAGGCTTTTGTCATTGGAGATGAGCTACATTTTTTCCTGCATTAAAGCCCAGTGCTGTTAGGACAGCATGGAAAGTCCTAATGATGTGAAGGGGTTAAACTTCTTGTTTCTCCTACTGACTTTTTTCCCTCCCTATGTCCAGGGATGCAGCTCTTGAATGGTATTGGAATACTTTATATGATGATTTGCACAAATCATAGGAATATTCATGGCAGTTTTAACATTTTTCATCCCATGGAGAGTACTTTAATAGCCATAGCTGGTTTCCCATTGTGCACACTAGACAGCTGCCTTGGGGCCACCAAAGCGGCAGGGGGCATCTGTTCCTAACACTTAAAAGCCATCTTTTTTGCAGTTCATGAGCATACCATTTTGGAAGAGTCAGGGTTATGAATTCCATAAGGTTGCACTAAATGCTGTGTGCCCCATGTGCTGTGGAACATTGAATTTAGAAGGTATAGAAAGCCTAGGGCTCAGGCTTCATTCATATTTCCATATCCTGGTGGCTGTAATGCACTGCAGAATAGTCATTAGAATATTGAAAGTTGAGAAGCTTTGTGGGGATTATCTGTGGGTTTTAAGATTTATGTTAAGTACAATCAGTAGATGACATGTGGTTCTTTAGTTATATATATATATATATATATACAGCAGGTTGTGGCAGGTGCACTCTCACAAACACTTCAATTCCAAATGCTAGGGTGCTAGAATATGGTGTAGAATATGGAAATCAGGAGACAGCACTCACTGGTCTTGACAATACTGGATTTATTCAGTGACGTTTCGGGGAATACACCCCATTCATCAGACCCTATATATATATATAGCTACAGTAGAAGAGAGCTCTTTACTGCTTCTTAATTAAATGTTAACAATGTGTTAAGCAGCTATAGATAACTATTTTACCTATAATGACAGAGAAAATAGATTTCCGTTATCACGTCAAATTCTTGACTGTTAATCTGATTTATTATAATTCTAATATATATATATATATATATATATATATGGTTCATTTCTGCATGACATAATGTACTAAAATGGTGGTGGTTCAGCACAACATAGTAAATCAGTGGTGGCTCTGCATAATGAATCAAACCGTCGTTATAAAACACACAAACCTAGAAGCAGCATGAACTCTTTTCTTTTTCACCATTATACCTAACACTGACTCTACACTCGGTTTGTTTTTAGTTATTTTAGGATTTTTTCAGCTTTAAGCAACCATTTGCCTACGCAAAAACCTGGGAAAGTGGCCCCTCCTTGCCAAAACACGCTCAACCGGCCGGTGCTAGGGCTTTTGACTACATAGGTGAAGACACATTTTGCCACTCCCCCCCCCCCAGTGAAATACCCTGCCTTTACTGCTTCTTAATTAAATGTTAGTGATATGTTAAACAACTATAGATAACTATTTTACCTATAATGACAGAGAAAATAGATTTCCGTTATCACGTAAATTTTTTGACTGTTAATCAGTGAAATACCCTGCCTTTACTGCTTCTTAATTAAATGTTAGTGATATGTTAAACAACTATAGATAACTATTTTACCTATAATGACAGAGAAAATAGATTTACGTTATCACGTAAAATTTTTGACTGTTAATCTGATTTATTATAATTCTAATAGCTATAATGGTTAATTTCTGCATGACATAATGTACCAAAATGGTGGTGGTATAGCACAACATAGAAAAACAAGTGGTGGCTCTGCATAATGAATCAAACAGTGGTTATAAAACACACAAACCTAGAAGCAGCATGAACTCTTTTCTTTTTGACAATTATACCTAAAATGATAAAAGTATGTCTTACAGGAATATTTATCAAGCTATAGGCAGAAAAGTTCTTAAACCTGTCCACCTGCAATTACCATTGCAGATTTAAGGCTGAGGAAGAGCTTTGTTGTTTGCATGAGAGCAGGGCCTATCAGTCACCCCAAACAAGCAAGTTTAAGGGGATTTAGTTTTGTCACCTAGGATAAGAAGCAGACACTGCTTTTTAAATTTGTAATTGCAGACTTACTCTTGCAACCCTGAACTGCAAGTTCCCAGAAGCTGTGAATGCATTTTGATACATATTTCCATAAGTATAAATGTTTGAAGCCCTACAGTAGGTCTCATTAACTTACAGTGGAGTACTGGCAAGCTTTGGCTAGGGGACCGGTACAGCTCAAACTTATATTGGACAATTGTCACTGTATAGTGATAATAATGAACATTTTATTCACCAATATGCTTATCACTATATGATAATGCAAGGCATCTATACACTAATAAACATGCTGCACTGTATAATTAATGCAGAGTACCTATACACTGCTAACATATATACTGTGCTATATAATGATGTTGAGGGTTCATACACTAAAAAACAGAGCAGGCAGTTCTGTAGAATGATGATGGGTGCTATACACCAGTGACGTGCGGTAAGATCTGAGACTGGTGAGGCAATGGCCTGAGAAGCACATACAGTATATGAACCCAATAGAGGTAGTAGCTTAATTAGCCTGTGACAAGCAGAAGTCTCCTGCCAGCTTAAAGGGACAGTCTACACCAGAATTTTCATTGTTTTAAAAGATAGATAATTCCTTTATTACCCATTCCCCAGTTTTGCATAACCAACACAGTTATATTAATATACTTTTAACCTCTGTGATTATCTTGTATCTAAGCCTTTGCAAACTGCCCCTTTAATTCAGTTCTTTTGACAGACTTGCAGTTTAGCCAATCAGTGCCTGCTCCCAGATAACTTCACATGCACGAGCAAAGTGTTATCTATATGAAATACATGAACTAACACCCTCTAGTGGTGAAAAACTGTTAAAATGCATTCGGAAAAGAGGTGGCCTTTAAGGTCTAAGAAATTAGCATATAAACCTCCTAGGTTAAGCTTTCAACTAAAAATATTAAGAGAACAAAGCAAAAATTGGTGATAAAAGTAAATTGGAAAATTGTTTAAAATTACATGCTCTATCTGAATCATGAAAGTTTATTTTGGCCTAGACTGTCCCTTTAAGCTTTTAAATAAGTACAAATCTATTTCAAGTCAAACTCATGTTCTGACCCAAAATCTGCAGTCAGAGTTTTACCCTGTAACTATGTAACAACATATTTTACAAACAGACACCAGATAATTACAATAATAATGACAAGAAAAAAAGTTTCAAGCTGTTGCTCATTTGCAAAGTATTTTTTTATTTAAATTTTTAAAGGGATTTAATAGTCTAAATTTAAATACATGAGTGCATTTCAATTCTAAAAAGAATCTTTTAGCAATAGGCTGCAGTAGCAAAAACTGCTGCTAGGAAAAGTTACTGCAGGGTCAGCAGAATACGTAAATATGCTGCTTATGACTTGTGCAACAGCATTCAAATATAGTGCCACCAATAGCTTGTATGGCACATACTGAGTCATCAATAAAATGATACAGACCATCACGGGCACTATGTTTGAATGAGGGTCCACATAAGCAGCATACGTGTGTATGCCCTGAAACAGTAATATATTTTTCTAGTAACATTTTTGTTAATGTGAATATAGTGCAAAGATGCTTCTTTTTAAAATTGAAATGAACATATGCACGTTTTATTGTGCCACTTTAACATATACCTGTATTTATATAGTTACGGAATCTGTTGGTGCTACAAATACACAGACACACACACAGACTGACTCAAACACTCAAGCACACACAGACAAACACACTCAGACTCACACAGACTAACTCAAACACACACAGACTCACAGACACACACACAGACTCACATATACAGACACACTCTTACTCAAACACACACAGGCTCACTCAAACACACACACACAGACACATACTCAGACAGACTAACTCAAACACATACAGACTCACATACAGTATACAGAAACATACAAAACACAGACAGACAGACTCAGTCAAACACAGATTTGTAGATAGATACATAAATACACAGACAGACACTCACAAACCCAGTGAAACACACACAGACTCACTCAAACACACACTCAAATTTTAATTTTAAAAAAGATTGATATAGATGCACAATAGTAGACAGTAATTGAAATTGTATAAAAAAAAAAAAAAATTTTTTTTTGTATTTATTTTTACTTTCTACAAAACAAGTAAGTGCATCTGTACAGTATCAGTATCAATACTGATTTGGTTGCATATGCAGGTTTGTCCCACTTGTCTTCCCAGCATATGTGTGACAGTGTGTGTGTGTGTGTATGCAATATATATATATATATATATATATATATATATATATATATATATATATATATATATATATATATATATATATATATATACACACAATATACTGAATCTGTTAAGGAGAAGGTATCAAAAATCCACTTTATATTAATTATTATCGGGTGCAGACCCTGTTAACAAATATTTTTACAAATCTCAAGGAAGAAAGTTTGAAGAGGTCACAGTAGTGTTCTCTCCAAAAGAGACAGGGATTTCAACACTCCATATAGTAAGTAATTTAAATATTTAGTTCAATGCACACATACGTAAGTATTAATTTAGAAATAGGTGTTCCAGGCCTCCATGCAACCAAACAACTTCTGGGTCCCCTAAACCAAAACCACACAAAATTGTTATTAAATAAAATAAATTTATTAGTGCGAACAAAAAGAGAAAAATCAAAAAAATCACATACGGGGGGCGGAGTTGACTGCCGTGCTGGTAGGAAGCATTTGTGTGAAGCTCCGTGCTCAAGACTTTATTAAAAGCAGCTAAAAGTAGATAAAATAGCTTCCTAGCTGAATTACTAAGTCCTAAAGGAGAGTTGTACCCTGTGGGACATTGACATCGATCCTTGGCAATATATAGGAGCTCCCTTTCTACTTATTTTGACATTGTTCCTGTTCACTATCAAGAGGGTGTCGTGTCTTCTTGCACCCCGCACATCGTTACGCAGATCCAGCCTGCCTGCTATAGGAGAGTTACCCAAGCAGCAACATAGAACTATCTAAGCTCCGGAGGTTCGGGGACCCGCACCGGAGCTGCGGACCAAGCCACGCTGTGCAGCGCTGCTGCATCAGCTGTCAGAGCGGCTGCTTTTGAGCTCAGGGAGCTAACTGAGACTGGTCAGACGCAGTCTCCAGAGGAGACAGTACTGGGCCTGTTTGAGGTTGGAGGTGATTCGTTCAGGAGAGGGAGCGAGGTAAGAGTGTGACTGGACAGTGCTCACGGAGGACCGCAGAGAGCTGTTGAGGGGGAAATACTGATATACAGGTTGCCTGCTGCTTGGCGCGAATTGCGGCCATCTTGGACTGATGCCAGAGCAGCAAGGCGGCCTGTGAGCTAAGAGTGCCGTGTTCTGGAAATACCGCAGCAGCTGTGATTTTTGAGTGAACTTTTAGCTGCTAGTGAATTGTTTTGTCCATATAGGACAGTGATAGAAGTGGATCCGCAGTTATCAGAGGGAAACGAGACAAGCTGCCATATATGCGTAAGTGCGCAGTTTAATTCACATACACACACGCCCTGCAGCAGAGGCCTAACACTAACACCTCTAGAACGCCCATAAGTACAGAGGTCTAACAGCATATGCATTATAATTGAGGAAACGGCGACTCCCAGGAGAGGTTAGGTAAACCAGTGAGCACCACAATATATATATAATCCTCTAACAGTCGCTCCCCATTACAATGAAGAAAATAATCCTCAGTTTGTCATCACATCACTCCCATGTGGCATATTATGTTATAGTGAGCTGTAGCAAGAGTCTTGCAGGAGGACCTCCTGAGAACAAATAAATATTAAAGCCCTGCCAATACAAAATATTACTCATTCTATTGCACTACTGAAGCCTATTAAAGCAATAACCACAACTGCAGTTCCTAGATTGAACTTCAAAGTTTTTTGGGGACTATATATGGCTGGACCACAGTTTTAGCATCTCACCATAATAGACTGTGAACGCATTAAAAATTACAACATAAGAGGAGGTTGTCTGTGTACCACTTCATAAACTGGGCCAGCTCTTATATATAATATCACGGCAGCCCACTTCACCTTCCTACTCATCTGCAGATTCCAAGCACTTGATAATAACGGAGGTGGCACTTTCCCATACAGCAGACCTCTTCCCCCAGGCTTAGGTCTGCAAAGTTAAATCCACTTGCCTCTCTCAGACTGGTTTACTTATACTCATTGTTGAACTCAATAACAAGGGATTTTGTCATACAAATGTGATTATATGTGCTGCTGCGTCAGCTTCTGTTTCTCTGCAGCCCAGGCTCAGAGTGGAGTGTTATAATTTATTTTATCTCTTACCAGGTTTACTTCTCACATACATTTAACTAGTTGGCGATACTCACTCAACCCAGTCCTCATATCTGGGAGTCTCCCAGACTAAGATCTAGATCCCTCTGTCTAGGCCACACATTCCCACTTTGATTTATATACCTAAGTTGTAAAGCCCAGTCCCCTAATCCACATACTTACTTATCCCCCCCACCACCCCCCGAATATCATTCTTGCTGAATTAGCTGTAAGTGAGATTATAGTGACATACCACATATGTAATTTCTCCACACCATTCTACCCTCACCCATCCAACCTGATCTCCTTTAAGCCCTTATTCAAACAGCAGAGAATCCGACTTAGAGAGGAGTGCCATATCTTGCTGATAAAAGCTTCTACTCCCCTTACAATTTACAATTTATATAATGTGCTTCATACATTTCACAGATTGGTCCCCCTTTTACAACTCATATTGTGCTTATTGTTGATGCAATGATTTGGGTGACATTTTTGTAGGGACTCCCCTTTGGACTCCTCCTTTCCGGCCCACTCACGGAGTGGGCTGGTCACTTCCACCTCCCCTCTCCCCTTCCTTTGAGTCGTATCCTTTATTTCCTGAGTCCAGAGGGGGGCATTTTGAAGCTTGCTGGGTGACTCTTCCCTCGTGCTTATATTCTATTGACGACCTGACACTTTGTCACTGTCGCTACTGGACGTGGGGTGGACCCACTCAGCGGGCTCGGTTTATACCACACCTATCCTATTCTATACATTATCCAACCCTTGTGCATATTCATAGCAACCTGGGCTAATACTGTATTGTTACTATTAGATTGACCTCTCATTTAACTACGATTCTGTTACCCTTTGAGCCGCTGGCTCAGTGGTAAGCCTTCATGCCCTAAGTGTTGATACCACCAGTGGGTTATGCCTAGCCCCGCTCTCGCTCTCTATCACAGTATTGAATTGATGTAATTAACCTAATATGTTGTAGTATTTACATATCAGATCTTCTGCCTTAACAGTCATTTTTAGGTTCAGGAGTGGTCAAGGTGGTCTATCTATCCAGTCAATTTCTGCATTCCAAAGATATCAATCATGCCTCTTGCTTCGAGAAGAAATCCTAGAACGCCGGCTGCAATAAAGAAAACTGTGCTCGACCATTTATCTCCACCCCTTAAGGATCCCCACTCTATGCGGAAAGAAGCAAGTGACCCTGAGTCCCAAGATGAGGACTCCCAATCAAGTTCTCACTCAGGAGCTCATTTAAACCATTACATTACCGAGAGCACATTACAGAAGATGCTTGCGGCTCAAACTAAATCCATTACAGCAGAGATCCAGCGGAGTTCAGCAGAACTACGGAAAGACATAGGTGAGATGGGAGACAGGATAGATACTCTGGAGAGACAGCATGACGACCTTGCTACAGATAATTCTAACATCCTAGCATATGCCGAAAACCTAGCGGAACAGATTTCCCAGCTTGAGTTAAAACTGGCTGATGTGGAAGATAGGGCCAGAAGAAATAATATAAGGTTTAGAGGCATATCTGAGTCAGTGATGCCTGGGGATCTACAGGATTTCCTCACTTCACTCTTCATTGCTCTGCTTGGCCCCCTGGAGGGCGACAGTCACAATATGGAGCGAGCACACAGGGCCCTTAGGCCGAGGACAATGTCATCTGACAAGCCGCGAGATGTGGTGGTTTGTTTCCATAATTTCAAATTCAAAGATCGTCTGATGCAGGCGTCTTACAATAAACCCGACCTCCCTGATAACTTTAAGGACATTCAGCTTCTTCCGGATCTCTCATCACACACGCTGCAACAGCGCAGGCTATATGCCCCAATCACCACTCAACTTAGGAAAGCAAACATTAAATATAGATGGGGATTCCCCACTAAATTAATTGTGTCAAAGGACAATCAGACCCACATCATTTCATCTCCTTCGATTGGCAGCACCCTCCTAACTACTTGGGGATTGCAACCGGCAGTGGACCCTCAGAAAGTAGTCCAATCTAAGCTAAGGGTCTCAGCACCAATATGGTCGGTCAAAGAGCAGAGGCCCAAGCGCCAAAAACCCAATCCACCTGACCACATCCCGAGGCCTCAAGCTTCGCCTACTTGATAAGTTACTGGTATATTTGCTAGTGTGTTGTTTGGTTTTTGCTAACCTTTCTTATTTTATACAAATGTTTTTTCTTTAGGCAGATGTTCTGTTTAGTTTATAAGAACAGTGCAGGCTGGCTGGCCTCTGGCCGGACGGTTGTAAAAGAAATAACTAAAACCCAGATGGCAGATTGCCACGGTTGATGAGGTGACCCGGCCGGACGGCTAGCCACCTTGTATTTCTTTTGAGAGCGGGGCTATGTGTTTATTAGCCCCACCCTACGAGTTTGGTTCAACTCCCCCCCAGAATTTGGAACCCACACTTGGTTCCCACTTAGGTGGACTACTTCCACCAGTCCCCCCCCTGTCCTTGACCCCCCTTCCCACATCTTCTACCTTCCCCACTGCCCTTTTCCCTATCCCTAATCCTCAATTGATTGTCGCTTGTCCATGGCGCCCCTTAGATTTCTGACCCTAAATGTGAGAGGTCTTAACACCTTTGGTAAACGTAGTCTTCTGTCTAGAACACTAAAATTCCACAAGGCCGATGTGGCCTTCATACAGGAAACACACCTCCTAAGAGATTCTTCCCCCGGCCCGTCACTCAGAGAATACCCTATTGTAAAAACTGCCTCTTTCTCTAAGAAGGCTAGAGGCGTTGCGATACTGATTAACAAAAGAGTGGCCTTTGAACCTCTCCACGAGATTATAGACCCACAAGCCAGGTACCTCATCCTGATATGTAAACTGGACCATATCACATTTACTTTTGTATCTGTATACTTACCCAACGCCCTCCAACCCAGATATTTGAAGAAAATTTTAAGTAAAGTAGAACAGGTTAGACAGGGTAGAGTAATCCTAGCCGGAGATCTGAACATGGTGTGGGATGGTGGCCTTGATAGACAGACGAAGCCTTCTAAAAAGAGCCCTTCTGGCCCAGAAACCACATGCCGGAGATTTCGGGAACTTATGTCCCAGTTTAACTTTTTTGATGTTTGGAGGTCTCTTCACCCTCTAGACAGAGACTTCACACACTACTCCATACCCCACTCTACACACTCTAGACTGGACTATATGTTTTGCCACCCAGACTCTCTAGACCTTGTACTCTCCACAAAGATCTGTGCGTGTCCATGGTCAGACCACGACATGGTTCTCATGGATCTGGAGTCATAAGACACCACCAGACCCAGATCTAACTGGAAGCTCCCCCATACTCTCCTGTCCGACATCCCATTCAGAGAGGATCTTAGGAAATAAATAAATTTTACAATAAAAACTAACGATACCCCTGGGATACGAGATGACATTCTGTGGGGGGGCCTTTAAGGCCACCACTAGAGGTTTCTTTATCCGACAACAAGCCCATTTGAGGAAGCAGGCAGGCCTATCACTATCCCAAGCCCATCGTAAACTGAGGGAACTTGAGTCACAAAGACGTTCTGAAGTTAACAGCAACCTTGAAGAGGAGATTAGGGATCTGAGGAGACACATATGCAAACTAGAATATACTAAGACCCAAAATAACTTACTTAAGCTGAAGCAGTTATTCTACTCTAAAGGTAACAAAGCAGACACACTCTTAGCTAACAAATTAAGACACCGTACCAGCATCTCTCGTATTCACGAGATTAAACAGGGTGCTCAATCCTTTAAACTCCCATCACATATTGGCCAGCAGTTTAACGAGTACTATTCAGCTTTGTATAATATCCAAAAAGACGCCTCATTCCAGCCAACCCCGTCGGAGGCTATAGGACCTTTTTTACGCTCCTTAAAACTACCCGCCCTAGAGGAGGCCATTACGGACAGCTTAGATACCCCCATTACGCCCCATGAAGTTAAATTAGTTATCAAAAATTTAAAGT
The DNA here is from genome assembly GCF_027579735.1 of Bombina bombina. Taxonomy (NCBI): domain Eukaryota; kingdom Metazoa; phylum Chordata; class Amphibia; order Anura; family Bombinatoridae; genus Bombina; species Bombina bombina. The sequence continues at coordinate 1,112,547,491 of NC_069501.1, read as the reverse complement.
CTCTCAAGGCCCCAGGGCCTGATGGCTTCACAGCTATCTTTTATAAGACATTCCTGCGGGAACTTGCCCCTATCCTGACCAGATTCTATAACCTGGCTATGTCTGAAGGTAAATTTCGGGGCGAGTTCCTAGAGGCTACTATCATCACGATTCTTAAACCCAACAAGGACCCGACCCTCTGCGCTAGCTATAGGCCCATATCTCTAATTAACACCGACGTCAAAATATATGCTAAAATCCTGGCCAACAGGATTGCAAAACTTCTCCCCGCTCTTATTAACCCTGATCAGGTTGGCTTCATACCTGGAAGGGAAGGTCCCGACAATACGAGAAGACTCCTCAATATTCTTTTAGAAGCCAAAAGACTTAACAAACCGATAGCAGTGCTTTCTCTTGACGCTGAGAAAGCGTTCGATCGGGTTCGGTGGGATTTCCTGTGGGAGGCACTTGCGGCCTTTCGCTTCCCGGCTTCTATCATTCAAGTGGTGCGGGCTTTGTATTCGGCCCCCACGGCCTCAGTCAGAGGCCTGGGATTTCATTCCTCTCCCTTTTCTATCTCAAATGGCACCCGACAGGGGTGTCCCCTTTCACCCATCCTATTTGCGCTGGCCATAGAACCCTTAGCAGCTGCTATCAGAGCAGATAGAGGTTTGTCTGGAATCACCCTGCATGGAACGGTTCACAAAGTGGCTCTGCTTGCTGATGACACTACCATATTCTCTGCGAATCCCCTGAGTGAGTTCCCTAGGCTCCTATCCTTACTAGATACTTTTAGCGGCCTATCTTTCTATAGACTAAACCAATCCAAATCGGAGCTCTACACGCAAGGTTTTTCAGAACTAGATACTAACTCATTACGAGTCAAATATAACTTTGTTATTAACAATGAATATATCTCACATTTGGGAGTTAAGTTATCTAACTCCATACCCAACCTAATTCTGAATAACTATAAGCCCCTCCTAACTGAACTGCATACTCTGACCAAGCAGTGGAACTATCAAAGTATCTCCTGGCTAGGCCGGGTCGCAGCCCTCAAAATAAGTTACCTCCCAAAATTGACATATGTCATGAGATGCCTCCCTATCAGGGTACCTAGATCCCTCCTCACCCAGTTTCAGGGTGCCTGCACCAAATATATTTGGCAGAACAAACCTCCACGAGTAGCTCACAAATTCCTGCAGTACCCCAAAATGCATGGGGGAGTGGCCTCCCCATCTATATCCAGGTATTATGAGGCAGCTATGCTAACACACATTACTCAATGGGGAGTAAAGGACTCCGATAGTAGATGGAGGTCGATTGAACAGGCCTCCCTACCCTTTAACCTCACCCTGAGGGACCTGATATGGACCCCTCCACATTGCCGGAGATCCTTAGGGATAGAGAATCAGATAATCCAAGAATGTCTAACTACCTGGGAGCAACTAAGACACTGCCCCCGGGTGGCTCCCCACCCTTCCCCCATCACTACATTAACTGGCCTTCTCTCTGGCCTTCAGGATTCTCACCCCTTGACGTGGCTGAGACTGGGCATCTCGAAAGTGGCAGAGTTGTACCCTGTGGGACATTGACATCGATCCTTGGCAATATATAGGAGCTCCCTTTCTACTTATTTTGACATTGTTCCTGTTCACTATCAAGAGGGTGTCGTGTCTTCTTGCACCCCGCACATCGTTACGCAGATCCAGCCTGCCTGCTATAGGAGAGTTACCCAAGCAGCAACATAGAACTATCTAAGCTCCGGAGGTTCGGGGACCCGCACCGGAGCTGCGGACCAAGCCACGCTGTGCAGCGCTGCTGCATCAGCTGTCAGAGCGGCTGCTTTTGAGCTCAGGGAGCTAACTGAGACTGGTCAGACGCAGTCTCCAGAGGAGACAGTACTGGGCCTGTTTGAGGTTGGAGGTGATTCGTTCAGGAGAGGGAGCGAGGTAAGAGTGTGACTGGACAGTGCTCACGGAGGACCGCAGAGAGCTGTTGAGGGGGAAATACTGATATACAGGTTGCCTGCTGCTTGGCGCGAATTGCGGCCATCTTGGACTGATGCCAGAGCAGCAAGGCGGCCTGTGAGCTAAGAGTGCCGTGTTCTGGAAATACCGCAGCAGCTGTGATTTTTGAGTGAACTTTTAGCTGCTAGTGAATTGTTTTGTCCATATAGGACAGTGATAGAAGTGGATCCGCAGTTATCAGAGGGAAACGAGACAAGCTGCCATATATGCGTAAGTGCGCAGTTTAATTCACATACACACACGCCCTGCAGCAGAGGCCTAACACTAACACCTCTAGAACGCCCATAAGTACAGAGGTCTAACAGCATATGCATTATAATTGAGGAAACGGCGACTCCCAGGAGAGGTTAGGTAAACCAGTGAGCACCACAATATATATATAATCCTCTAACAGTCGCTCCCCATTACAATGAAGAAAATAATCCTCAGTTTGTCATCACATCACTCCCATGTGGCATATTATGTTATAGTGAGCTGTAGCAAGAGTCTTGCAGGAGGACCTCCTGAGAACAAATAAATATTAAAGCCCTGCCAATACAAAATATTACTCATTCTATTGCACTACTGAAGCCTATTAAAGCAATAACCACAACTGCAGTTCCTAGATTGAACTTCAAAGTTTTTTGGGGACTATATATGGCTGGACCACAGTTTTAGCATCTCACCATAATAGACTGTGAACGCATTAAAAATTACAACATAAGAGGAGGTTGTCTGTGTACCACTTCATAAACTGGGCCAGCTCTTATATATAATATCACGGCAGCCCACTTCACCTTCCTACTCATCTGCAGATTCCAAGCACTTGATAATAACGGAGGTGGCACTTTCCCATACAGCAGACCTCTTCCCCCAGGCTTAGGTCTGCAAAGTTAAATCCACTTGCCTCTCTCAGACTGGTTTACTTATACTCATTGTTGAACTCAATAACAAGGGATTTTGTCATACAAATGTGATTATATGTGCTGCTGCGTCAGCTTCTGTTTCTCTGCAGCCCAGGCTCAGAGTGGAGTGTTATAATTTATTTTATCTCTTACCAGGTTTACTTCTCACATACATTTAACTAGTTGGCGATACTCACTCAACCCAGTCCTCATATCTGGGAGTCTCCCAGACTAAGATCTAGATCCCTCTGTCTAGGCCACACATTCCCACTTTGATTTATATACCTAAGTTGTAAAGCCCAGTCCCCTAATCCACATACTTACTTATCCCCCCCACCACCCCCCGAATATCATTCTTGCTGAATTAGCTGTAAGTGAGATTATAGTGACATACCACATATGTAATTTCTCCACACCATTCTACCCTCACCCATCCAACCTGATCTCCTTTAAGCCCTTATTCAAACAGCAGAGAATCCGACTTAGAGAGGAGTGCCATATCTTGCTGATAAAAGCTTCTACTCCCCTTACAATTTACAATTTATATAATGTGCTTCATACATTTCACAGATTGGTCCCCCTTTTACAACTCATATTGTGCTTATTGTTGATGCAATGATTTGGGTGACATTTTTGTAGGGACTCCCCTTTGGACTCCTCCTTTCCGGCCCACTCACGGAGTGGGCTGGTCACTTCCACCTCCCCTCTCCCCTTCCTTTGAGTCGTATCCTTTATTTCCTGAGTCCAGAGGGGGGCATTTTGAAGCTTGCTGGGTGACTCTTCCCTCGTGCTTATATTCTATTGACGACCTGACACTTTGTCACTGTCGCTACTGGACGTGGGGTGGACCCACTCAGCGGGCTCGGTTTATACCACACCTATCCTATTCTATACATTATCCAACCCTTGTGCATATTCATAGCAACCTGGGCTAATACTGTATTGTTACTATTAGATTGACCTCTCATTTAACTACGATTCTGTTACCCTTTGAGCCGCTGGCTCAGTGGTAAGCCTTCATGCCCTAAGTGTTGATACCACCAGTGGGTTATGCCTAGCCCCGCTCTCGCTCTCTATCACAGTATTGAATTGATGTAATTAACCTAATATGTTGTAGTATTTACATATCAGATCTTCTGCCTTAACAGTCATTTTTAGGTTCAGGAGTGGTCAAGGTGGTCTATCTATCCAGTCAATTTCTGCATTCCAAAGATATCAATCATGCCTCTTGCTTCGAGAAGAAATCCTAGAACGCCGGCTGCAATAAAGAAAACTGTGCTCGACCATTTATCTCCACCCCTTAAGGATCCCCACTCTATGCGGAAAGAAGCAAGTGACCCTGAGTCCCAAGATGAGGACTCCCAATCAAGTTCTCACTCAGGAGCTCATTTAAACCATTACATTACCGAGAGCACATTACAGAAGATGCTTGCGGCTCAAACTAAATCCATTACAGCAGAGATCCAGCGGAGTTCAGCAGAACTACGGAAAGACATAGGTGAGATGGGAGACAGGATAGATACTCTGGAGAGACAGCATGACGACCTTGCTACAGATAATTCTAACATCCTAGCATATGCCGAAAACCTAGCGGAACAGATTTCCCAGCTTGAGTTAAAACTGGCTGATGTGGAAGATAGGGCCAGAAGAAATAATATAAGGTTTAGAGGCATATCTGAGTCAGTGATGCCTGGGGATCTACAGGATTTCCTCACTTCACTCTTCATTGCTCTGCTTGGCCCCCTGGAGGGCGACAGTCACAATATGGAGCGAGCACACAGGGCCCTTAGGCCGAGGACAATGTCATCTGACAAGCCGCGAGATGTGGTGGTTTGTTTCCATAATTTCAAATTCAAAGATCGTCTGATGCAGGCGTCTTACAATAAACCCGACCTCCCTGATAACTTTAAGGACATTCAGCTTCTTCCGGATCTCTCATCACACACGCTGCAACAGCGCAGGCTATATGCCCCAATCACCACTCAACTTAGGAAAGCAAACATTAAATATAGATGGGGATTCCCCACTAAATTAATTGTGTCAAAGGACAATCAGACCCACATCATTTCATCTCCTTCGATTGGCAGCACCCTCCTAACTACTTGGGGATTGCAACCGGCAGTGGACCCTCAGAAAGTAGTCCAATCTAAGCTAAGGGTCTCAGCACCAATATGGTCGGTCAAAGAGCAGAGGCCCAAGCGCCAAAAACCCAATCCACCTGACCACATCCCGAGGCCTCAAGCTTCGCCTACTTGATAAGTTACTGGTATATTTGCTAGTGTGTTGTTTGGTTTTTGCTAACCTTTCTTATTTTATACAAATGTTTTTTCTTTAGGCAGATGTTCTGTTTAGTTTATAAGAACAGTGCAGGCTGGCTGGCCTCTGGCCGGACGGTTGTAAAAGAAATAACTAAAACCCAGATGGCAGATTGCCACGGTTGATGAGGTGACCCGGCCGGACGGCTAGCCACCTTGTATTTCTTTTGAGAGCGGGGCTATGTGTTTATTAGCCCCACCCTACGAGTTTGGTTCAACTCCCCCCCAGAATTTGGAACCCACACTTGGTTCCCACTTAGGTGGACTACTTCCACCAGTCCCCCCCCTGTCCTTGACCCCCCTTCCCACATCTTCTACCTTCCTCACTGCCCTTTTCCCTATCCCTAATCCTCAATTGATTGTCGCTTGTCCATGGCGCCCCTTAGATTTCTGACCCTAAATGTGAGAGGTCTTAACACCTTTGGTAAACGTAGTCTTCTGTCTAGAACACTAAAATTCCACAAGGCCGATGTGGCCTTCATACAGGAAACACACCTCCTAAGAGATTCTTCCCCCGGCCCGTCACTCAGAGAATACCCTATTGTAAAAACTGCCTCTTTCTCTAAGAAGGCTAGAGGCGTTGCGATACTGATTAACAAAAGAGTGGCCTTTGAACCTCTCCACGAGATTATAGACCCACAAGCCAGGTACCTCATCCTGATATGTAAACTGGACCATATCACATTTACTTTTGTATCTGTATACTTACCCAACGCCCTCCAACCCAGATATTTGAAGAAAATTTTAAGTAAAGTAGAACAGGTTAGACAGGGTAGAGTAATCCTAGCCGGAGATCTGAACATGGTGTGGGATGGTGGCCTTGATAGACAGACGAAGCCTTCTAAAAAGAGCCCTTCTGGCCCAGAAACCACATGCCGGAGATTTCGGGAACTTATGTCCCAGTTTAACTTTTTTGATGTTTGGAGGTCTCTTCACCCTCTAGACAGAGACTTCACACACTACTCCATACCCCACTCTACACACTCTAGACTGGACTATATGTTTTGCCACCCAGACTCTCTAGACCTTGTACTCTCCACAAAGATCTGTGCGTGTCCATGGTCAGACCACGACATGGTTCTCATGGATCTGGAGTCATAAGACACCACCAGACCCAGATCTAACTGGAAGCTCCCCCATACTCTCCTGTCCGACATCCCATTCAGAGAGGATCTTAGGAAAGAAATAAATTTTACAATAAAAACTAACGATACCCCTGGGATACGAGATGACATTCTGTGGGGGGGCCTTTAAGGCCACCACTAGAGGTTTCTTTATCCGACAACAAGCCCATTTGAGGAAGCAGGCAGGCCTATCACTATCCCAAGCCCATCGTAAACTGAGGGAACTTGAGTCACAAAGACGTTCTGAAGTTAACAGCAACCTTGAAGAGGAGATTAGGGATCTGAGGAGACACATATGCAAACTAGAATATACTAAGACCCAAAATAACTTACTTAAGCTGAAGCAGTTATTCTACTCTAAAGGTAACAAAGCAGACACACTCTTAGCTAACAAATTAAGACACCGTACCAGCATCTCTCGTATTCACGAGATTAAACAGGGTGCTCAATCCTTTAAACTCCCATCACATATTGGCCAGCAGTTTAACGAGTACTATTCAGCTTTGTATAATATCCAAAAAGACGCCTCATTCCAGCCAACCCCGTCGGAGGCTATAGGACCTTTTTTACGCTCCTTAAAACTACCCGCCCTAGAGGAGGCCATTACGGACAGCTTAGATACCCCCATTACGCCCCATGAAGTTAAATTAGTTATCAAAAATTTAAAGTCTCTCAAGGCCCCAGGGCCTGATGGCTTCACAGCTATCTTTTATAAGACATTCCTGCGGGAACTTGCCCCTATCCTGACCAGATTCTATAACCTGGCTATGTCTGAAGGTAAATTTCGGGGCGAGTTCCTAGAGGCTACTATCATCACGATTCTTAAACCCAACAAGGACCCGACCCTCTGCGCTAGCTATAGGCCCATATCTCTAATTAACACCGACGTCAAAATATATGCTAAAATCCTGGCCAACAGGATTGCAAAACTTCTCCCCGCTCTTATTAACCCTGATCAGGTTGGCTTCATACCTGGAAGGGAAGGTCCCGACAATACGAGAAGACTCCTCAATATTCTTTTAGAAGCCAAAAGACTTAACAAACCGATAGCAGTGCTTTCTCTTGACGCTGAGAAAGCGTTCGATCGGGTTCGGTGGGATTTCCTGTGGGAGGCACTTGCGGCCTTTCGCTTCCCGGCTTCTATCATTCAAGTGGTGCGGGCTTTGTATTCGGCCCCCACGGCCTCAGTCAGAGGCCTGGGATTTCATTCCTCTCCCTTTTCTATCTCAAATGGCACCCGACAGGGGTGTCCCCTTTCACCCATCCTATTTGCGCTGGCCATAGAACCCTTAGCAGCTGCTATCAGAGCAGATAGAGGTTTGTCTGGAATCACCCTGCATGGAACGGTTCACAAAGTGGCTCTGTTTGCTGATGACACTACCATATTCTCTGCGAATCCCCTGAGTGAGTTCCCTAGGCTCCTATCCTTACTAGATACTTTTAGCGGCCTATCTTTCTATAGACTAAACCAATCCAAATCGGAGCTCTACACGCAAGGTTTTTCAGAACTAGATACTAACTCATTACGAGTCAAATATAACTTTGTTATTAACAATGAATATATCTCACATTTGGGAGTTAAGTTATCTAACTCCATACCCAACCTAATTCTGAATAACTATAAGCCCCTCCTAACTGAACTGCATACTCTGACCAAGCAGTGGAACTATCAAAGTATCTCCTGGCTAGGCCGGGTCGCAGCCCTCAAAATAAGTTACCTCCCAAAATTGACATATGTCATGAGATGCCTCCCTATCAGGGTACCTAGATCCCTCCTCACCCAGTTTCAGGGTGCCTGCACCAAATATATTTGGCAGAACAAACCTCCACGAGTAGCTCACAAATTCCTGCAGTACCCCAAAATGCATGGGGGAGTGGCCTCCCCATCTATATCCAGGTATTATGAGGCAGCTATGCTAACACACATTACTCAATGGGGAGTAAAGGACTCCGATAGTAGATGGAGGTCGATTGAACAGGCCTCCCTACCCTTTAACCTCACCCTGAGGGACCTGATATGGACCCCTCCACATTGCCGGAGATCCTTAGGGATAGAGAATCAGATAATCCAAGAATGTCTAACTACCTGGGAGCAACTAAGACACTGCCCCCGGGTGGCTCCCCACCCTTCCCCCATCACTACATTAACTGGCCTTCTCTCTGGCCTTCAGGATTCTCACCCCTTGACGTGGCTGAGACTGGGCATCTCGAAAGTGGCAGATTTATGGCACTCTTCTCCCGGGGATTTGTTCATACCTTTAGCCCAAATAGGTGACTCATCACCCCCTCCGCCTTACATGCGATTTGAATATGTTAGGGTTCTCAGCTTTCTGACCAGCTGGGGATTTAAACCATCTCTAGCCAGGCCTTTAACCATCTGGGAAGCCAAGTGGCAACAGGGACTGAGGCTGGGCAAACCATTATCTTTCCATTACTCTATCATGGAGGGTGCGGTCCCTATAGATAAGGCACTGCACATCTCTAAATGGGAACAGAAACTTGAGTTCACTGTCCCTACCAAAGAATGGCACCGTACACTACTCCTCACAAACAAAACCCTTCATTGTATCACTATGCGCGAGACCTTTATTAAATTGCTTACACAATGGTATTTTGTGCCTACTAGATTAGCGGCAATTTTCCCTGAAACATCCCCGATCTGTTGGAGAGGCTGCGGCGGTGTAGGAGACATGACCCACATCTGGTGGTCTTGCCCTAAGTTGAGGCCCATCTGGGACAGGTGCTTCTTGACCTTGCTGCATATGGGTATTTCTCTCCCCCGCACCCCAGAAGTTGCCTTACTCCACGTGGGTACTTGCAAACTTCCCAGACACTATGCTTCATTGAGCATCTATCTCCTCTCAGCTATCAAACTTAACATAGCCAAAGCTTGGAAAAGAATTAACCCCCCATCATGGTCTGACATATCCCAAACCATGGCCTATATCTACACCATGGAAAAGCCTATCTATTACTCCAAGGATAGAGTTGACTTCTTTGAACTAATTTGGGCAGAATGGAAGAATAGGATTGACACAACATGGCTCCCTAGCTTTGAGACTTAAGCCAGAGTATCTTAATTATGTAGAATTGGTACGCCATCCCACACCTACTCGGATTTAACTAACGGCCATTGTAGGTTCATATCCGCTCCCTCATGACCCGCTTCCCCTCCCCCCCCTCTCTCCCCTTGGATGATCCCCCCCCTTTTTTTTTCTACCCCCTTTCACTCATCATAGACTCAAGTGAACAATCTTATTACTCCCTTATATCAGATACGGTGGTGTTTATGTTTTTAAGTTTTCTTGTTGCATGTTGTGTGATTACCTATGTATCCATTACTTTTGTTTTATCGCTGGAATAGTACGCTTTGGTCGTACTAATGCTGTACCTGTTTATTTTATCTGAAAAACTAATAAAACATATATTTAAAAAAAAAAAAAAATCACATACATTTAAAATACATTATGTACATTAAATGCATAGATAAAGCTGGCCAGCTCACTCAGGTTGATATGATGCAGATGAATACCTAGATATAGGCTATTGAGTTATTAGGCAACACCCCTACCAGTGGGTAGCCCTGTGTACCAACAGGAATCTGCTACCATGGATAATAATGGGGATCCATGCATAATCACTCATTTAGTGCACAAGTGAAACTGACAACACCTGTCTCAGAGGGTAACCCAAACGAATTTGAAAGGCTTGTTACCTTGAGATTAATATTAGGATCTATGCCAGTTACTTATGTGCTGAACTGAAACAATGTAACAAAAAATTACATGCTTATATATTTTTACACACTTATTTTGAGAAAACAACACCCTGACCAGAGGGTAGCACCAATATTGAAAAAAGGTTCCAGCTACCTTAGTACTGAATAGGGATCTATGTATCTCTAATGATAGATGTGTAATCACAGCAATAGTAGCAATCACATATATGGTGCAAGCAGTATAGATTACATAAAAAATATGTTAATAGGGCTTTCCACATGTAATTTTTTGTAATACAGGCTGTACAAACGTTTCTGGCAAAAGATTTGTATGAATTTCCTGCACACTGCATTGCAACTGATCTTGAAAATGGCACCAAGGAGGAGTGTCCAAACACTAGCACACCATTCTCTAACCCCGGTAAACTGATCATATAAAAGTAAAATCTCTGGGGGGCATACACTGACACATCCCCACTACAGCATGCTAGTAGCTGAAAAAAATAAATGTTTTTCCTATCCCTCCCAAACCAGACTGCACATACACATTGCTCTACAGAAACTTAAGGTGTTTGACAGGCAGGGCCCCAGATGGCCGGACACAGTCCCAGCTGTAAATTCCATTCTGCTCCTCTGTAGTTACGCCCCTGGCTACCTCTAAGCTCTAACACTATTTCTTGCTGCTCTCTTAGGGGATATGGCTCGCTGTACATGCGCGCAGAGCGCCAGAGTAAACATGCATGCAGCATTACATTATGTAAATAAACCATTTTATTTTAGCCTGCAGCAATCATGTAATTTGGATGATTGGTACTACATGCTGCTAAAATAAAATGGTTTGATTATATAAGAAGACAAAAGTGGCACATTTGCAGCTCTAGTCAATGCCTTACATTGAGGATGGGAACTGTGGTCAGGCCAAACCCCATTATATCGATAAGTTGCAACTTGCAATGTAGTCAAGAAATGGTAAATTAATTCAGAATCATAGGAATTATCATCATAAAATTTACCATATGATGATAATTCCTCTGACTCTGAATTAATTTACCATTTCTTGACTACATTGCAAGTTGCAACTTATCGATATAATGGGGACACTGTGTGTGTTTTTTGTATGGCTGTTGATTACCTGAGTCCTAAGGTTGCCTCTGGCTCTCTCCTCCGTTCACACTTCACGGTCCTCCACACACAGCTGCCACACAACAGCAGCTGACAGCTCCTCCTAGCCCTAGCTGGCTCTATTAGTCAGCGGTCTCCCTGGTCTAGTCGACCCAGACAGACCACTTCACTTCCTTCTATGGGATACAATTCAGCAGGGCAGGCACACCACGGCACACACTAAATACAAGCAGCTCCCGCCTCCTGTACTGAGTCTTCTTCCTGCCTGAAGTCTGTGTCGGGCGGCGTGACGTCACTCAGCAGCCCAGCAGGCATGCCTCCCTGGCAGCGCTGATGCTGATTGGCTGTGTGACCTAGCTCCATCATGGAGGCGGTTTTGAGAACCGCCTCCATTAGAGCTTGTATGGGCCCGGGGATTCACCACTGGGTGGCGCTAAAGTGGAACTATATTCAGATCCATGTTGCGCAATTTATGGAGGGCAGCGGACAGGCTCACTGCCTCCTAATTGCACAACATGAATGCTGAATTTAATTTGGCAGCGCAAGCATACTAGTGCAGTACAAAATATGATGTGGGTAATCGCCGGTGGGGGTTGGGGGTGTACCCTTGGGAGTGGGGTGCCCCCCCCCCAAAAAAAAGACAAACATATTTTTATTTTTTAAATAAATATTATTTAAAATCTTTCTTCTCTGATTGGACAGGGGAGGCGCTGCCTCCCCTGCCTCCTATTACTGCACGTCACTGCTATACACTGATGGTGAGCATAATGATGCCGGAAATGTATAAACTGAAAATGAACACACTGCACTGTATAATTATGCCAGGTATCTTTACACTAAAATAGGACATGTGCTGAAGAATGATTATGGTCATGTATACACTTTATTGTATAAATATGCATATGAATAGAGTCTGCCTCTATTGTAGCACCGGCCCTGGCCCCTGCTCACCAATAGGCTCCCAAGCACAACAGGAAAGTAGCTCCTGTGTGCTAAAACATGCTCAAGAACCCTGGGAAAGTGGCCCCTGCTCATCATTAGGCGCCCAGGCACCCCAAGAATGTGGCCCCTGTTCACTAAAAGATGCCCAGAGAATCCAGGAAAAGTGGCCCCTGCTTGCCAATAATAGTCAATGTACCCCAGGACAGTGGCCCCTGCTCCCCAATAGGAGTCAAGGTACCCCAGAAAAGTGGCCCCTGCTCACCAATATAAGTCAAGGCACCCCAGGAAAATGGCCCTTGCTCACTAATAGGCTCCCGAGCACCTCTGTAAAGTGGCCCCTGCTTGTCAATAGGCTCCCAGGCAGCCATGGGAAGTGGCCCGGTTCACAAATTAATGCAGACAAACAATGAAAATGTGGCTCTTACTCACCAATAGGCATCCAAGCACACTGGGTAAGTAGCCCCTGCTCACCACAACTCACTCAAGCACTCTGGGAAAGTGGCCCCTGCTTACCACAACTCACTCAAGCACTCTGGGAAAGTGGCCCCTACTCGCCAATAGACACCCGGGCACCTTGGTAAAGTGTCCCCTGATCACCAATAGGCCAACAAGCACCCAAGGAAAGTTTGCCTTTTGCCAATCAGGCCACTTTCCACAGTTGTTTGGGCACCTATTACCCATCAGCAGCAACTTTCCAGGGGTTCCTGGGTGCCTATTGATAAGCAGTGACCACTTTTCTGGAGTGCCTGGGCACCTATTGGTGAGCAGGGATCACTTTCCTGGGGTGCCTGACTGCTTTGCAGATCAGGGGTCACTTTCCCAGGTTGTCTGGCAGCCTAATACCAAGCAGGGGCCACATTTCCATGGTGCCTGTGCACCTATTGACGAGCAGGTACCATTTTTTAGGTATTTTAGGTGCATATTGGCAAACAGGGGCAACTTTCCAGGTTGCCTGGGAGCCTATTGATGAGCAGGGTCCACTTTGTGGGGTGCCAGGGCACCTATTGATGAGCAGGGGCCACTTTCCTTGAAGGTTCCTAGGCGCTGTTGGCGAGCAAAGGACACTTTTTGGGACGCCGGGCACCTATTGACGAGCAGCAGCCACCTTTCTGGGGTCCCTGGGGCCTATAAGGGAACAGGGGCCACTTCCCTGGATTCCAGGGCACCTATTGATGAATACATGCCACTTTCCCTTGGTTCCTCTGTGCCTAATGAACACTATTCCTGGGTGCCTGGGAGCCTATTGGCAAGCAGGGGCCACATTTCCAGGGTGCTTAGTTGCATTTTGGTGAGCAGGGGCCACTTTCCTTGAAGGTTTCTAGGCTGCTATTACAAAGATTTGGCCACTTTCCTGGAGTGCCAAGGGGCCTATTCACAACCAGTGGACACTTTCCCGGAGTTCATGGACACCTATTGGCAAGCAGAGGCCACTTTCCCAGGCTGTCTGGGCACCTATTGGTAAGCTAGGGCTACGTTTATGGGAGAATCTGCATATTGCATAGTGCATATTGGCATTCAAGACCACTTTCCTGGGGTGCCTGGGCATCTATTGGCAAGCAGAGGCCACTTTCCCAGGGTGTCTGGGCACCTATTGGCAAGCAGGGGCTACTTTTACAAAGGAATCTGAGTGCATATTGACATTCAAGGCCAATTTCCTGGGGTGCCTGGGCATCTATTGGCAAGCAGGGGCCACTGTATCTGCCTATTAGCCTAGCAGGGGCCACTTTCCAGGACTGCATAGGTGCCTATTAGTGAGCATGGACGACTTTCCTGAGGTGTCTGGGCATGTAGTGGTCAGCAGTAAACACTTTCCATGGTGGTTTCTAAGCGGCTATTGGTGAGCAGGGGCCACTTTCCCAGGTTGCCGTGGCCCCTATTTCCTAGGCACAAAAGCTTTGAAAGCTGAAAAAAAAAACATGCAAAACTTTTTTTGTGTGGTTTTATTATCATTTACAACACTTTCAAGTTTGACTACAATCAGAAATAAATTATGCACACATTTTAGTCACTTTGCCAAAAACTGCAGCAATTTTGTTGTTTATTACTTCAGAAATTTTCAGACTAAGCATAAAAATAGGTTTGCGAAAGTATGTGGTATGATGGCACTAGTTATTGGGAAAGGAAGTTTCTATTGAATGGCCATTACAAAAAATGAAAGCACCTGTGTAGCATACCTTACTGTAACATGCTTCTGTTGCATATAAAAGATTTATTGCAGAATTTTCTTTTTTATTAGTCAGTTGTTGCCAAGATCTGCAAAGCAGATGTAGTCTTCTTGTGAGCTCCCAAAAAAAAGATCTAATCAATTACTCTATGGTTGTCTGTCAAACACTTGTCAGCTCTTCAGTGCACGACCCTAAGATAAATCTGCAAAAGGATTGTGAGCCTTGAGAATGCGCTATATATATATATATATATATATATATATATATATATATATATATATATATATATACAGTATATACAGTATATATTTATATATATATATATATATATTTATGTGTGTGTGTATATATATATATATATATATATATATATATATATACAGTATATACATATTTATTTATTTTTATTTAAAAAAAAAAAAAGTTTTTGTATGTGCCTATATATGTATAAGTGTGCATGTCCTACATTTTCATAAATTCTCATACATATATAGTGTAAATAAAACTTTACAATTAATATATTTCTTTTTTGTATATTAGATTGCTTTATACATATGGATGAAGGTCAATGGACTGGAGCTTACATCTGTGCCTGAATTCTGTACGATTAATCCTGCTTCATTCCAGGCGTCTGGTTGTGCCACTGGATTTAATAAATCTCCGCCTGTTTGTGTAAGTAGCAGCAAAAGTAGTTATATTTTATGAAAACCTGATTTTACACATATGAACTGTATCAGTTGCCAGATAAAAGTGGTTTATTCACCTTGCTTTGATATTGCTTTCTCTGCCTTTCTACGTACCCAATAGGTGAACTATCAAATCTTGTGGTCTTTCACTATTTTACTGCTGGTCAAAAATCTGCAAGCAGCCTCTTTTACTTGTTCCTTGTTCTCTTTTATGTACTTCATCTATAATGAGCCATAGTTGGTTACATAGACTTACAGAAATCATAGAATTTGACGGTAGATAAGAACCAAAAGGGCCATTGTCTGCCCATTTTACTTGTTACTCTTTTCCTAGATTAGCCTCATGCATATCCCAAGCACTCTTTTTTAGTCCCTGTGTTTACTACCTCTATTAGAGGTTTATTTCATAAATCTGCTACCCTTTCTGTAAAAAAAAACCTGCTACCCTCTAACTTAAGATTGTGACCCCTTGTTTTGGTATTTCTTTTTTTGTGGAAAATGCTTTCAGCTTCCACCCATATTACATGTTACGTTTTACCTTATGCATGTGCCAGGCATTTTTTAATTCCTACAGTATTTGTGTTTACCACCTCTAACGGAAGTTTATTCCATGACTCCACCACCCTTTCTGTAAAAAAATGCTTCCTCAAATTTCTCCTGAATCTGCTAGCCTCTAACTTTAGATTGTGACCACTTGTTTTGGCATTTATTTTTTTGTGAAAAATGCTTTCAGCTTCTATTTTATGAAGTCCCTTCATATATTTTAATGTTTCTATCATGTTACCTCTTTCCCGTGTTTCCTCTAAACTATACATTTTTAGATCGGAGTCTTTCTTTGTATGTTTTAAGGCCTAACAAGTGATCTGTAAAGTGGCATAAGAACCCTATTATTTCTGCTGCTAATACCAAGTATTCAACTGGCCTTACTGGCTGCACTGCTGCATTGTCTATCAAATTTTAAATAATCTGAAATAATAATTCCCAAGTCTTGTTCCTCTTTAGTTACAGTAAGTAATGTACCATTGAGACTATAATTGGTCTTTGGGTTTTTGGATCCTATATACATAATTTTGCTCTTGATAATATTACATTTTATATCCCATTTATTTGCCCAGTCCTCCAGTTTTTTTTTATGTATCGGCTCATTTGATCCACTCCTCCTGGAGATGTATGTATCATCAGCAAACAAGCACACTTTCCCCTGGAGCCACTTCCAATATCACTAATGAACATGTCAAACAAAACAGGCCCAAGAACTGACCCTTGGGGAACACCACTAGTAACTGAGTCCTCATTTGAATATACTCCATTAATTGAGATCATTTGCCTTCTATCCTTAAAGGGACACTGAACCCATTTTTTTTTCTTTTGTGATTCAGATAGAGCATGCAAATTTAAGCAACTTTCTAATTTGCTCCTATTATCATTTTTTCTTCGTTCTCTTGCTATCTTCATTTTAAAAGCAGGGATCTAAATCTTAGCAGCCATCCCATTTTAGGTTCAGCACCATGGATAGTGCTTGCTTATTGGAGGCTGACATTTACCCACCAATAAGCAAGCATAACCCAGGTTCTCAACCAAAAATGGGCCGGGTCCTATGCATCACATTCCTGCATTTTAAATAAAGATAGCAAGATAACGAAGAAATATTGATAATAGGAGTAAATTAGAAAGTTGATTAAAATTGCATGCTCTATCTGAATCACGAATAAAAAAAAAATTGGGCTTAGTGTCCTTTTAAACCAGCATCATACCCACTTAACAATTTTAGCATCTACTCCAAGGCAATACATTTTGTGAATGTTTGTTGTGTGGGACAGTGTCAAATGCTTTGCGAAAGTCTAGATATGCAACATCTCTGGCTGCTCCCTAGTCTATTAATTTTGTTAAATTGTCAAAGAAATCATTAGATTAGTCTGACATGTTCTTCCAGCAGTGAAACTATGCTGTCCTTTGTCTTCTAAGTTGCTTGTCTGAAGGTAAGACCCAAGTCTTTCTTTTAAAAGAGTTTCCATTAATTTCCCTGCAATTGAGGTCAAATTGACTGGCCTATAGTTAGTAGAATCTTCCCTACTACACTTTTTACGAAGAAGGACTAAATTAGCAATTTTTCAGTCTTCTGGAAAAACTCCTGTTAACAGTGACTGATTAAATAAATCAGCTAATGGAGTAGCTATCACGGACCAAAGCTCTCTTAAAATCCTTGGATGAATATTATCTGGAGCCACAGACTTATTATACTTTTATTTTTGATAAAGCATTTGAAACCTCTTCCTATGTAAAAAGGGAAGGACTACCCACATTGGGCCAGATTACATGTGGAGCGCTAACAGTTACGTGCAAGTGATAAGGGGATTATCGCTGGTGTTTGCACTCATCAGGTGTACTGCTTGTATTACAAGTTGAAAGTAAATGCGATCGATTGAGCGCAATAACGATTTACGGTTGAATGATAACCGCGTCGTCAGAGCTCTAGATAACTGTTTCAAGAAACAAAAAAGAGTCACAAAATACATCAAAATACATTACAATGTACAGTTACACTCATAATAACACCATCTAATAAAATTGTTAAAAAAAAAAAAAAAAATTGCACACAAATGTTATAAGGGCTCAAAGATATGAGGTCTCAGGTGCTAGAGAAAAAAAAAAAAAATATATATATATATATATTGAGATACATACACATGTGCATACCTCCCATTTGAAAGAGCCAAAGTGGGACACTTTTCTCCTCTGCTGACAGAGCGCCACCATTACAAACCCCCCCCCCCCCCAACACTCACATTTTTTTTTTCATATGCATGATCCTGTTAGTGATGAGAGAGACAGAGAGAAAATCAGAGACAGGGAGGGAAAGGGGAAGAGACAAATAGAGAGAGTGGCAAAGAGAGAAAGAGACAAAAGGAGGAGAAAAAGGAAAAATAGAGAGAATAAAATAAAGGGAAATATAGAAAAATAGAGTGAAATAGAGAGAGAGAAAGAGTGAGAGAGAAGAAAAGAGGGAGGGGAGGGAGAGAGAAAAATGAGGGGTAAAGGGGTTACCACTACCTTACACCTAGCTCCCCACTTCTTTATATTACTGATATATGTAATGTTATAGAGAGGTCTCCTCTGCCTCACACAAATACAACCCCCTCCATCTTATACACAGTTATATAATATTATGGGGAGGTTCTCTCTGAGACACACCATATCCCCAGTACATTATACACAGATATATAATATGTAGTAGTTCCCTCTCTCTCTCACACACACACCATATCCCCAGTACATTATACACAGATATATAATATGTAGTAGTTCCCTCTCTCTCTCACACACACACCATATCCCCAGTACATTATACACAGATATATAATATGTAGTAGTTCCCTCTCTCTCTCACACACACACCATATCCCCAGTACATTATAAATAGATATATAATATTATGGGACACAAAGGAAAAAGCGAGGACTCAGGAACTTGAAGCCAGGTGACTTCACTGGATATACAAGGTGAGTAGCACTAACACAGGTGTGCAAGGGGTGCTAGATCTGACGCGTTTCGCGCATGCTCACATGCGCTTCATCAGAGATCTAGTAGTGTTATCTGTGAAAAGGTTATATAGAGAACACCAGCCAATAGAACATTATACACAAAAGTGGGCAGTACTAATCCCGACACTAATCCCTATGGTAATTAAGTGAAACTACTAGTGAGTGTGATATGGCTAAAGTAAATAAGTAAATAACATCAGTGAATAACAATCAAAAATCTATTGATCAATGGAAAAGTGCAAGGGAAAAAAGGGGAATTATTTTAAAAGTGATGTTTGTATCAAAGTGATAATAAATTGATAAAAATGAACTATTGGCAAGATATTTTTTACATTCAAAATGAGAGAGAGATAAAAAGAGGTGGAAAGGATCTAGGGGAAGATTTTCTCATCCCCTAAACTCCATAGCTATATTAAAAAGCACACATCATAAAAGTGCATTAAAGTTTCTTTTTTACTTTTTTTTCTTTTTTTCACCTCATGATATTGTTCTTTAATTTATTAAATTCTTTTTAAGAAAAATCTTTTACTAAATTTGTTCAGGAAGTCACTAGCTAGGAATCAATGTTAGAGTCTTCATAAATTCTGTAAGTTGGTTTTCTCTATGAGATTTATGGCATTAGATTCCTGCATTGGTAACAGGGACAATTGTAATGTTTCCTGTACCATTAGAACACTCAATTCAATTTGCAAATCTAAGTTTTGAGTGAACTAATAAAGTGAGATGGGCACAATTACAAAGATTGACAAAGGTCAGACTTATAAAAATGAAGAGCAAAAGGATACAAAAAGGGAAAACTAAAATACTAGGCTAAAACAATATGTATCTTCAAAGGAAATATATATGTAATAAAAGAGAAAATGTATATATAATAAAATAAAAATAAAAATAATAATGGACTCAGATGATCATAACTTTTCTGTATTACACAGGTTGAGAATTAAGCTAAGTGCTGGAGCGGGGCAAAAAGGTTTATTGTGTCAGTGTACCCCTAATGGCCGGACAAATTTTTACAGTATATAGAGTGAATACCTAATTGCTGTGTCGGGACCATAAGGGGAACTATGCCTATTGGTCATTGGTTACCTGCTCGATATAAGCTTAATACAAATGACAAGGGTAGTAATCCTTGAAGTAAAAAAGAAAAAAATGTTTAAAAAAATATATGAACGAACTTGTGTGTGTATGAACAGAGGAATTTATGAAAAAGATTGATGAGGCTCCCTAATGGAGGAGTAAGAGGGTGAGGTCAGAAAGAGAAGTGCAGTATGTTGGGTAAAAGTAATATGCAATTCTGAAATAGGAGATGACCATTAAGTAGTAATGATCTGAATGTAAGATATGAGTTGCGAACTAGTGAAAAAAGAGGAAACACTAAAAAATTAGCTATCTAGATGGAACAGGAACCTAGGGACAAGAGTTGCTCGGCCTGAAGTTTAAGGTACAACAAGAAGGAGGATAAGAGGAGAGGTAAGGTAAGGGAGGGATGGAAAAGGAAAGGGAAAAGGAATAAGGAAGGTGGTGAGAGATAGAGAGGCAAAATGGTCCCATGCTAATGGGGCATGTACCAAGCCTAGTCAATGAATAGGTCAAGGTCATGTCTCATGTTAATGCCATGGGGAGATTTGGTATATAAAGTAAATATCCAATATGCCTCTCTCTTCTGAAGTCTCCCCACCCTATCTCCTCCTCTTATATCATTGGAGATGTGTTCAATGCCTACAAATGTAAAAAGATGTTTAATATGATTACCATGAGAGCGGAAATGTTTAGCTACAGAGGTTTTAGGAGTTTCATCTTCTAGAGATAATAAATGTTGTCTGATACGGTCCTTAAGTGGTCGTGTGGTAAGACCTACGTATTGTTGGGAGCACTGCCGACATGTTATGAGGTATATTACAAAACGGGTAGTGCAATCTATTCTTTGTTTGATAGAGAATGTTTTGCCTGTGATAGATGAGGAAAAATAATCGGTTTTCTGAGTGTAATTACAACTCTTGCAGATATGGCCACATTTGAAGAAGCCTTTGTTGAGGCTGAGCCAATGTGTCCCAGGTGTAGGTTTGTTAGTGAAATATTTCCTAACTCTATCCCCTACTGTAGGGGCCTTCTTGGCTACACATTTAATTTGTTGTTTGGTTATGTGTTTTAATTTGGTATCACTCTGGAGGATAAGAAGATATTTGTGTACTATTTTGCAGATCTCATCAAATTGTCTGCTATACTGGGTAGAGAAAACAATTTCATCAGTAAATACATTTATCTTTGTGGTGTTAGTGGTATTTCTACCATTGTAGCTTGAAAACAAAGACTGTCTATCTATTTTGCTCACTTGGTTGGCTGTTTGTGTGAGTGACTTCTTATTATAACCCCTTTCTAGGAGTCTCTGAGTGATAGAGTCTGCTTGTATTCTGTACTGTTGAATGTTGGAGCAATTTCTGCGTGCCCTAATGTATTGGCCTTTGGGAATGCCTCTGATGGTATGTCTAATGTGGCAAGAGTCAGCTCTTAGTATGGTGTTTCGTGCTAGGGTCTTCCTATGGATTGTGGAAATGATGTTGGATCCTTCATCTATTTGAAGGTGTAAATCTAAATAGGCTATGGAGTTGGGTGATAAAGTATACGTGAACTTTAAGTTAAACAAGTTGTCATTGAGTAGGTCCACCAGAATATGGGCCTCTCTCTGGTTATCAGAGTTCCAAATGACTATAAGGTCGTCGATGTAGCGACCGTACACAACTAGATTGTCTCTGAGGGGGAAGTCATCAGCATAAATGCTGTTAAGTTCCAGCCAGCCCATGTATAAATTGGCATATACGGGGGCAAATTTTGCCCCCATGGCTGTGCCACAATTCTGCAAATAGAATTCCCCCCCAGAGACAAAGTAGTTGTGTGAAAGGAGGAATTTTGCAGTGGAAACCACAAATTGAATGTATTCATCAGAAAATGATGTATACCTCCTGATCATATGACCCAAAGCCTCCAGTCCTTTTTGGTGGGGTATACTGGAGTAAAGGGCTGTTACGTCTATGGTAAGCCACTGAAAATTTGGTTGCCATTTAATGTCATTGAGCTGGTAGAGGAGATGGGCACTGTCTCTAATGTAGCCTGGCAATGTAGTAACTATGGGTTGTAAGACTGAGCCTAGCCAAGCCCCCAGTCTCTCACAAAGGGACCCCATGCTAGCCACAATGGGTCTCCCTGGGGGTCTAGTAAGGGTTTTGTGTATCTTGGGCACGACCCTGAAGGTAGGGGTAAGAGGGTTCTCTACAAATAAATATTCCATGGTTTCCTTGGTAATGAAGCCATTCTCCAGGGCCGTGTCCAAGAACGAGAATAATTCTTGGCTAAACCTAGAGGTGGGGTCATATCCTAGACGTGTATAGGTGTAAGTATCCCCAAGGTGCACATTGATTTCTTCCATATAGTCAGTGGTGTTAAGAATCACTACCGCCCCACCCTTGTCAGCCTGTGTTATTACAATATCTGGGTTGGTCTCTAGTTCAGCCAGTGCATTTTTTTCTGCAAGAGTAATATTGTGTTTGGCTGTTGAATGAGTGTCTTTAGTGGTCTCATTGAGTGATAAAATATCTCTCAATACTGTGTCTTGATATAATTCAATACTGGGACTTCTAGCCTGAATAGGGTAGAAAAATGAACGGTCTTTGTGTGGGAACTTGTGTGTGGGTGAGGGAGTGCTGGAAGTGTTGTTTTGTAGTGATAGTAATGTGTTAAAGTCACATTGATCTCTGAAGAGTAGACCTGAGTGAGTGCAGTCTAAAGGTGTTAGGAAAGATTCTGGGGGGGAATCCTCCATATTAGTCTCTGAAAAGTGTTTCCTTAGTGTAAGTTTGCGAACTAGTCTGTTAATGTCTATGACAGTAGAAAAGACATCAAAGTTTGTGCTGGGTGCAAAAGTGAGTCCTTTATTAAGTATGGAAATCTGTGCAGATGTGAGTTGAGTGTTAGACAAATTGATCACATTAGTTATTTCTTTTTGTTTTTTGAGGCTGTCCTGCTGGGGTACCGGTGTGTCTGACTTGAGGCTTTAGGAGTGCTGGTTTGGCTGGGTGATTTGACAAGAGTGGCCAGGGTTGTTCTAGTCGGGACACCAGTTCCTGCATTAGTTGAGGTAGAGGGTTCACTAGGCTCAGTAGTGGGAGTACTGGGGGATTGTGGGAGAGATGTTTCAGAATCGGTAGTTTCTATACTAGAAAAAGTAACTTTTTTCCCATTAGTATGACCCCTACATTTTTTGTTACTATTCTTGGAGGTGTTGGAGTTCCCCCTCCCCTAGTTGTTGCCATGAGTAGACTATATTAAGGTCATAGTCCTTTGTGTCACGATTGTATTTAGACACTTTTCTGCTGGATAAGTCCATATCTAGTTTGTTGATGGTTTCCTCTAGCTGAGCTGTGTAATCCTTATATTGGGTTGTAGCCTCAAAGGGTTGAATGTGAGTCTCTGTAGCTTTAATTTCTATCAGGATTGAGTCTCTTTCCTGTCTTTTATGTCTCAGTAGTTGGTTCATTAGGGTCATGGAACATCTAGTTAGGGTATGGTTCCACTCCTCCATAAACTCTGGTAGTTGTTGGGCAAAAGAGGGGAATTTTTTCATCCTTAGCCCACGTGGGACCTTCCCCTCCTTGATATATAAATCCAGGAATTCTATGTCCCACCAGAGATTGGTCTCCTTATATTGGAGTTTCTCCAGACCTGAAAATAATGAGGGCAAATTTTCTTCCCTAGGTACTGTAGGTAAAGCATTAGCCCCTTGGAGTGCTGTGGCCAGAATGTGCCTGCGTTTATCATCAGAGAATTCCCCAGTGGGATGTGTAGTTGCAGTTTCTGACATTTCGGCCATGGTATATCAGTAAGAAAATGTGTAAT
Organism: Bombina bombina; assembly: GCF_027579735.1. Classification (NCBI taxonomy): domain Eukaryota; kingdom Metazoa; phylum Chordata; class Amphibia; order Anura; family Bombinatoridae; genus Bombina; species Bombina bombina. The sequence goes on along the minus strand of NC_069501.1, from coordinate 1,112,524,094 downwards.
ATGAGAGAGATCAGAATTGTGAGCAAAAACAGTTGAAGAAACAAAAAAATAATTCTGTCTCCCTTTGCAGTTGTCAAAAATCAGTCCTGTATAGTGAGAGTAACCAGTACTTTTCGTATAAGGTAAGTGTCAAGCAAGTACGGTATTATTACAATCAGCATAAGTGTATGAGTCGATGGAGACTGAGCTGACAAGGATTGCTGTGGCAAAGTGGGCAAGAGCGGGTATTTCAAGACAGAGCAAGCGTAAGTAGAGATAAACAAACAACAGTCCAAAGGATATAGCTACCTGTTTAGGCGATATCAACCCGGATCCCTCTGTGGGGTTGTGTCTGCTGGAAAGTTGCAGTTGTTGTAATTGTGACCAAAAGATGTTTCGTGAGTGCACCTGTGTTTTACAGGTCACGTAATTTGGTGTGGTCGCTTTGTCTCTGCTCCTGTCTAGGCCCGATGGGGTAGGCACCTGTATGATAGAAGTCCTGCCGCTGTATGAGAGGTGCCCGTCTTCGGTGTGGTGCAATCTGTGCTCCTCGTCGTCGCCAGTGATGACGTCTCACGTGTATATGCGCCCCCTCGTGCAGCGTGCCTGACGCTCCATCGCTGGTATGACACGTTCGGGGCGGCCAATGTGAGGTAGGCCTAGGCCGGAGTTGTCGTCGCCTCAGTCCACCAAGGGACCAAAGAAGGCTCAATGCTGTGGTAAGGCAATCGGTAGTCAGAGCATGCAGCGCACTTGATCGCTGGTGCGACACGCCAACGAGAAAGCGCCGATCAGGAACAGGCCCAAGCCGCTCCCGCCGCCGTCGGGGTCCGCCAGGGGACACAAGGCCAAGCGATGCGCAAGAGCAATCCAGGTAGCCCTCCTGGACAAACAGGGCCGGAAGAGCAAGTGATTGGTTCCGGTCCTCAGGGCTGGCTCAGCCGGCTACAGGACACAAAGGAAAAAGCGAGGACTCAGGAACTTGAAGCCAGGTGACTTCACTGGATATACAAGGTGAGTAGCACTAACACAGGTGTGCAAGGGGTGCTAGATCTGACGTGTTTCGCGCATGCTCACATGCGCTTCATCAGAGATCTAGTAGTGTTACCTGTGAAAAGGTTATATAGAGAACACCAGCCAATAGAACATTATACACAAAAGTGGGCAGTACTAATCCCGACACTAATCCCTATGGTAATTAAGTGAAACTACTAGTGAGTGGGATATGGCTAAAGTAAATAAGTAAATAACATCAGTGAATAACAATCAAAAATCTATTGATCAATGGAAAAGTGCAAGGGAAAAAAGGGGAATTATTTTAAAAGTGATGTTTGTATCAAAGTGATAATAAATTGATAAAAATGAACTATTGGCAAAATATTTTTTACATTCAAAATGAGAGAGAGATAAAAAGAGGTGGAAAGGATCTAGGGGAAGATTTTCTCATCCCCTAAACTCCATAGCTATATTAAAAAGCACACATCATAAAAGTGCATTAAAGTTTCTTTTTTCCTTTTTTTCTTTTTTTCCTTTTTTTCACCTCATGATATTGTTCTTTAATTTATTAAATTCTATAATATTATGTGTGTGTGTATATATATATATATATATATATATATTTCTTTCATGTAATTAGCAAGAGTCCATGAGCTAGTGACGTATGGGATATACATTCCTACCAGGAGAGGCAAAGTTTCCCAAACCTCAAAATGCCTATAAATACACCCCTCACCACACCCACAAATCAGTTTTACAAACTTTGCCTCCTATGGAGGTGGTGAAGTAAGTTTGTGCTAGATTCTACGTTGATATGCGCTCCGCAGCAGGTTGGAGCCCGGTTTTCCTCTAAGCGTGCAGTGAATGTCAGAGGGATGTGAGGAGAGTATTGCCTGTTTGAATTCAATGATCTCCTTCTACGGGGTCTATTTCATGGGTTCTCTGTTATCGGTCGTAGAGATTCATCTCTTACCTCCCTTTTCAGATCGACGATCTACTCTTATATATACCATTACCTCTGCTGATTCTCGTTTCAGTACTGGTTTGGCTTTCTACAACATGTAGATGAGTGTCCTGGGGTAAGTAAGTCTTATTTTCTGTGACACTCTAAAGCTATGGTTGGGCACTTTTTTATAAAGTTCTAAATATATGTATTCAAACATTTATTTGCCTTGACTCAGGATGTTCAACATTTCCTTATTTCAGATAGTCAGTTTCATGTTTGGGATAATGCATTTTTATATATCATTTTTATCTTACCTTAAAATTTGATTTTTCCCTGTGGGCTGTTAGGCTCGCGGGGGCTGAAAATGCTTCATTTTATTGCGTCATTCTTGGCGCGGACTTTCTTGGCGCAAATTTTTTTTTTCTATTTCCGGCGTCATACGTGTCGCCGGAAGTTGCGTCATTTTTGACGTTTTTCGCGCCAAAAATGTCGGCGTTCCGGATGTGGCGTCATTTTTTGCGCTAATAGCATTTAGGCGCCAAATATTGTGGGCGTCAAATTTGTCTCCACTTTATTTAAGTTTCATTATTTGTTGCTTCTGGTTGCTAGAAGCTTGTTCACTGGCATTTTTTCCCATTCCTGAAACTTTCATTTAAGGAATTTGATCAATTTTGCTTTATATGTTGTTTTTTCTATTACATATTGCAAGATGTCCCACGTTGCAACTGAGTCAGAAGATACTACTGGAAAATCGTTGCCTGGTGCTGGAACTACCAAAGCTAAGTGTATCTGCTGTAAACTTTTGGTAGTTGTTCCTCCAGCTGTTGTTTGTATTACATGTCATGACAAACTTGTTAATGCAGAAAATATTTCCTTTAGTAAAGTACCATTACCTGTTGCAGTTCCATCAACATCTAATGTTCAGAGTGTTCCTGATAACATAAGAGATTTTGTTTCTGAATCCATTAAGAAGGCTATGTCTGTTATTCCTCCTTCTGGTAAACATAAAAAGTCTTTTAAAACTTCTCTTTATACAGATGAATTTTTAAATGAACATCATCATTCTGATTCTAATGATTCTTCTGATACAGAGGATTCTGTCTCAGAGGTTGATGCTGATAAATCGTCATATTTATTTAAAATGGAATTTATCCGTTCTTTACTTAAAGAAGTCCTAATTGCATTAGAAATTGAGGATTCTGGTCCTCTTGATACTAAATCTAAACGTTTAGACAAGGTCTTTAGATCTCCTGTGGTTATTCCAGAAGTTTTTCCTGTTCCTGGTGCTATTTCTGAAGTAATTTCCAGAGAATGGAATAATTTGGGTAATTCATTTACTCCTTCTAAACTTTTTAAGCAATTATATCCTGTACGACCGTCCGACAGATTAGAGTTTTGGGACAAAATCCCTAAAGTTGATGGGGCTATTTCTACCCTTGCTAAACGTACTACTATTCCTACGGCAGATGGTACTTCCTTTAAGGATCCTTTAGATAGGAAAATTGAATCCTTTCTAAGAAAAGCTTATCTGTGTTCAGGTAATCTTCTTAGACCTGCTATATCATTGGCTGATGTTGCTGCAGCTTCAACTTTTTGGTTGGAAACTTTAGCGCAACAAGTAACAGATCATGATTCTCATAATATTATTATTCTTCTTCAACATGCTAATAATTTTATCTGTGATGCCATTTTTGATATTATCAGAGTTGATGTCAGGTTTATGTCTCTAGCTATTTTAGCTAGAAGAGCTTTATGGCTTAAAACTTGGAATGCTGATATGTCTTCTAAATCAACTCTACTTTCCCTTTCTTTCCAGGGTAATAAATTATTTGGTTCTCAGTTGGATTCTATTATCTCAACTGTTACTGGTGGGAAAGGAGCTTTTTTACCACAGGATAAAAAATCTAAAGGTAAAAACAGGGCTAATAACCGTTTTCGTTCCTTTCGTTTCAACAAAGAACAAAAGCCTGATCCTTCATCCTCAGGAGCAGTTTCAGTTTGGAAACCATCTCCAGTCTGGAATAAATCCAAGCCTTCTAGAAAAGCAAAGCCAGCTTCTAAGTCCACATGAAGGTGCGGCCCTCATTCCAGCTCAGCTGGTAGGGGGCAGATTACGTTTTTTCAAAGAAATTTGGATCAATTCTGTTCACAATCTTTGGATTCAGAACATTGTTTCAGAAGGGTACAGAATTGGTTTCAAGATAAGACCTCCTGCAAAGAGATTTTTTCTTTCCCGTGTCCCAGTAAACCCAGTGAAAACTCAAGCATTTCTGAAATGTGTTTCAGATCTAGAGTTGGCTGGAGTAATTATGCCAGTTCCAGTTTTGGAACAGGGGCTGGGGTTTTATTCGAATCTCTTCATTGTACCCAAGAAGGAGAATTCCTTCAGACCAGTTCTGGATCTAAAAATATTGAATCGCTATGTAAGGATACCAACATTCAAAATGGTAACTGTAAGGACTATATTGCCTTTTGTTCAGCAAGGGCATTATATGTCTACAATAGATTTACAGGATGCATATCTGCATATTCCGATTCATCCAGCTCACTATCAGTTCCTGAGATTCTCTTTTCTGGACAAGCATTACCAGTTTGTGGCTCTGCCGTTTGGCCTAGCTACAGCTCCAAGAATTTTTACAAAGGTTCTCGGTGCCCTTCTGTCTGTAATCAGAGAACAGGGTATTGTGGTATTTCCTTATTTGGACGATATCTTGGTACTTGCTCAGTCTTCACATTTAGCAGAATCTCATACGAATCGACGTGTGTTGTTTCTTCAAGATCATGGTTGGAGGATCAATTCACTAAAAAGTTAATTGATTCCTCAGACAAAGGTAACCTTTTTAGGGTTCCAGATAGATTCAGTGTCCATGACTCTATCTTTGACAGACAAGAGACGTCTAAAGTTGATTTCAGCTTGTCGAAACCTTCAGTCACAATCATTCCCTTCGGTAGCCTTATGCATGGAAATTCTAGGTCTTATGCCTGCTGCATCGGACGCGATCCCCTTTGCTCGTTTTCACATGCGACCTCTTCAGCTCTGTATGCTGAACCAATGGTGCAGGGATTACACAAAGATATCTCAATTAATATCTTTAAAACCGATTGTCAGACATTCTCTAACGTGGTGGACAGATCACCATCGTTTAATTCAGGGGGCTTCTTTTGTTCTTCCGACCTGGACTATAATCTCAACAGATGCAAGTCTTACAGGTTGGGGAGCTGTGTGGGGGTCTCTGACGGCACAAGGGGTTTGGGAATCTCAGGAGGTGAGATTACCGATCAATATTTTGGAACTCCGTGCAATTTTCAGAGCTCTTCAGTCTTGGCCTCTTCTGAAGAGAGAGTCGTTCATTTGTTTTCAGACAGACAATGTCACAACTGTGGCATACATCAATCATCAAGGAGGGACTCACAGTCCTCTGGCTATGAAAGAAGTATCTCGAATTCTGGTTTGGGCGGAATACAGCTCCTGTCTAATCTCTGCGGTTCATATCCCAGGTATAGACAATTGGGAAGCGGATTATCTCAGTCGCCAAACGTTGCATCCGGGCGAATGGTCTCTTCACCCAGAGGTATTTCTTCAGATTGTTCAAATGTGGGAACTCCCAGAAATAGATCTGATGGCTTCTCATCTGAACAAGAAACTTCCCAGGTATCTGTCCAGATCCCGGGATCCTCAGGCGGAGGCAGTGGATGCATTATCACTTCCTTGGAAGTATCATCCTGCCTATATCTTTCCGCCTCTAGTTCTTCTTCCAAGAGTAATCTCCAAGATTCTGAAGGAATGCTCGTTTGTTCTGCTGGTAGCTCCAGCATGGCCTCACAGGTTTTGGTATGCGGATCTTGTCCGGATGGCCTCTTGCCAGCCGTGGACTCTTCCGTTAAGACCAGACCTTCTGTCACAAGGTCCTTTCTTCCATCAGGATCTCAAATCCTTAAATTTAAAGGTATGGAGATTGAACGCTTGATTCTTGGTCAAAGAGGTTTCTCTGACTCTGTGATTAATACTATGTTACAGGCTCGTAAATCTGTATCTAGAGAGATATATTATAGAGTCTGGAAGACTTATATTTCTTGATGTCTTTCTCATCATTTTTCCTGGCATTCTTTTAGAATTCCGAGAATTTTACAGTTTCTTCAGGATGGTTTAGATAAAAGTTTGTCCGCAAGTTCCTTGAAAGGACAAATCTCTGCTCTTTCTGTTTTTTTTCACAGAAAGATTGCTAATCTTCCTGATATTCATTGTTTTGTACAAGCTTTGGTTCGTATAAAACCTTTCATTAAGTCAATTTCTCCTCCTTGGAGTTTGAATTTGGTTCTGAGGGCTCTTCAAGCTCCTCATTTTGAACCCATGCATTCATTGGACATTAAATTACTTTCTTGGAAAGTTTTGTTCCTTTTGGCCATCTCTTCTGCCAGAAGAGTCTCTGAATTATCTGCTCTTTCTTGTGAGTCTCCTTTTCTGATTTTTCATCAGGATAAGGCGGTGTTGCGAACTTCTTTTGAATTTTTACCTAAGGTTGTGAATTCCAACAATATTAGTAGAGAAATTGTGGTTCCTTCATTATGTCCTAATCCTAAGAATTCTAAGGAGAAATTGTTGCATTCTTTGGATGTTGTTAGAGCTTTGAAATATTATGTTGAGGCTACTAAGTCTTTCCGTAAGACTTCTAGTCTATTTGTCATCTTTTCCGGTTCTAGGAAAGGTCAGAAAGCTTCTGCCATTTCTTTGGCATCTTGGTTGAAATCCTTAATTCACCATGCTTATGTCGAGTCGGGTAAAACTCCGCCTCAAAGGATTACAGCTCATTCTACTAGGTCAGTTTCTACTTCCTGGGCGTTTAGGAATGAGGCTTCGGTTGATCAGATTTGCAAAGCAGCAACTTGGTCCTCTTTGCATACTTTTACTAAATTCTACCATTTTGATGTGTTTTCTTCTTCTGAAGCAGTTTTTGGTAGAAAAGTACTTCAGGCAGCGGTTTCAGTTTGAATCTTCTGCTTATGTTTTCATTAAACTTTATTTTGGGTGTGGATTATTTTCAGCAGGAATTGGCTGTCTTTATTTTATCCCTCTCTCTCTAGTGACTCTTGCGTGGAAAGATCCACATCTTGGGTAGTCATTATCCCATACGTCACTAGCTCATGGACTCTTGCTAATTACATGAAAGAAAACATAATTTATGTAAGAACTTACCTGATAAATTCACTTCTTTCATATTAGCAAGAGTCCATGAGGCCCACCCTTTTTTTGTGGTGGTTATGATTTTTTTTGTATAAAGCATAACTATTCCAATTCCTTATTTTATATGCTTTCGCACTTTTTTATCACCCCACTTCTTGGCTATTCGTTAAACTGATTTGTGGGTGTGGTGAGGGGTGTATTTATAGGCATTTTGAGGTTTGGGAAACTTTGCCCCTCCTGGTAGGAATGTATATCCCATACGTCACTAGCTCATGGACTCTTTCTAATATGAAAGAAATTAATTTATCAGGTAAGTTCTTACATAAATTATGTTATAGTTCTAAGCATAAATGAGTACACCCCAACAGATTTGTCAAAAAAACTTTACTTACCTTTCAGAAACAACCTTTTCTATGGGACACTAAACTACAAAATACTCCCACAAATGTGAGCTATTGATTGCAACCAAGATTTTTTAATTTGCACCCACAACAAAGTATTTTTCCTAACAAATTCATTCAAGACCAAGTTGCAAAAATGAATACACCCCAATGAAAGTCATAGGAGCAAAGCTAAATGTCTGACAACAAATTGTTAATCCTAATTAACAAGAATTCAACTATAGGTGAATCTAATTGTTCATTAAACAGGTGTCCAGCAGATAGTTGATTATAAAAGGGTGTTACTTACCAAAAAAAAAAAAACCTTCCCATGTCATGCTGTCAGCAATGGCACCACATGGAAGAGAAATGTCGCAAGGCCTGAGAAAGAAAATAATTCCTTTACACAAGAAAGGTTAAAGCTACAAAAAGATCAACAAAGCTTTACTTAGCAGCCAGAATATTGTAGCAAAAGTGATACAAAAATGTAACAGATGGAACTGCAACCGTCTCACAGAGACATCCAGGCCGTCCATTGAAGTTAACACCTTGACAGGAGTGTCTTCTGATGAGAAGGGTAGAAGAAAATAACCATGCAAGTTCACTTCAGCCAGCTAAAGAAGTAGAAAGCCAAACTGGGGTGATTGTTTTCCGTGACACAATACAGCGTACACTGCAGAGGAATGGCATCCATGGGTGTTGTTCACGAAGGAAGCCTCTCCTAAAGCCCATGCACAAAAAAGCCCATCTAGAATTTGCCAGGACACGTGCTGAAAAAGAAGAAGGCTACTGGGATTCTCTACTCTGGAGTGATGAGACCAAGATGAATGTTTTTGGAACTGATGGCTTCAAAGCTGTATGGCATCACAAAGGTGAGGAGTACAATGAAAAATGCATGATGCCTACAGTGAAACATGGTGGTGGCGGCAGTGTCCTTCTGTGGGACTGCATGAGTACTGCTGGTATCAGGAGCTGCATTTCATTTATTTCACAGATGTACTGCTCTATATTGAAAGAGAAGATGCTACCATCACTCTATGCTCTTGGTCGTTGTGAAGTTTTTCAACATGACAATGATACAAAACACACATCCAAGGCCACTGTTGTATTTCTGAAGAAGAACAAGGTAAAAGTGATGCAGTGGCCAAGTATGTCTCCTGATCTGAACCCAATCGAGCACCTATAGGGAATTCTGAAGAGACAAGTTGAGCATCACTCTCCATCCAGCATCCAAGCTCTAAAAGAGGTCGTTCTTGAAGAATGGAAAAAGATAGATGTTGCAATATGTCGCCAACTTGTTAATTCCATGCCTAGAAGACTTGGTGGTGTCCTTATAAATCATGGAGGTTTTTTTGCCATAAGTAGCTTATTAATAATATCTTTAATTTTACCCTAGTATTCAGCCCCCAGGCAGTAGGGAGTACAGGGTCAGTGTCTTGCCCACAAGTTTCAATGTTGCATATTTGCTGCAGTTTTTTTTTTAAATGGCGATATGTACTGATCAGGTTCTGTGTAAAAGTATGGCGTCTTTTCCTGCCTTGTTGCACTGGGGTTGCTATATTCTCACGCAACCTTATATTTATTAATCAGTTTGCGTGTAGTTTGCTTTAGGTCTTTATTGACCATCTCTAACGCTCAGATATAGATGGGTTCCTCACCTGATCCATTCAGCTCGCTGTTCTGGAAAAAAACACTGCACGGTCAGTGCCGTAGCACCTCGTCTCTTTTTGCTAATGGCTGCTCTCCAACAACTCGATCAGAGTTTACGTAGCAAGGAAACTGCAGCATGAGATAGTAGGCGGTTAGCAGATTTATTCTCCGCAGATTTAAAGAGAGAGTTTTATGTACAGCCGTCAGAGCAGAGCCCCGACCCCCCGGTGGCTGAATCCGGCCTCAGAGGCCTCGTGTAATGCGGATTGCTTTGTGAAGGGTTCCTGCACCCTCCAAGTTCCCGGTATGATTGCATGAAGGAAGGTTTAATGGCACTACCTAATAGTGAAAATGACTACATCCTAAGTTCAGTATTTGCTTATTAGCTTAGTCAAAAATAGGGTATATTTAAGAAGCAAAGAGAATGGATATAGTAGCCATTCTAGAATACACATAAAGCACTCAATGTAGGCATTGGAATCAAATTAATCAAATATATCAGGTATACGGGTGCCAACCGGGCCAAGAAGATTCGCTACATATCAATTTTAAAACAGAACTTTTATTGAAAAACGCAAGCAAAAAAAAACCCAAGAAGATTAAAATACTGGGATGTGCAATTAAAATAAACGGCTAGAAGGGGTTGCAGGATGAAATATCAGCTGTGTACCTACATAAGTGATTATACTATCACATAAACCACACACAGTGTATCTATACTGGTATTAGTGCGATTGGTGTAAACATAGATATTACTGTATGTAACAATAGTTGTATTTGGGTAAATATCCCATAAAGGTAACTATGTTACCTCTGGTTAACGTAATATATTAGATTGAAGATACTTAAAGGGATATCCACCAACGTCTCATAAGTACCAATATAAATGTCAGGTCTCAGATGAACACCTGTTGGTGAAACCAGGTATTATAGGTTAATCAATATATATTATTTCTATTGGTATCTAATCTGGTGTTCATAGTGATTTATTATTGGCAGCATAACCATATTGTAGACTGTTTAGGAATGCATAACAGCTGTGGATTGTATTTATAAGCCATTCAACATATAGAGGGTAATACATATAAAGAGAGAGAAGCGAAAAATGTCATAATTTGCATAAATAAAAAGAGAGAAGCGTAATGTTAGGGTAATATTAGTATATATAATGTTGTAATGGTAGCTAAAGTATTATCCTGTGACTGAGTCAGGCTTATATTTTCCTTAACAGTTTCACTAGTTGGCTTTATAGCAGGTGAATCTGATTTGTGATCAAAGGTTAACGTAATTCACTATTTTTGCCATCTTACATACTCAATTTAATATAGATATATGAGTCACGAACGGCACGCTGTGCTGGAAAGGGTTAAAATCTATTTCATCCCTAAATTCGATTGAGTATTCATATGCTTGCACAGTGTAATTTCTTGTATAGCTTTACCGTCAAGATACACACTATAATAGAGTGTGTGATAACATAAATACATATCAGCTGTGGCGTCCCAAGATTTGGGTTGAGAATTTTATCCTAGCATTGCCAATATAAATTTAAAGTCTAAGATATATGACTGCTAATAAAGCCAGATATTATAGGTTAATCAATGCTTATTTTGTTTAGGTATCTAAGCTGGTATTCATAGTAATTTACTAATGGTAACATGATCATATCACAAGCTGTTTACGGATGCATGACGGATGTCAGTTAGGCTTATAATCCATTCAGCATATAGAGGTCAATATTATTGTAAATTCTGTTGCAACGGTATTCAAATGATTGTCCTCTAACCGAGTCTGGCTTAAGATATTTTTAACAGTGTCGCTGGTTAGCTTTAAAGTAGGGGAATCTGGTTTGTGGTAGCGTAATTGTCTATTTTGGCTATCTCACATATTCAGTTTAGTATAGATACATAAGTCACAAACGAAAGTACTGTGCTGCAAGGGTTAGGATCTATTTCATCCCCAAACATAATTGAGCATTTGTATGCTTGCACAGTGTCATTGCTTGTGTAGTTTCACAATTAACACACACACTATAGTAGGGTGTGTGGTTACAAAAATGCATGTGAGCTGTAGCATACCAGGGTTTAAAGCTAAGAGCAATATCCTAGCATCACATGCCCCATCAGTGTGGAGCTGTTATAAATTAAGGAACGCTTATAGCTAATGAGGTACACAATCAGATTATATAGTATAGTTTGCGTTAAGCATAGTAAATCAACCCCTATCTTAAGCGAGCCCTAACAAACACAGTAGCTCCCAGACTCCTCACCAATTCCCTAACATGTTTTGCTGTTTGCATGGTTTTCTCAAAGGGTCTGCGTGCGTCTCGCTAAGATCTGCTTTTCTCTTGTAAAGGTGTATCCAGTCCACGGGTTCATCCATTACTTGTGGGGATATTCTCCTTCCCAACAGGAAGTTGCAAGAGGACACCCACAGCAGAGCTGTCTATATAGCGCCTCCCCTAACTGCCACCCCCAGTCATTCTCTTGCAACTCTCAACAAGAAAGGAAGTATCGAGAGATATGTGGTGACTTAGTGTAGTTTTTACCTTCAATCAAGAGTTTGTTATTTTTAAATGGTACCGGCTTTGTACTGTTTTACTCTCAGGCAGAAATTGGAAGAAGAATCTGCCTGGAGGTTGATGATCTTAGCGGTTTGTAACTAAGGTCCATTGCTGTTCTCACACATAACTGAAGAGTATGGAAAGAAAACTTCAGTTGGGGGGACGGTTTGCAGATCACCTGCTTTGAGGTATGTTCAGTATATTTTTTTCTAGAGAGACAATAAGGTCTAGAAAATGCTGACAATGCCTGGTATATTTGAGGTAAGCCTGATACAGTGATTTAACAACGACTGGGATCATGCTTACAAGATAAGGGTAATATTAATGTTCACTCTCATATTACTTAGTGTAAAAATGTTTGCATAACTTACAGAAAAAACGTTTTTTCTCTGAGGGTGATAAATCTTTATTTGGGGCCTAGTTTTCCACATGGCTTGTTAGATCACTCCTAGGAGTACTTTTTTAAGGCCCTCTGACATTGAGTGTGTGGTGGGTGGGGCCTATTTTCGCACACTTTATGCGCAGTTGATATTCAGTCTGAGACATCCAGCTTCCCTAAAGGAGTCCTCTGGCAGCTAGGACCGCTATAGAGGGTTTTTATCCTGCAAAAATCGTGTTTAAGGGCAGGTAGAAGCCACAGCAGAGCTGTGGCAGTGTGTTTGACTGTTTTTTAACGGTTTTACCGTTTTTCTAATCCGGTTTGGGACCTAAGGGGTTAATCATCCATTTGCAAGTGGGTGCAATGCTGCTTTAGTCTCTTATACACACTGTAAAAATTTCGTAGAGTTTACTACTTTTTAACACTGTTTTGCAGTTTATGTGGTAGTTTTTTTTCTCTTAAAGGCACAGTATCGTTTTTGTTTAATTGCTTTTTCACATTTATTAAAGTGTTTTCCGAGCTTGCAGGTCTCATTACTAGTCTGTTTAAACATGTCTGACATAGAGGAAACTCCTTGTTCATTATGTTTAGAAGCCATTGTGGAACCCCCTCTTAGAATGTGTACCAAATGCACTGACCTTTCTATAAGTTATAAAGACCATATTATGGGTTTTAAAGATTTATCACCAGAGGTTTCTCAGACTGACAAAAGGGAGGTCAAACCACCTAGCTCTTCCAATGTGTCAGAACCTATATCTCCCGCGCAAGTGACGCCAAGTACATCTGGCGCGTCCAAAGTGTTTACCTTACAAGACATGGCGGCAGTTAAGAACCATAGTTAATGAATACCTTCACAGAGGTATTGTCCAAACTGCCAGGGTTACAAGGAAAACGAGACAGCTCTGGGGCTAGAACAAATACAGAGCTTTCTGACGCTTCAGTAGCTATGTCTGATATACCCTCACAATGTACAGAAGCCGAAGCAGGAGAGCTTCTATCTGTGGGTGACATTTCTGATTCAGGGAAGGCGATACTTCAGTCTGACTCTGAAATGACAGCATTTAAATTTAAGCTTGAACACCTCCGCTTGTTGCTCAGGGAGGTTTTAGCAACTCTGGATGACTGTGACACCATTGTAGTCCCAGAGAAATTGTGTAAAATGGACAAATACTTTGCAGTGCCTGTTTACACTGATGTTTTTCCAATCCCTAAGAGGTTTTCAGAAATGATTACAAAGGAATGGGATAGACCAGGTGTACCGTTCTCTCCCCCTCCTACTTTTAAAAAGATGTTTCCCATAGATGCCGCTACACGGGACTCATGGCAGACGGTCCCTAAGGTGGAGGGAGCAGTCTCTACCCTAGCTAAGCGTATAACTATCCCCGTCGAGGACAGTTGTGCTTTCCTAGATCCAATGGATAAAAAATTAGAGGGTTTCCTTAAGAAAATCTTTATACAACAAGGTTTTATTCTCCAGCCTCTTGCATGCATTGCCCCATTCACTGCTGCAGTGGCTTTCTGGTTCGAGTCTCTTGAAGAGGTTCTACAGGTGGACACCCCGTTGGATGATATCCTAGACAGGCTTAAAGCTCTTAAGTTAGCCAATTCATTTATTTCTGACGCCGTTTTTCATTTAACAAAGCTAACGGCTAAGAATTCAGGTTTTGCCATTCAGGCGCGTAGGGCTCTATGGCTTAAATCCTGGTCAGCTGACGTTACTTCAAAGTCTAAGCTTCTCAACATCCCCTTCAAAGGGCAGACCCTATTCGGGCCTGGACTGAAGGAGATCATTTCTGATATTACTGGAGGAAAAGGCCACGCCCTTCCCCAGGATAGGTATTTGCCCAGTTGATTCAACTATGGGGCAAACCAGAACTGGATCTCATGGCGTCTCATCAGAACGCCAAGCTTCCTCGTTACGGGTCCAGGGATCCCAAGGCAGCGCTGATAGATACTCTAGCAGCACCCTGGTCCTTCAGCCTGGCTTATATGTTTCCACCGTTTCCTCTGCTCCCTCGTCTGATTGCCAAGATCAAGCAAGAGAGAGCTTCGGTGATTTTGATAGCTCCTGCGTGGCCACGCAGGACTTGGTATGCAGATCTGGTGGACATGTCATCCTTTCCACCATGGACTCTGCCGCTGAGGGAGGACCTTCTACTTCAAGGTCCTTTCAAACATCCAAATCTAATTTCTCTGCGTCTGACTGCTTGGAGATTGAACGATTGATTCTATCAAAGCGTGGTTTTTCCGAGTCGTCATTGATACCTTAATTCAGGCTCGAAAGCCTGTCACCAGGAAAATCTATCATAAGATATGGTGTAAATATCTTCATTGGTGTGAATCCAAGGGTTACTCATGGAGTAAAGTCAGGATTCCTAGAATCTTATCCTTTCTCCAAGAGGGATTGGAGAAATAATTGTCTGCTAGTTCCTTAAAGGGACAGATTTCTGCCCTGTCTATTCTTTTGCACAAACGCCTGGCTGAGGTTCCAGACCTTCAGGAGTTTTGTCAGGCTTTAGTTAGAATTAAGCCTGTGTTTAAACCTGTTGCTCCGCCATGGAGTTTAAATTTAGTTCTTAAGGTTCTTCAAGGGGTTCTGTTTGAACCTTTGCATTCCATAGATATTAAACTTTTATCTTGGAAAGTTCTGTTTCTAGTAGCTATCTCCTCCGCTCAAAGAGTTTTGGAGTTATCTGCTTTACATTGTGATTCCCCTTATCTGATTTTCCATGCAGATAAGGTAGTTTTGCGTACCAAACCTGGGTTTCTTCCTAAGGTAGTATCTAATAAGAACATCAATCAGGAGATTGTTGTTCCTTCATTATGTCCTAATCCTTCCTCAAAGAAGGAACGTCTTTTACACAATCTTGATGTGGTTCGTGCTTTAAAGTTTTATTTACAAGCTACGAAGGATTTTCGTCAAACATCTTCTTTGTTTGTTGTCTACTCTGGACAGAGGAGAGGCCAAAAGGCTTCGGCAACTTCTCTTTCTTTTTGGCTGAGAAGCATAATCCGCTTAGCTTATGAGACTGCTGGCCAGCAGCCTCCTGAAAGAATTACAGCTCATTCCACTAGAGCGGTGACTTCCACATGGGCTTTTAAAAATGAGGCCTCTGTTGAACAGATTTGTAAGGCGGCGACTTGGTCTTCGCTTCACACTTTTTCTAAATTCTACAAATTCGATACTTTTGCTTCTTCGGATGCTATTTTTGGGAGAAAGGTCTTACAGGCAGTGGTGCCTTCCGTTTAAGTTCCTGCCTTGTCCCTCCCTTCATTCGTGTCCTAAAGCTTTGGTATTGGTATCCCACAAGTAATGGATGAACCCGTGGACTGGATACACCTTTAGAAGAGAAAACAAAATTTATGCTTACCTGATAAATTTATTTCTCTTGTGGTGTATCCAGTCCACGGCCCGCCCTGTCATTTTAAGGCAGGTGTTTTTTATTTTTAAACTACAGTGACCACTGCACCCTATAGTTTCTCCTTTTTTCTTGCTTGTCTTCGGTCGAATTACTGGGGGTGGCAGTTAGGGGAGGAGCTATATAGACAGCTCTGCTGTGGGTGTCCTCTTGCAACTTCCTGTTGGGAAGGAGAATATCCCCACAATTAATGGATGAACCCGTGGACTGGATACACCACAAGAGAAATAAATTTATCAGGTAAGCATAAATTTTGTTTTTATTGCGTGATAGAGGCACAAAGACCGCCCCATACATGTGACGTCAATATGACAACAAGTTTTCATAGTAATTGGAATACCCTCCTGCGGAGCTTTACGCAATTTGATGGGTATACATTTTCAGCTCAGCAAGTTCCTATTACATCTGTGATGGCTAACAAGCTTAGTGTAAAATGTGAACAAGACTACGTGTTACTGCAGTGGGATACTTTGTAACCAATCATGACATGCATAGCATGACAATAGAACTGTGGGTCACCGTAAACTATATAATAGTGATTTCATTACAAGAAACTAATAAATGATTAGAAAGAAAATGTTGCAGTGAACACTTAAATTAGATGATCGATTATATCAAATGGAAATAGCATTAATGATATATCCTAGTACATCCTACATTATAAAGGGTGCTGGTTTTTAAACCAGTACTTATTGTGATGCGTTACACAATTGTGTAGTGATTTAGTGAATATATAATAGTTGAAGGAAAAGGAAACTATTGTGAAAGTGAATAAAAAATAATAAATATAATGATAGAGTGTATGTGAGTTTAACAAAATTAAATCAAAATTAGAAGACTTAGTAAAAGCATGTTGGTGATATACAACACCTAACCGTTAAAGATGTTGACAATTCAATATGGAAAAATCAATGAGAATACCACTAGAATTGAGGGTTTGTAATTCAGGCTAGTTACACTATAACAATAGAAACTAGTAGCAAAGGGGTCATTTATATATATTATTTTGTCTTATGAAGTTAGTTATTGTGCTGTTATTAAGCTTATGGGGTGTCATTCACATAGGGTTTATTCCTTTATATTGTGTGTCCTATGAGTCACAGGAAAGGGGCAAAGTTGTTTGGTTCATTTAGCCCCGATGGATAGACAGAGTTAAGTAAAAATATCCATTTGCTCTCTGCACATAATAGTGCTTTTTCTTGATTGCCACCTTCCTGGTATGATCGTCTGGGATGGTAATATCAGCTAACCGACTGATTCAGTTGTACAATCTTTGCTTTGGTGCAAATAAATTAGTTTTTAAGCAGATTATGCACGGAGCTTCAGATAGACACGTCTGTCTGTAACGGCAGTTAGCTCCTGCCCCCATATTGTGTCTTTATATGTAATCCTTTTCTTGGTAGCATTGAAGATATTTTATGTCCTATACTATTATTTAGTGTACACAATAATTTCCATGTCTATGTAGGTATATACATTTTTTAAATTCCACATTCTTACAGGACTTTTAAAGTTCTCATTGTAGCAAGGAGATCCTTTAGTGGAAATCCCTTTGTAGATACAGAATTTTTACCGTGTATATTTTTAATAGCAATATACTATGTGTTTTTACTTTGTAAATATTTTAGTAAATGCAGTCTCTGCTTTTCTGAACAGCTTCTTATCAGTATCTGCAGTATAGCCAATTATATAGTGCTTGTCTAACAGGCCAAATTTCATACTCAATTTGTACGTATTGTAAAGCATATGCCGGTGTATTGTGTATACTAATTCTTGTTTTATAAACTTGATACAATTCTTTGCATAAGTTTATATATTTCAGAATTTTTCATTATGAAGTAAACCGGACTTCCGGATTTATTCCTTTGTTTTTCAGGAGATTGGGAGTTTTTCTTTCCGTAAAAGCAGATTCCTCCTAGTTTATTAGTTAACCTGAACCTCTTTGGGAAGAGTCATATGATGCAGGAATTATCTAAGTAAGCGTGGAAGCTGAAGGTTGTAAATTTTAATCCAGCTATTGTTGCATTTATTTTTTTAAAGGAAACTCCTGTTAAAGTGGCTGCTTTTTTTGTGTCCTGGGCTGAAGGACATGGTAATGGTTGTCCCTGCTTTTGTCTCGGGAATAGAATAGATCTTTATATCATAGAATAAAGGTTTATTTCTGTTTATTTTAGGCTTAAGAATTCTAGACTGTATTATAAGGGTACTTGGTCTCAAATTGTAAGAAATTTGTATTAGGACCTATACCTGTACATCCTTATCCACTAGGATTACCTTTGTTTGCTCTGGTTGGCATTCTTAGATGCTCACTGTTTGTTGTTGATATCTTTTTGATTTGGCTGAAGCACCTTTTTTGATAAGGTTCTAGGAGCATTGTTGATGGTATTCAGTGTTTAGTCCCTTATCAGGTTGCTATATTTTGTGCAGGCTATTCTTGCTTATGTTCTTTTAACTGTTCCCATATCCAGCTTGGGGGGTGTTTTTTTTTCTAGGAGACATTTAGATTCTTTCCTAATTTGTTTATTGTTGGTGGAATCATGAAGAATAAACTTCAGAAGGTATGTCTGTCCTGGGATCTTGCTTCTTTTCCATCATTACCTCATTGCATTTGTGACTCTTTTTTCTGTTTTACTTTTTGTCTGTTTTTTTTCTCGTAGAGCATAAGAGTCTGGTGTCCTCTAGAGGCTAGGTTACCAGTTTTTTTGTTTTAGATCTCCGTACAGTTCTTCAAGCTTTTTTTTAATCATGGTCCCTCTTGAAAGGCTAAAGAAAAAAAAAAGTTTTATTTTTAGATTTTTTTGTATGCCTTATTGGCCTCTTCATCTGTGGTCAGACCACTTATCTTAAGGTCCGTTTTTCCATCCGGATCTCAAGTCTCTGAACTTAATGGCATGTAAATTGATCACTTGATCCTAGACATATGGGGTTTCTCTGATTCTGTTATTGAACCCTTTTTCCAGGCTTGTAAACCTGTAACCAAGAAAATCTGGAAAGCTTTTTATGTCATGGGGTTTTAATTATGTTTTTTTCCTGGCATTGTTTTAGAATTCCTAGGCTTCTGCATTTTTTTTTTTTTGCATGATGTTCTAGAAAAGGATCTATATACCAGATTTCTAAAGGGCAATTTTTCTGCTTTTTCAGTTTTGTTCCACAGAAAGATTACTAATCTTCCTGATCTTCATTGTTTTGTTCAGGCTCTGGTTCATATTAATCTGTTATTAAGCCTATTTCTCCTCAATAGAATCCTTTTCTGCTGTTAAGGTTATTGCAGGTTCCTCCTTTCTGAACCTTTACATAGTCTGGTCATTAATCTACTTTCTTGGAAAGTTATTTCTTTTGCTAGAATTTCTTAGTTACCTGCTCTTTTTTATGATCTTCCTTATCTCAAGATAAGGCTGTTTTTCGGGTCTACATTTTGATTTCTTTCCTAAGGTAATTGCTTCAGAGAACTTAAGCTGAGAGATTGTTGTTCCAACCTTTGTGTCCTTATTCTAGGCATGCTTCTAAATGATTTTTGCATTACTTGGATATTGTTTGGGCACTTGAATATTCATTCCATTAGGATCAGGGAATTAACCCCTTACGCGTTTTGTGCTCCGCCTGAGCACTTAGTCATAGGGATATTTGCTTAAACCGGACATAGCCTATTTAAAGGCACAGTGTCCAATCAAGCAATGTTTCAGAAAGATTTCTCAAGTACTGTAACCCTTGAAAGCTACAACATTGGTTTCTATGCAAATTGCAGGAGCCATTATGTTGTATATCTACTCGAATGTAACCTGTGTCACATGCAATATACAGGTCAAACTAGTAGAGAGTTAAGATCTCGCATGAGGGAACACCTATATGACACTAAAATGTATAATAAAAATTCAGCAATTGCACGGCACCATTTTAGCATGCATATGACAAATAAATTTAATATGACAGTTAAAGTCATTGATAAAATTTATCCACTGACCAGAGGGGGAAACAGAAATAAAATGTTACTAAAACAAGAAATGTATTGGATATATAAATTAAGAATGGTTACCCCTGAAGGTTTAAATAAGGAGTGGGATATGAGTCTATTCATAGACTAATATCTATTTTCAGTTTTATCATGTCATACCATGCTATTTGGTTATCGATTTATCCCAAGACATATGCCTTATACATCATCACTAACCATGTTCAGTGTTATGTAACACACTGCTATGATGATCTTTTCTTGTATTTTATTAAATAATATGGTAATAAATTCAGTTCCCACGTAGCACAAACGTACTAGGTTAGTTAAAAGTTCAATGTATTGGGTAAAAGCATTTCTATACATAGGGTGTCTCTAGCTCATTAACGTCACTGTTACAATATCTATGTCTCTGATGTTCTTTTGAAGCAGTGTGTTGTTGCATATAATATTACGGAATTTTGGTGTGATTAAAAACTGTTTATTTTTACATTTAACATCCTCTGATGTTTGGCTAATTCATGCATTCATATTGTAAGATGATCATGTTCAATGTCAACATGTTTTTATATCATTGTTTTTTAAATCTTTCTGAAACATTGCTTGATTGGACACTGTGCCTTTAAATAGGCTATGTCCGGTTTAAGCAAATATCCCTATGACTAAGTGCTCAGGTGGAGCACGAAACGCGTAAGGGGTTAATTCCCTGATCCTACCTGTGATTTTATACTAATGGAATAAAGTTTTGTTTTTTAACTTAAAGTTGGTGTCCCACGAGTGCTGCATTTTTTCCTTGTACTCACATTTTTTGCGGCTTGCGCTTAGCCGCTTTTGACTTGCACCTCACGGGGCTGTGAGCAACATACCCTATCGGCTTGGCAGCAATAGGACTCTCCCCTCTACGTCACGCTCTGCAGCGGCCTAGTCTCTCTCACTTGAATATTCATTGCTGCTACTAGGATTTTAGACAAACTTTGAGTTTTTTCTTCTTTCTGATCCTAGGAAATTTCGGAAGACTTCTGCAGTTTCTTTAGCCTTTTGGTTAAAACTTTTGTTTTTCACAGCTTTTTTGGAGGGAGGTCTTCCTCTGCTGCCTCATTCTACAAGGTCAGTTGCCCTTCTTGTTTTTTTAAGAATAAGACGTTAGTTGATCTAAAGGCTAGGCCGCTATTTGGTCTTCTTTGTTTATTTTTTATGAATTCCCCATTTTGAGGTTTTTGCTTTATCTGAAGCAGCCTTTGATAGAAAGTTTCTTCAGGCAGTTGTCTCAGTTATATTTTTTTTACCTGTTTGTTTTTTTAAGTGCATATTGTTCTAATAAATATGTTTTTTTAAATCCCTCCCTGTTATTACTCGTGGACTCTGCAGCTTGGGTATTAGTTCCCATGATTAATGGATCGTGGACTCTCACCCCCTGTATGAAAGAAAACATAATTTATACTTACCTAATAACTTAATTTATTTCATGGTATTTAGAGTCCATGAGACCCCACCCTTTTTTTTCTGGGGCTAGTTTTTTTATTTTATTTTTTGTTCAGGTTTTTCCCTTTTTCTTACCTCACTTGCTTGGCTATACTTTAGACTGAGTTGGGAGGAGTTGTATATGGCTCTTAGGGTTTGGGACTCTTTGTCTCCTTCTAGTGGTAGAGAAGGGTAATGGATCGTGGACTCTCACCACCATGAAATAAATAAATTTATCAGCTAAGCATAAATGATGTTTTTACATTTTGCACATCTACACTAGTTGTCTTAAAGGGACACTGAACCCAATTTTTTTATTGTGTGATTCAGATAGCGCATGCAATTTAAAGCAACTTTCTAATTTACTCCTATTATCAATTTTTATTCGTTCTCTTGCTATCTTTATTTGTAAAGGAAGGCATCTAAGCTTTTTTTTGGTTCAGTACTATGGACAGCAATTTTTTATTGGTGGATGAATTTATCCATCAATCAGCAAGGACAACCCAGGTTGTTCATCAAAAAGGGGCCGGCTTCTAAACTTACATTCTTGCATTTCAAATAAAGATACCAAGAGAATGAAGACAATTTGATAATAGGAGTAAATTAGAAAGTTGCTTAAAATTTCATGCTCTATCTGAATCACGAAACAAAAAATTTGGGTTCAGTGTCCCTTTAAGCGGAACTATGAAAGAAAATTACACCCTCATTTTTGAGAGACTACAGCAAAAACATATTTAAAAAAAATCTCTCACAAAGGAGATAAAAGAAAAATGGATTGAAGCAGTGCAAGCCAAGAGGATATAGATAATTATGTAGGATGGAAAATAACACACATTAAGTTGTATTACAAGCTGAAAGTAAACGTGATTGCTTGAGCGCAATATGTATGTACATATGTATTTATGTTTATATATGTGTATATATGTATTTTTAGACATATACACATATAAACACATAAATACATATATATATATATATATATATATATATATATGTGTGTGTGTGTATTTAGTGATGAAAACATGTAAATACATTTAGAATATGTTCTATGTATTTTGGAAATAGATATTACTATATATATATTAGTATATATCTCTACTTATATATAATCATGTGTGTCTGTTTGTATATATATATGTATAAATATATATATATATATATTTTAGAAAAAAAATCATATATACAGTATATAGAAATATCTATTTATAAGTATACAGAACATATTCTTCTATGTGAAGAACATTAGAATGTGAAATATTCATATTTTCATGTCGGGTTCGCACACTTGAGAAAATGCGATCAGGTGTTTTATTTGCTCCATTGACTTCTAGGGGGGATTACGTTATTGCGGAAGCGAAGTTCAGCTTTTTACATGCGTCGGGTTAGTGCACAAGCAAAAACAGTTTACTTTCAACTTGTAATACAAGCGCTACCTGATGCGCTCAAAAAACTTACTTCTAGCAGAGTTAAAGGGGCCTATCTATCAAGCTCCAAATGGAGCTCGATGCCCCATGTTTCTGGCGAGCCTGCAGGCCCACCAGAAACAGCAGTTATGAAGCAGCGATCACAAAGACCGCTGCTCCATAACCTGTCCCCCTGCTCTGAGCAGGCAGACAGACATCACCAGAAATCAACCCGATCGGGTTGATTGACACCCCCCTACTGGCGGCCTATTGGCCGCTAGTCTGCAGGGGGCGGCGTTGCACAAGCAGCTCTTGTGAGCTGCTGGTGCAATCAATGCTGAATACGGCCAGCGTATTGCTCACCGTATTCAGCGAGGTCTGGCGGACCTGATCCGCACTGTCGGGCCAAAGTAATGGTAAAGTCATTTGTTTAACTTCATCCCAAATGTTAAATTGAGTATTGAAAAAGTTGTCATTAATACAACTTCAACATTGCTGCCTGTCAGAAATTGCAGCCGTCCTTTAACTGCTATGAATAAAAAAAAATGTGTTGAACCAATTATATTCCTGTCCAACTGGCTCGCTGAAGCTAATACAGTGTGCTAGTGCTCATGCGGTATTTTGCGCAATATATAATTATCGGATCCTCTTTATTGTCTCTGTGCGCGTTCATGTTAAATTTGCGCATGTGTAGTGGCAACATAGTGGAATCCCAAAGAGGTAAGGGTAAACAGTGAATCAGAGACTCTTTCTTGATTCACTGTTTCCCTTGGATTGCTGCCAATATCGTCGAGAAGTATCTTCAGGTACTTTGATTAGATATCATATGATTATATACTTATAAATTATAAAAGCACAATTCAGCAATCTAAACATTTTCAACTATTTCAAAGTTTTATTGATTCTTTAGTATTGCGCTCAAATTGCATTCCTGGAAGATATTCTTTTTTCCCCCTTCTACTTCGGCAAGTAAACACTGGATCTTGTGATCCGCTGCTTACTTGGCCGTCTTGAGTATTACACAGTTTTTTAAAACAGTCCTTCTCGGGAGCGTTGCATGAGGTATGAAATACATAGAAATTATAGGGATGCCTATAAATGGTGGCATGTGAATGATTTGGTTGTAGTATATGTAGATTTGTGTGTGTGCAGTGAATCTTTTTTCACTCTGTGTCATAGCATTTGATATTGCACTGTCCAGGATCTAATTGAAATATGCCAGTTTCTCACATTATAATGTTACACTTTGGTATGGATTGCTCCTTCTATTCTGCCTTCTGCTCTTACTTTGAATTCCAAGTACTTGTGTGATCAGAGTGTGTGTTGAAAGTGGTCTTCCACTCTAATCCTTGCCTTGTCCTTATTAGATATATAGATGATGCACTTCTCTAAAATCAAGTTGGAAATCTTGCTTCTTTGGGGTCAATTTATCAATGTGCGAGCGGACATGATATGATGTAGCGTATCATGTCCGCTGCACATCAATAAATGCCGACAGCATACGCTGTCGGCATTTATCATTACACTAGCAGTTCACTGCTGGTGCAATACCACCCCATGCATATTTGCGCCCAATCGGCAGCTAGCAGGGGGTGTCAATCAACCCGATTGTATTCGATCGGGTTGATTTCTGTCCACCGCATCAGAGCAGGCGGACAGGTTATGGAGCAGCGGTCTTAACTTCCGTACGGAGCTTGATAAAGTGACCCCTTTAAAGGGACAGTCTACACCCGATTAAACATAAACCCATACCTTAGATTAACCAAAGAAGATCCTCCTGCACTGCATTGCATGTCCTGTAGCTCGACCGGTACACAAATAATCTTACAAAGAACATTGGTTTAGTTCATGTACATATGGCCGCCAAACTCCCCCCACGGTTATGTCTTTACATCTTGTTATATTAAATTGTCCAATCAGAATCTGCTCACTAGTTAAACTTTGAAAAAGCGTTCACGCCGATTTGCGCATGTGCAATTAAATAGGAACCAAATATCCGGAACCTTTGTGTAATTGAGTGTTACTTTGATTATATGAATCTACACTACAATACATAGTGTTCCGACCGCTACTTGTCAGCCGTCGGAACACTATGCGCATAAGCAGAACAGCGATGTCACAGTTTCTTACATGCACGAGTCTTGAAAAGGAACAGAGAAGGGGACGAAGGAGGAGGGGGAGGAGTTTGGCGGCCATATCTAGAAGGCAAATAAAATTATTCATTGTAACATTACTTGTGTACCGGTCCATCTGCTATGTATGTAAAGGGGTGCAATGGTATGTTTTAAGGGTTATCGAAAACTTCGATTAATTTTGACGGCAAATTTCAATTTAGTCTTAGTTTTAGTCTTTTGACTAAAATGCCATTTTAGTTTTAGTCGTATTTTAGTCATCTGAATTGTTTTAGTTTTAGTCTAGTTTTAGTCGACTGAATCTCCAGTAGATTTTAGTTGACTAAATCTCCAGTAGATTTTTGTCAACTAAAATCTAAGGGGTTTAGTTAAAGTGTAATGCATTATTTAAGCATTTCTCTATCATTTGCAAACTGATTATATACTCCAGGAGTAAACATAACACCTGTTAATATTTATGGTATGAAGGTTTAAACATGCAATAAAGACACAGATTTAGCCATTGTGATATGTAACATCTTTATTAAACTTAAAATTAAATAAAACCAAGTTTCATAAACAAACAGAAGTGCAACTTTAAAATATACAAAACCAAAACTGTAAACTGTATTGGCTGTATTGCACATATTATCCAATATAAAAACTTTAACAGTTCTCTGTTAATAATTAAAACAAGTATCAAGTAACTTAACACAACAAAAAGTTTCTGCAGCTAGCACAGGCACAGCATAACAAACCCATATTCGTGGGTTATGCTTTTTCAATAGGAAGAATCAATTGATTGTTCACAGATTCGAAAAAGTTTTAGCAACAATATTAGCACTGCTCTAGAACTTCCAAACTCATTATATACTCCTGAAGTAAAGGTTTATTAACGTGTTTTTATTTATGGCATTAAGGTTTGAACATGCAATACAGATTTAACTGTTGTGGTATATAACATGTCTATTTATCTTAAATTTTTACAATAGAGCAGTAATTGGATATGGATTGATTATAACAACTTGCATAAAATGTTTTTGTCAGCAAATTTTGATTTAGTTTTAGTCATAGTCTTTTGACTAAAATGTAATTTTAGTTTTAGTCGTATTTTAGTCATCAGAATTTCTTTCGTTTTATAGTCATTTTAGTCTAGTTTTAGTCAACGAAATTAACACTGATCGAAGTAATGGTTTATTATTTATTGGGTGTAGACTGTCCCTTTAAGTCAATCCAAATGTTCCAGAAAGAGGTAGACTGTTTAAAGGACCATGAAATACAATAGAATTGCATAATCATAAAGAACATATTAAATGAGCAGTAGATCTTTTCTGACAAAGCCCCCTGTATGATGTGACAGCCATCAGCCAATCACAGACTTATGTATGTATAGACTGTATACTCTTGCACATTTTCATTAGTAGCTGGTATCTCAGACAGTGTACATATAAAAAGATTGTCCACAATTTAATAATGGTAGTAAACTGTCACTTAAAATTGCATGTTATGTCTGAATCATACAATTTTGACTTTAGGGACCTTTTAATAGTAATATGGTTGAGGGGCATATAATATGTAAATTATCTGCTTTTGGGAGTAAGGGATTGTGGACTCTCCCCACCCGTATGAAAGAAATTTATGCTTACCTGATACATTCATTTCTATTATGGTAGTGAGTTCCCAAGACCCCACCCTGTTATTTTTCCGGTTATGGTTTATTTATTTTTTCACATCTTTTTTTCTCCACTCCTATTTTTTTGCTCTTAATTCTTTTACTACCTTCCCCCCATTGGCTTAACATCAGTTTCTAGTAAGATAGGAGGGGTTTTATAGAGATTTTTGGGTTTGGGAAACTTTGCCTCCTCCTAGTGGCTGGGAATAGTAATTTCCAGGTGTAATGGATTGTGGACTCTCACCGCCATGGAAGAAATGAATCTATCAGGTAAGCATAAACTATGCTTTTCTTAGTGAGGGCTTACACTAAAATTCATGTCTGATAATGCCTGAGCACAAAAACAATGGAGCACAACAGTTCTGCTCAATTAGTTATTTGCTGTATACCTTTATTTTTAAATGAACAATAACAAGTGATACTGTTAAAGGTGCAGTAAACATAGACAATAATCCCACATTGTTCTGTAAAGAATTATGGAACATAAGGCTAGTCATAACTTTAAAAAAAAAAGAAAAAGGAAAGAATTTAAATTAAACATTTATGATACCAAAAATATACTACATATATATATTACTTTACCTGTAATACCATCCCCTTTGGCGCTACAGTTCATTTTCTTTTTTTAAACGTGTCACATGTTCACTATCTAATCACAGCAGGCTTGAACGCACTGTGCAACTAAATGTAATGCACCCCCGCTCTGGGTGAAGCTGTTTAGCATAGATAGCCACAGTATAAATATGATAGTTGTCTGTCTTTCCATCCTCTTTTGTGGGTAGGGGCTAGGAATTATTAAATAGATTTTTTTTTTTCAGATACATAGATTCAGTATTCTAAAATAAATAAAAATGCAAATATTTGAATCCCAGGATCATACAGGCTTCTTTATATACTAGTAGACAAAACTTAAAATTTATGGATAAGCGCAAGGTTGCAGACCTTGCAATATAACCATCATCAATTTCATAGAAGATTGTTTGTGACCAGCCTGGACAATGCATTTTTACAAACTGCAGCCTTCAGATGACTTTCAAGGGAAAACTTATAATATATAAATTAGATCAATAAATGTTACAATGGATGCTGACATTAAAGGAGTGTCCTATATGTACTTAGTGTTTCACTGCTTGGCAGTCTCTGCAGTCTGAAGTTTGCAGTTTGATGCTTAGCAATAATTAATTTCAATCTCTTTTAAAAATATATCAACCAGTGCCATCATAGCAACATTTGTAAAGTGTATTTCTGTGACGTTCATATAGTCTTTAAAGAATTAGTGAAGTCAAAACTAAACTGACAGAGCATGCAATAATTTATTTATGTTTTAAAAATACAATTTACTTATATTATTAAATGCCTTGCTCTCTTTGTTGAAGGTTCTTAGGAGCATATGCATGTATTTAGCACCCTATTGTAGCAGTGCTTGTAACAATGTTTGTAGCAATGTTATACATTGTTGGAAGCACTGCTGCTATAGAGCGTTAAAGACACTTGCATGATCCTGAGACTACCCAGGTTTACTCTTTAACAAAGTATACTGGGAGACAAAACTAAATTGATTAAAGAAATACATTGGTGTGTGTGTGTGTGTGTGTTGCTTTTTTTGAAGTGCATGCACTATATGAATTATTAAAGTATAATTTTGAATTTACTGTCCCTTTAACTGTTTAGCATTTATCTTCCTAAACTAAGAATGTATTTCATAACACACTGCATATTTGCATGCGCTTGTTCCTAGAGAAATCTGTTGCGTAGTCTTTTGCAGTGATTAATATTCTGTCCGTTCAGTTGTGTAGTGCATTGCATAACTCATAAACATCCTCTTAAAAACGGAGGTTGTAACAGTGATTGAGAATTTCCAGGAAAATTATGCACGTCTTAAATACTTAATAGATTGTGATATTTACAAGGAAGTGTGTATGTTTTTAGTGTCTTGGATTAAGAAGATTCCTGTAATTAAGAATTTTAGGCTATAAACATCAATAAAATATATAACCTGAGTATGAGATAGAGAGAACAGATATTTTATTTCCATAAAAGTTTGTCTAGTGATCATAAATAAGACCCTACATCTGCTGCAATGACAAATGTTTTACCTTGGGGAAAGCTAGCATCATACTAATAACTTTTTACAGAGAGAAATCTATGGTCTGTTTTCATGAATCAACAACTATTCCCCAAATAAAAGAGTTTTGTTCTTATAGTGTATTTAGAGCAATTTGAATGCTTTAATGTTTTAAAACATTGTATTATCACTCAACTATATGTATATAACTATGTGTTTAAATCCTGCAAAATTATTCTAACCACATTCTTAATAGTCATCTGCAGAGCAGAAATGCATTACTGGGAGCTAGCTGAACACATAAGGTGAGCCAATGACAAGAGGCATGTGTGTAGCCACCATTTTTCTTAGTTCTCTTGCTATCTTTATTTCAAAAAGAAGGCATCTAAGCTTTGTTTTGGTTTAGGACTCTGGACAACACTTTTTTATTGGTGGATGAATTTATCCACCAATCAGCAAGAACAACCCAGGTCGTTCACCAAAAATTGGCCGGCATCTAAACTTACATTCTTGCATTTCAAATAAAGATACCAAGAGAGTGAAGAAAATTTGATAATAGGAGTAAATTAGAAAGTTGCTTACAATGTCATGCTCTATCTGAATCACGAAAGAAAAAATTTGGGTTCAGTGTCTCTTTAAGTAAGTTTGATAATAGGACTTTGAAAGTATTTTACAATTACATGCTCTATCTGGATTATAGTAGTTTGACTTTCATGTCCCTTTAAAATAATGTTTGTTCTACTAGATACAATTTCATCCTTACTTGTGGGATATTATAATCCTGCTAACATGAAGTGGCAAAGAGCACCACAGCAGAGCTGTATATATAGCTCCTCCCTTCCCCTCCACCCCCAGTCATTCTCTTTGCCTGTGTTATACTAGGAAGAGGTAAAGTGAGGTGTTAGTTTTATTTTCTTCAATCAAGAAGTTTTTTATTTTAAATGGTACCGGTGTCTACTATTTTCCTCAGGGGGTTATGGAAGAAGATTTCTGCCCTGAGGTTCATGATCTTAGCAGCTGTAACTAAGATCCACGTTGGTTCCCACAAGACTTCTGAAGGTAACATAAGAGACATCTTCAGTGTGGAGAACGGTTTCATGCTACAAGCAGCATTAAGGTATGTGCAGTTCTTTATTTCTGAGGAGACTTGATACATCAGAACTGGCTGGCATTTATTTACCTGTAAGGGAATGGGTAAGCAGTAGACCTGTTATACAGAGGGGTGTTACTGGAGTCCCTTGTTTTTATTTTTCTAAGTGACATTGTAAGGGCATTATATGACACTCTGGGAAAGGCATAAAGGCGCAGTAAAACGATTGATGGAGTTTTTATTGTTGTCAGATACCCAGTATTACTTGCTGGGATGTGTTTGGGGTGTTTAGTGTTCCACTTAACTTTGTGTGCAAAACCGCTTCTCCATGCGGTTGTGTTTAGGCCTACTCCGACATCGGCCATAAGGGGCGGGGCTTTTTTTTGCGCGCTCAGATGCGCACTTCCTTCTGATTGAGAAGCCGCAAGCAGTAACTCCGGTTGCTCCCGGACAGTGGTTCTCTGGTCCGGAGTGTTGGCTAATCATTTCGAAGTACCCTGGGGGCAGGTATTTTTTGTGTAAACTGACATTTTTCTGATCTAAGTTACTTTAGAGCTTTATTTCTCCCCTTACTCCTGCGGTGCAGTAATTTTTGGATAGAACAATAAGTTTAAGTTAATTTTTGAGACACATTAACGTTATTTAAGCAGTTTTGGAAAAAATTGTTCACTTTTTATTTCTTAAAGGCGCAGTACACGTTTTTCAAAAATGTATTTAAAGCAATAAATAAAGTGTTTAAACGACTTCTGTGGTTATTACTAGTCTGTTCAACATGTCTGACATTGAGGAATCTTATTGTTCTATGAGTTTAGAAACTATTGTGGAACCCCCTCTTACATTGTGTACCTCTTGTACTGAAAGGGCCTTACATTGTAAAGACCATATTTAAGGTCAAGAAAGGATGCCTAAGGATGATTCTCAGTCTGAAGAGAATCAGGATATGCCATCCAATTCTCCCCAAGTGTCACAACCTTTAACGCCTACACAAGCGACGCCAAGTACCTCTAGTGCGTCTAATTCGTTTACTCTGCAGGAGATGGCTGCAGTTATGTCAACTACCCTTATAGAGGTATTATCTAAATTACAAGTGTTACAGGGTAAACGCAGTAGGCCAGGTATTAATGTAAATACTGAATCATCTGATGCTTTATTAGCTATTTCCGATGTACCCTCACAGTGTTTTGAGTTGGGGGTCAGGGAATTGCTGTCTGAGGGAGAGCTTTCAGACTCAGGGAATGTGTTACCTCAGACAGATTTGGACGTTATGTCCTTTAAATTTAAGCTTGAACACCTCCGCCTATTACTTCGGGAGATTTTAGCGACACTGGATGATTGTGACCCTATTGTGATACCACCAGAGAAATTGTGTAAGATGGGCAAATATCTAGAGGTGCCTACTTACACTGATGTTTTTCCGGTTCCTAAAAGAATTTCGGAAATTGTAAAAAAGGAATGGGATAGACCAGGTATAACGTTTTCTCCCCCTCCTAATTTTTTTTTATTTTTTTTTATTTGGCTCAATCAAAGGCATACAACATCATGAAAGATAAATTCTTATGTCACATGAAAAATGTCAATTTTACAGGAAGTGCCGACAGTATGATTAAAGGATAAGGAACACAAAACTAATAGTATGGGTACCATGCAAACATTACAGAAATAAAATGCCAATAATCTAGAAACCTTCTAACTGACTCAGTAGGCCACTTTTGGGCCGCCAAAAATAAAAGATAGTATTAAAGCAAGAGAAGGTTACTCTAAATAGAAGAGACCACTTGTGGATCTCAAATGATGAGCCTCATTTTTACAATATTCTGTATTATACATAACAAACTCATAGGGATTAGAATATCAAGAAATATGTAAATATATCTAAGTTGAATCCCTTTTAACTATGCTTAGAACAATTTTAGTAATAGTGATATAAATGATTTAATATATAATACGTTACCAAGGTAAGACTGCATAAAGTATTTTAAAGGAATTAGAAGTAGTACTCTGCCTGTAGTATAACTAGATAGAAACTGATTAACGCTAAATATGGAGTGGAGGGGCGCTTAAAGTAGGAGAATGTATCTATATCAATTAGAAGGGCTTGCGGGCAAGGGAGTCGGAGGCTACCTGAGAGGGATCAGTCCTGACCTAAGCTCCAAATTTACAATATAAAAGAGACTCAACTGCGACCAGCGCAGAGGGTGTTAATTGGTCTGCTACTAAAACTTACAATTTATATCGTAGCACTGGGTTAGCAATAGACAGTGACGACAAACGTTCCTATAAGGAGATGTAAGGCTAACAGACGTATACCTTATATTTTATTAAGATGTAAAGGCTATGTCCCAGGCTCTAGTGTTGATCAGTAGGCATCATGCTGCACTGGCCACTGGCAACATGCGTTAGTTCACAATATTAAACTAGAGCTCTAAGAATATTATTAGGGCTTAAAGGCTATCCTGTACTCCAAGGTATAGATAGAGAATCAACTGTAGAGGCTTGTTGCTGCAAGCGTCAGAGGAGCGTGTAAGTAGGGCTATGCGTAACGTGTGAACATGCTTTAGGGGATATTATATAGAACAAGAGATGTACGAATAGTGTTAGGGGCTTATAAATATAGAACAGGTAAGGTTTCTCAGGAAATTAGGTAGAGAAAAAAAGAAAAAGACTCATGGGATCCTTAAGTGATTATTCAAAATTTGCAAATAGACATATTGTTAGGTTGAAATTAGCAGTGGCATACATAAAGTGCAGAGCACAATAATTCCTTTGTGTGACTCCCATATAGTGTAATTCCGCAATGATCTGTAACTTAACTTCCGCCTAATGGCAGGGTGAACAATAGAAACAAAACATAATAACTCATATAGTCCCCAAACTTGTCTTGTAGAGAACATGTCCATAAGCTCATCATAAGCAAAAAGTGCAAAACATATATAGAAGCATAGGATCTACAGCCATGAAGAAAAAAAAAAACAGGTAGCTATATGTTCATTCAATACGAACTGAAGTTATATCAGGGCACTCTAGATAAACAGCAGATAAATCAATAAGAGTCCCATGCAGTGCATTACATAGCTACCCCACTCTGGTAGGTAATAGGGGGCAATGATTCCCCAGTTTACTCATTGTGATGGCTATCCTCTGTTTAGATGTTGATGGCTCCCAGGGTACAGGCATAATTGAAAGCAGGATCGTTATGGAAATTTCCATTTGCAGCCACGTCGCTCTTTGGCTTGGGAAGCGGTTTTCAACCGGGGCTCTTTTAAGTGCATATAGATCAGTTACCTGGTCAAATAAGGTTTGTTGAAGTGCCGCTACGTTGTTGTTACTGATCCCTGATAAAGCAACAGAACTTGCAGTAACACTTATGTACGCGTCAACCGTCTCCTCTTGTTTCTCCACGGGCAGCATGAAGGCAGATTCCATAGTTTTCTCGCTGCTGTTCCTAGTGCCATCATAGCGCTGGGGTTCCAAAGCACTGTCAGTTTTTTGTTCCATTGGAACAGGCTCAAGCTGGGTGACTGTACGAAGTGGGAGGTCGTCCTTGAATTTGAATGCCGCGTGTAACATGCTCTCAAATGCAGCATGGTGCTCCGCTAATAGGTGGCTCAGCTCCTTCAAAACATCACTAGCGTGCTTCATGATTTTCCATGTATAACTGTAATCAGGCAGATTAGATGCAGTTTCAGGGGTGTAGTCAGTGACTTGCAAGATGACACTGTTAGTAACGACGGAGACGCCAAGGTGCTCCGCCGGGGGGTCAGATGGAAGGCCGCAACCTCTAATGGCATCCAAAATAGTGTAGCAAACTCCGATTTAAGAGAGAATAGCCATAATCTGTAGAGGAATCTCTAATGTAGAAGATATGGCATAATTATATGCTGGATGAGGCAATAGGAGTTTATTATCATAGCAATTCGGTCCGAGGTTAACAGCAGCAAGCAGACTAGCGACCTGTCATGGCCGCCGCCCGGAAGTTCCCCCCTCCCCCTCCTAATTTTAAGAAAATGTTTCCCATATCAGACACCATTCGGGACTCGTGGCAAACGGTCCCTAAGGTAGAGGGAGCTATATCTACCCTGGCTAAGCGTACAACTATACCCATCGAGGACAGTTGTGCTTTCAAAGACCCTATGGATAAAAAGTTAGAGGGTCTAATAAAGAAATTATTTATTAATCAGGGTTTTCTTTTACAACCTACAGCTTGCATTGTTCCAGTAACTACTGCAGCAACTTTTTGGTTTGAGGCTCTGGAAGAGTCTCTGAAGGTTGAGACTCCGTTAGATGACATTTTGGATAGAATTAAGGCTCTTAAGCTAGCTAATTCTTTCATTACTGATGCCGCTTTTCAAATTGCTAAATTAGCGGTGAAAAATGCAGGATTTGCTATTCTAGCGTGTAGAGCGTTATGGCTCAAATCTTGCTCTGCTGATGTGTCATCAAAAACTAAGCTTTTAGCTATTCCCTTTAAAGGTAAGACCCTTTTTGGGCCTGAATTGAAGGAAATCATTTCTGACATTACTGGAGGCAAAGGCCATGCCCTACCTCAGGATAAGTCTGTTAAGATGAGGGGTAAACAAAATAATTTTCGCTCCTTTCGGAATTTTAAAGGAGGACCCTCTGCTTCCTCTTCCTCCACAAAGCAGGAAGGGAATTTTGCCCAATCTAAGTCAGTCTGGAGACCCAACCAGACTTGGAATAAAGGTAAACAATCCAAGAAGCCCGCTGCTGCTACAAAGACAGCATGAAGGGGTGGCCCCCGATCCGGGACCGGACCTAGTAGGGGGCAGACTTTCTTTCTTTGCTCAGGCTTGGGCAAGAGATGTTCAGGACCCCTGGGCGCTTGAAATCGTGACCCACGGGTATCAACTGGAATTCAAGGACTTTCTCCCAAGAGGTAGATTTCATCTTTCACGATTATCTGTTGACCAGATAAAGAGAGGCATTTTTATGCTGTGTAAAAGACCTCTATACCATGGGAGTAATTTGTCCTGTTCCACAAACGGAACAGGGACAGGGGTTTTACTCAAATCTTTTCGTGGCTCCCAAAAAAGAGGGAACTTTCAGACCCATTTTAGATCTCAAGTGTCTAAACAAAGTTCTCAGAGTCCCATCGTTCAAAATAGAGACTATACGAACAATCTTACCAATGATCCAGGAGGGTCAATATATGACTACCGTGGATTTGAAGGATGCTTACCTTCATATTCCTATCCACAAGGATCATCATCAGTTTCTACGGTTTGCCTTCCTGGACAAACATTATCAGTTTGTGGCTCTTCCCTTTGGATTGGCCACAGCATCCAGAATCTTCACAAAGGTTCTAGGGTCTCTTCTGGCGGTTCTCAGACCACGGGGCATAGCAGTGGCGTCTTATCTGGATAATATTCTGATCCAGACGTCAACATATCAACTGACAAAATCTCACACGGACACAGTGTTGTCTTTCCTGAGAACTCACGGTTGGAAGGTGAACATAGAGAAAAGTTCACTAGTTCCACAGACAAGGGTTCCTTTCTTGGGAACTCTGACTCGGTAGACATGAAAATATTTCTGACGGAGGTCAGAAAATCAAAGATTCTAAATACTTGCCGAGCACTTCAGTCCATTCCTCAGCCATCAGTGGCTCAGTGTATGGAGGTAATTGGATTAATGATAGCGGCAATGGACATTGTTCCGTTTGCTCGCTTTCATCTCAGACCACTGCAGCTGTGCATGCTCGGACAGTGGAATGGGGATTATGTGGATTTATCTCCTCAGATAAATCTAGATCAAGAAACCAGAGACTCTCTTCTTTGGTGGTTGTCGCCTGATCATCTGTCCCAGGGGACTTGTTTCCGCAGACCCTTGTGGGTGATAGTGACAACGGATGCCAGCCTTCTCTGCTGGGGTGCAGTCTGGAATTCCCTGAAGGCTCAGGGTGTTTGGACTCTACTTCCAATCAATATTCTGGAACTGAGAGCAATATTCAATGCGCTTCAGGCATGGCCTCAGTTGGCTTCTGCCAAATTCATCAGATTCCAGTCGGACAACATCACGACTGTGGCATATATCAATCATCAGGGGGGAGCAAGGAGTTCCTTAGCGATGATAGAAGTATCCAAGATAATCCGGTGAGCGGAGGCCCACTCTTGTTATCTGTCAGCAATCTACATCCCAGGAGTAGAGAACTGGGAAGCGGATTTTCTAAGTCGACAGACATTTCATCCGGGGGAGTGGGAACTCCACTCGGAGTTGTTTGCCTCACTGATTCTCCGATGGGGCAGACCGGAATTGGATCTGATGGCATCTCGACGAATGCCAAGCTTCCAAGATATGGATCCAGGTCGAGGGATCCTCAGGCCGAACTGATAGATGCCTTGGCAGTACCTTGGTCGTTCAGCCTAGCTTATGTGTTTCCACCGTTTTCTCTCCTTCCACGCGTGATTGCTCGAATCAAACAGGAGAGAGCTTCAGTGGACATGTCCTCTCTGCCACCGTGGAAACTTCCTTTGAGACAGAACCTTCTCATTCAAGGTCCTTTCCAACATCCAAATCTAATTTCTCTGCAGCTGACTGCGTGGAGATTGAACGCTTGATTTTATCGAAGTGAGGATTCTCTGATTTGGTCATCAATACTTTGATACAGGCTAGAAAACCTGTCACTAGAAAAATCTATCATAAGATATGGCGTAAATATCTTTATCGGTGGGAATCCAAGGGTTACTCATGGAGTAAAGTTAGGATTCTGTCTTTTCTCCAAGAAGTATTGGAGAAAGGGTTATCAGCAAGTTCCTTAAAGGGACAAATTTCTGCTTTGTCAATTTTGTTTCACAAACGTTTGGCAGATGTGCCAGATGTTCAGTCTTTTTGTCAGGCTCTATCTAGAATTAAGCCTGTATTTAGACCTATTACTCCTCCCTGGAGTTTGAATTTAGTTATTCGGGCTCTTCAAGGGGTTCCGTTTGAACCTATGCATTCCATAGATATTAAATTGTTATCTTGGAAAGTTCTGTTTTTGGTTGCTATCTGCTCAAAGAGTTTCTGAGCTTTCAGCGTTACAGTGTGATTCGCCTTATCTCATTTTTCATTCTGATAAGGTGGTTTTACGTACCAAACCTGGATTTCTTCCTAAGGTTGTTTCAAATAAAAATATTAATCAGGAAATTGTTGTTCCTTCCTTGTGTCCTAATCCTTCTTCTTAGAAGGAGCGTATGTTGCATAATCTGGACGTGGTCCGTGCCTTAAAGTTTTACTTACAGGCAACTAAGGATTTCCATCAATCATCTTCATTATTCATTGTTTATTCTGGAAAGCGTAAGGGTCAGAAAGCTACGGCTACCTCTTTCTTTTTGGCTGAGAAGTATCATCCGTCTGGCATATGAGACTGCTGGACAGCCGCCTCCTGAAAGAATTACAGCTCATGGGCCTTTAAAAATTAAGCATCTGTTGAACATATTTGTAAGGCTGCGACTTGGTAGTCCCTTCATACTTTTTCCAAATTTTCCAAATTTGATATTTCTTCTGAGGCTGTTTTTGGGAGAAAAGTTCTTCAAGCAGTGGTGCCTTCCATTTAGGTCTCTGTCTTGTCCCTACCTTTCATCCGTGTCCTGTTGCTTTAGTATTGTATCCCACAAGTAAGGATAAAATCCGTGGACTCGTCGTATCTAGTAGAAGAAAAGGAAATTTATGCTTACCTGATAAATTTATTTCTTTTACGATACAACGAATCCACGGCCCTCCCTGTCAATTTAAGACAGATTATAGTTTTTATTATTTACAACTTCAGTCACCTCTGCACCTTTTAGCTTTCCTTTCTCTTCCTATAACCTTCGGTCGAATGACTGGAGGTGGAGGGGAAGGGAGGAGCTATATATACAGCTCTGCTGTGGTGCTCTTTGCCACTTCCTGTTAGCAGGAGGATAATATCCCACAAGTAAGGATGAAATCCGTGGACTCGTCGTATCGTAGAAGAATTCAATTTATCAGGTAAGCATAAATTTCCTTTTTTCTCTTTGTTTCATCTTAAAGAGGGTACTTTAAAATGTATGCACTTCAAAAACACTGTTGCCCCTTTAAACACAAGTTCAAATCCAAGTAATACTCGGCAAGCTGATTGCAAACATACAATCTTTTATTTGCTATGCTATCAATCTTAAAGGGACAAAAACCCCATTTTTTTATTCAGATAGAGGGCTTCATTCCTCAAGCTGCGATAATTTTCCAGAGTTCTCTGTTCATTAGACAAAGGTTGTTTTTCTGAGCATTCAGATAAGTTCAGTTTCCATGAATCTCTCTTTGACAGATCTAAGACGGTTGAAGCTAGTGTTAGCTTGTCAAATCTTCAGTCTGTTTCTTTTCTCTCAGTTGCTCTTTTGCATGGAAGTATTTAGGTCTCATGATTGCTTCATCGGATGTCTTAACATTTGCCTATTTTTACATGAGACCTAAAGTTTTCTATGCTTCAGCAATGATGCAGGGGTCATAATCGGGTGTCTTAAAATATTTATCTAGATCACATTTCTCTGAGGGCACAAGGGGTTTGGTTTGCTCGGGAGGCAAGGTTGCCAATTAATGTTATAGAATTCCATGCAATTTTCAGAGCTCTTCAGAGTTGTCTTTTGTTGAAAATTGAGTCTTATTTCTGTTTTCAGGCAGACAATTTTTATGCAGTGGCTTTTATCATTCTTCAGGGAGGAACTTGTGGTTCCCTAGCTATGAAGGAATTGTCTTGATTTTTTTCCTGGGCAGAAGCCAATTGTTGCCTGATTTCTGCGGTTCATATTCCTGGAGTGAACAACTGGTAGGCAGTTTTTCTCAGTCGTCAGTCACTGCATCCAGCGGAATGGTCTCTTGATCTGGATATTTTGAATCAGACAGTGGATTTTTGTGGTCTCCTCAGATTTCTGCTGTTTCAATTTTGTTCCACTAGAAGTTTGTTAATCTTTCTGACATTCATGGTTTTGTTTAAGCTTTGGCTAGAATTTTTAACCTGTTAAGCCAATTTCTCTTTCTTGGAAGGTTTTGTTTTCTTTTGACTATCTCTTCTCCTAGAAGATTCTCTGAGTCTGCTCTTTCACGTGATTCTCCTTATCTTATTTTTCTATCAGTATAAGGCAGTTCAGTGGATTTTTTTTTAACTTTTTTCCCCAAAGTTGTGTTTTCGGATTTTATTAATCTGGAAATTGTTGTCTCTTCTTTGTCTTAATCCTAGAATTCTTCGGGGTGGCTTCTTCATAACTTGGATGTTGTAAGAACCTTGAAGTATTTTATGGATTTCAGACAAACTTCTAGTTTCTTTGTTCACTTTTTTGGTTCCAGGAAGGAGGCAAAAAACATTTGCAGTTTCTCGGCTTCTTGGTTAAAACATTTGAGCAATAAGGCTTTCGTGGAGGTGGGGCAGCCTCCACCTAGGTAGACTACTGTCTATTCTACCAGTTCAGTATTCACTTCTTGGGCTTTTTAGAACAAGACTTCTGTTGACCAATTTTGCAAGGTAGCTTCTTGGTCTTTTTTGCACCCTTTGGTAGGAGGTTCTTCAGGCGTTTGTCTCAGGATAATTTTGATTTCTCCTATTGGTCATTTTAATTCATATTTTTAAAAAAGCAAAACAAAAAACAATTACCCTGTTCTTTCTTTGGGTTCTGTTTGGGTTGTGGATTTTGTTTAATGTGAAAAAAATGTTTTTTTTTTTATCCCGCTCTTATTTCTCATTACTAGTGGACTCCATGGTTTGGGTTTTAGTTCCCAGGAGTAATGGATTGTAGACTCTTGCCCCCTGTATGAAAGAAAACATAATTTATGCTTTCCTGATAAATTTATTTATTTTATGGTGGTGAGAGTCCATGAGGCCCCACCCTGTTTTATTGGGTGTTTATTTTTGGGCACATTTTCCCCCCTGCTCCTATTATTTTGCTTTTATTTATTTTCCTATCTAACAGGTGGTTCACAGGATTCATAAGTAGAGTTTTAAAACAGCACAATGCCAGTTGAGCATGGTGCTTCAGTGCCTATTTTTTGCACACATATCTGTTATTTTTTTTAAATGTTTCAGGAACTGAAAACATTTTCTATTATCTTAATGGGGTATTAAAAAATGCACGACAGAACACTACCTAAACATGTTAATTTAAAAATAATTAAGTATCCTAAACAAATCTAAAAAATAAATGCATTTTTAAGCTTTTTTTTTTATTTATTATTAAGTTGCACTCTTTTAGATGCAGCAGAAAATTACCTTAAAGGGACATAATACTCATATGCTAAATAACTTGAAAGTGATGCAGCATAATTGTAAAAAGCTAACTAGAAAATATCACCTGAACATCTCTATGTAAAATAAGTATTTTACCTCAAAATGTATTCAGCTCACCAGAGTAAGTGTTGTGTAAACAGTGATACTTTAGCTGCTGTCCAGTTGCAAGTTAAAAAAAATAGCCCATCAGCAGTGCTGAGGTAATGCTTTGCATTTGCTGTGATCTCATGAGACGTCATAGAACTTACTTAAACTGAATAAGAAAATAACATGACTGTGCCTGCACATGACAGATGAACACTCCCTAGCTCATCCTGGGTCAAGCATCCTGACTGGATGCTTAAAGTCTCTTTACAATGGGGAGTGAATACTTAGAAACTTTGAGGTAAAATATCTTCTTTTTTTACATAGAGATGTTCAGGTAATATTTTAGTCAGCTTTTTACAGCTATTCTGCATTACTTTCATGTGTTTCAATATTTGAGTATCCTGTGTCTTTATTCTTTTAATAAAAAAAAGTTCCCTTGAATAGAACCTGAAAATTTGATCACTGAGTCAGATCCTGTATACAATTAGTTTGTAGCAAGCTCCCCCCTGGGCATTTGTGCATATAGAAGGTGCTATCCAGGTCATTGCTTCTGCAGAATGCACACGTGCATGGTAGGGGGCATAGTCACATGACACCTGACATTATTCCCATCACAACAAACAATTGCAGTACCTGCTGTCCCTCCTCAACTCCCCCTTGCTTGCATAAGTAATTATCCTCACATGCACACTTTGTTGTATGATACCACAAGGTTTGTAGTAGGACACTAATAAGGGGGGGGGGAGCAGGCTACACTTGGCAACACTAAAGTGTAAGTAATTTTGCAGATTTGTGGAAATTTTATTAAAATACTTATAAACTTTTTTCACTTTTTTTTTCCCCATACACTTTTTTACCTCAGTTGACCCTTGTATAATATGCACATAACTGAAAATCTTTTATGGCACTTTAAATAATTATTTGAATTCCTTCTTAGAAATGCTGACAAAGTTCTGTATGTAGCAAAATATCTATATTCTTTTCTGAATTTAGTTCAAGTATAGGTTAACTATTAAATTATTTTCATGGGGTCAAACATAGTCTTTCCATGATATATTTAGGAGTGAGAGTGAAAAATAAATAAGATACCTTTATACCTATGTCTACAATACTAACCATAAGAAGCTTGCCATCAAGGTTTAACACATGTTACTTCCTGGCTTACATGACTTTTCAAAACTTTATTTAAAATAGCATAGGGGTAACCTGGGTGAAATCACTGTAAAAACAACGTAGTAGATACTGCCTTAAGCATAGTGATTCTGTGTGTGTGAATATTTAATAGCAAAATAAATGATCTTTTTGTATTAGTTTTATTTCTCCCAGTTTCATACAGATTTGACCCTTTTGACACAGAGAAATGCATTTTATTTTATGTTTAAAGATACAGTGTTATATTAAGGAATTTGTTCTTTATTATACACCAACCCGATTAGGCTTAGATGATAATTTGAAGATGGTTCTCTTGGTTTTGATTTTCCTGTAGTTTGGCTTTTGCTTTCTTGGTTTACTTCATAAAAATATTATTTGTAACAGAAATGCTATCAATTGTAGGGTTATTAAGTTTCTATTTCTGACTATGTTGTATTAAAAAGTGTATTCAATATGTTTTATGCTAATTTATCCCTATCACAGATGTAAGTGGCTTGGCTTGATACAGAACTGAATTTGTAATGACATGACCTTTGGCCCTGTCTAACTTAAGCTATTAATTATTTCTAGTCTTTTGTTCTATTTGAGTTCTTTCTCATTTTTCCACAATTTGTACATTCTGTCCTCCTTACTGCTGATTATTGACCAAAAGTGAGCAAATTGTTGCTAACAAATGTACTTCAAATGAATCCTTTGATTAAATGACATATAAGTGCACTAGTAATGGGCAGGGTGTTGATAGTAATTACAATTTGCTTGGCACCTGGTGCATAAGGGAAAGACTCCTGTTCTCTTGTGTATGTTTCAATTATGTAATGATTTAATATATCCTCACTTTCTATTACATTGTTTTTAATTCTTCAAATTATTAATTTCTTTCTAATCTAAACTTCTTTCTAATGGCAGTGAGAGTCCACAAAGTCATTCATTACCTATGGGAAATACTTCACCTGGCCACCAGGAGGAGGCAAAGACACCCCAAACAAATCATTAAATATCCTTCCCACTTCCCCTACTATCTCAGTAGTTCTTTGCCTCATGTCATGGAGTTTGGCAGAGAGAGGTGCTCTGCAAAAGATTCTGATTTCTTCTGTTATGTGTGATCAGTCCACGGGTCATCATTACTTCTGGGATATAACTCCTCCCCAACAGGAAATGCAAGAGGATTCACCCAGCAGAGCTGCATATAGCTCCTCCCCTCTACGTCAGTCCCAGTCATTCTCTTGCACCCAACGACTAGATAGGATGTGTGAGAGGACTATGGTGATTATACTTAGTTTTTATGACTTCAATCAAAAGTTTGTTATTTTAAAATAGCACCGGAGCGTGTTATTACTTCTCTGGCAGAGTTTGAGGAAGAATCTGACAGAGATTTTTTACTATGATTTTAACCGGAGTCGTTAAGATCATATTGCTGTTCTCGACCATCTGAGGGAGGTAAAGGCTTCAGATCAGGGGACAGCGGGCAGATGAATCTGCATTGAGGTATGTGGCAATTTTCTGAATGGAATTGATGAGAAAAGCCTGCCATACCGTTAAAATGACATGTATGTATACACTTCAGTATTCTGGGGATGGTATTTCACCGGAACTACTGTGTTAAGGTCACTAATCCTTTTAATAACTATTCTCATGTTAAACGTTTTTGCTGGAATGTAGAATCGTTTACATTGCTGAGGTACTGTGTGAATAAATGTTTGGGCATTATTTTCCACTTGGCAGTTTTTTGCTTTAATTGTGACAGTTTCGTTTCTCTTCACTGCTGTGTGGGAGAGGGAGGGGCCGTTTTTGGCGCTCTTTGCTACGCATCAAAAAATTCCAGTCAGCTACTTTTATATGTCCTGCATGATCCGGTTCATCTCTGACAGATCTCAGGGGTCTTCAAACTTCTTTGAAGGGAGGTAAATTCTCTCAGCAGAGCTGTGAGAATTCTTATAGTGACTGTGTATAAAAGACGTTGTTTTGTTTTCTTATGTACAAATTTAATTAGTGTTGTTTTTTACTAATGGGAACAAACCTTTGCTAAAAGTTGTGTTGTTTTAAAATTTGATGCAATAACTGTTTTTCAGTTCATTATTTCAACTGTCATTTAATCGTTAGTACCTCTTTGAGGCACAGTACGTTTTTTGCTAAAAAAGATTATAACCAAGTTGTAAGTTTTTTTGCTAGTGTGTTAAACATGTCTGACTCAGAGGATGATATCTGTGTCATTTGTTCCAATGCCAAGGTGGAGCCCAATAGAAATTTATGTACTAACTGTATTGATGCTACTTTAAATAAAACTCAATCTGTACAATGTGAACAAATTTCACCAAACAGCGAGGGGAGAGTTATGCCGACTAACTCGCCTCACGCGACAGTACCTGCATCTCCCGCCCGGGAGGTGCGTGATATTTTGGCGCCTAGTACATCTGGGCGGCCATTACAGATAACATTACAAGATATGGCTACTGTTATGACTGAAGTTTTGTCTAAATTACCTGAACTAAGAGGCAAGCGTGATCACTCTGGGGTGAGAACAGAGTGCGCTGACAATGCTAGGGCCATGTCTGATACTGCGTCACAGCTCGCAGAGCATGAGGACGGAGAGCTTCATTCTGTGGGTGACGGTTCTGATCCAAACAGATTGGACTCAGATATTTCAAATTTTAAATTTAAATTGGAGAACCTCCGTGTACTACTAGGGGAGGTCTTAGCAGCTCTCAACGATTGTAACACTGTTGCAATACCAGAGAAACTGTGTAGGTTGGATAAATACTTTGCGGTACCGGCGAGTACTGACGTTTTTCCTATACCTAAGAGACTAACTGAAATTGTTACTAAGGAGTGGGATAGACCCGGTGTGCCGTTCTCACCCCCTCCAATATTTAGAAAGATGTTTCCAATAGACGCCACCACTCGGGACTTATGGCAAACGGTCCCCAAGGTGGAGGGAGCAGTTTCTACTTTAGCTAAGCGTACCACTATCCCGGTGGAGGATAGCTGTGCTTTCTCAGATCCAATGGATAAAAAATTAGAGGGTTACCTTAAGAAAATGTTTGTTCAACAAGGTTTTATATTACAACCCCTTGCATGTATCGCGCCGATTACGGCTGCGGCAGCATTTTGGATTGAGTCGCTTGAAGAGAACCTTAGTTCCTCTACGCTAGACGACATTACGGACAGGCTTAGAGTCCTTAAACTAGCTAATTCTTTCATTTCGGAGGCCGTAGTACATTTAACCAAACTTACGGCTAAGAACTCAGGATTCACCATACAGGCACGCAGGGCACTGTGGCTAAAATCCTGGTCAGCTGATGTTACTTCTAAGTCCAAATTACTTAATATACCTTTCAAGGGGCAGTCCTTATTCGGGCCCGGTTTGAAAGAAATTATCGCTGAC
Organism: Bombina bombina; assembly: GCF_027579735.1. Taxonomy (NCBI): domain Eukaryota; kingdom Metazoa; phylum Chordata; class Amphibia; order Anura; family Bombinatoridae; genus Bombina; species Bombina bombina. Next base: position 1,112,479,997 of record NC_069501.1, on the reverse strand, counting down.
ATTACGGGAGGTAAGGGCCACGCCCTACCTCAAGACAAGGCCAAAGCTAAGGCTAGACAGTCTAATTTTCGTCCCTTTCGGAATTTCAAAACAGGAGCAGCATCAACCTCCACTGCACCAAAACAGGAAGGAGCTGTTGCTCGTTACAGGCAAGGCTGGAAGCCTAACCAGTCCTGGAACAAAAGCAAGCAGGCCAGGAAACCTGCTGCTGCCCCAAAGACAGCATGAACCGAGAGCCCCCGATCCGGGACCGGATCTAGTAGGGGGCAGACTCTCTCTCTTCGCCCAGGCCTGGGCAAGAGATGTTCAGGATCCCTGGGCACTAGAGATCATATCTCAGGGATACCTTCTAGACTTCAAATTATCTCCCCCAAGAGGGAGATTTCATCTGTCAAGGTTGTCAACAAACCAGATAAAGAAAGAAGCGTTTCTACGCTGCGTACAAGATCTGTTAACAATGGGAGTGATCCATCCGGTTCCGTGGTCGGAACAAGGACAAGGGTTCTACTCAAACCTGTTTGTGGTTCCCAAAAAAGAGGGAACTTTCAGGCCAATCTTAGATTTAAAGACTCTAAACAAATTCCTAAGAGTTCCATCGTTCAAAATGGAAACTATTCGGACAATTTTACCCATGATCCAAGAGGGTCAGTACATGACCACAGTGGATTTAAAGGATGCTTACCTTCACATACCGATCCACAAAGATCATCACCGGTATCTAAGGTTTGCCTTCTTAGACAGGCACTACCAGTTTGTAGCTCTTCCATTCGGATTGGCTACGGCTCCAAGAATCTTCACAAAGGTTCTGGGGGCCCTTCTAGCGGTACTAAGACCGCGAGGGATTTCGGTAGCTCCGTACCTAGACGACATTCTAATACAAGCTTCAAGCTTTCAAACTGCCAAGTCTCATACAGAGTTAGTTCTGGCATTTCTAAGGTCGCATGGATGGAAAGTGAACGAAAAGAAGAGTTCTCTCTTTCCTCTCACAAGAGTTCCATTCTTGGGGACTCTTATAGATTCTGTAGAAATGAAGATTTACCTGACAGAAGACAGGTTAACAAAACTTCAAAATGCATGCCGCGTCCTTCATTCCATTCAACACCCGTCAGTAGCTCAATGCATGGAGGTGATCGGCTTAATGGTAGCGGCAATGGACATAGTACCTTTTGCACGCCTACACCTCAGACCGCTGCAACTATGCATGCTAAGTCAGTGGAATGGGGATTACTCAGATTTGTCCCCTACTCTGAATCTGAATCACGAGACCAGAAATTCTCTTCTATGGTGGCTTCATCGGCCACACCTGTCCAGAGGAATGCCATTCAGCAGGCCAGACTGGACAATTGTAACAACAGACGCCAGCCTACTAGGTTGGGGCGCTGTCTGGAATTCTCTGAAGGCTCAGGGACTATGGAATCAGGAGGAGAGTCTCCTTCCAATAAACATTCTGGAATTGAGAGCAGTTCTCAATGCCCTTCTGGCTTGGCCCCAGTTAATAACTCGGGGGTTCATCAGGTTTCAGTCGGACAACATCACGACTGTAGCTTACATCAACCATCAGGGAGGGACAAGAAGCTCCCTAGCAATGATGGAAGTATCAAAGATAATTCGCTGGGCAGAGTCTCACTCTTGCCACCTGTCAGCAATCCACATCCCGGGAGTGGAGAACTGGGAGGCGGATTTCTTGAGTCGCCAGACTCTTCATCCGGGGGAGTGGGAACTTCATCCGGAGGTCTTTGCCCAAATACTTCGACGTTGGGGCAAACCAGAGATAGATCTCATGGCGTCTCGCCAGAACGCCAAACTTCCTCGCTACGGATCCAGATCCAGGGATCCGGGAGCAGTTCTGATAGATGCTTTGACAGCACCTTGGAACTTCAGGATGGCTTATGTGTTTCCACCCTTCCCGCTGCTTCCTCGATTGATTGCCAAAATCAAACAGGAGAGAGCATCAGTAATTCTAATAGCACCTGCTTGGCCACGCAGGACTTGGTATGCAGATCTAGTGGACATGTCATCCTGTCCGCCTTGGTCTCTACCTCTAAGACAGGACCTTCTGATACAGGGTCCATTCAAACATCAAAATCTAACTTCTCTGAAGCTGACTGCTTGGAAATTGAACGCTTGATTTTATCAAAACGTGGTTTTTCTGAGTCGGTTATTGATACCCTGATTCAGGCTAGGAAGCCTGTTACCAGAAGAATTTACCATAAAATATGGCGGAAATACCTATACTGGTGCGAATCCAAAGGTTACTCCTGGAGTAAGGTTAGGATCGCTAGGATATTGTCTTTTCTACAAGAAGGTTTAGAAAAGGGTTTATCAGCTAGTTCATTAAAGGGACAGATTTCAGCTCTGTCCATCTTGTTCCACAGACGTCTGTCAGAAAATCCAGACGTCCAGTCCTTTTGTCAGGCTTTAGCTAGGATCAAGCCTGTGTTTAAAGCTGTTGCTCCACCATGGAGTTTAAACTTAGTTCTTAACGTTTTACAGGGTGTTCCGTTTGAACCCCTTCATTCCATTGATATAAAAATGTTATCTTGGAAAGTTCTGTTTTTAATGGCTATTTCCTCGGCTCGAAGAGTCTCTGAGTTATCAGCCTTACATTGTGATTCCCCTTATCTGATTTTTCACTCAGACAAGGTAGTTCTGCGTACTAAACCTGGGTTCTTACCTAAGGTAGTCACTAACAGGAACATCAATCAAGAGATTGTTGTCCCATCCTTGTGTCCAAATCCTTCTTCAAAGAAGGAACGTCTTTTACACAATCTGGATGTAGTTCGTGCCCTCAAGTTCTACTTGCAGGCAACTAAAGATTTTCGCCAAACTTCTTCCTTGTTTGTCGTTTACTCTGGACAGAGGAGAGGTCAAAAAGCTTCTGCTACCTCTCTCTCTTTTTGGCTTCGTAGCATAATACGTTTAGCCTATGAGACTGCTGGACAGCAGCCTCCTGAAAGAATTACAGCTCACTCCACTAGAGCTGTGGCTTCCACTTGGGCCTTTAAGAATGAGGCCTCTGTTGAACAGATTTGCAAGGCTGCAACTTGGTCTTCGCTTCATACTTTTTCCAAATTTTACAAATTTGACACTTTTGCTTCTTCGGAGGCTATTTTTGGGAGAAAGGTTCTTCAGGCAGTGGTTCCTTCTGTATAATGAGCCTGCCTATCCCTCCCGTCATCCGTGTACTTTTGCTTTGGTATTGGTATCCCAGAAGTAATGATGACCCGTGGACTGATCACACATAACAGAAGAAAACATAATTTATGCTTACCTGATAAATTCCTTTCTTCTGTTGTGTGATCAGTCCACGGCCCGCCCTGTTTTAAGGCAGGTAAATATCTTTTAAATTATACTCCAGTCACCACTTCACCCTTGGTTACTCCTTTCTCGTTGATTCTTGGTCGAATGACTGGGACTGACGTAGAGGGGAGGAGCTATATGCAGCTCTGCTGGGTGAATCCTCTTGCATTTCCTGTTGGGGAGGAGTTATATCCCAGAAGTAATGATGACCCGTGGACTGATCACACAACAGAAGAAAGGAATTTATCAGGTAAGCATAAATTATGTTTTTATTGTCCTTAATGGATTGCTTCCTGCAAGAGAGTACAGGGGAGCTTTTAAAGGGACATTAAACACTAAACACATGCTAGATAGAATGATGCATTCAAAGAAAAGATTAGTCAATGACTAACATGTAGATGTATTTTTTAAAGTTTCATTAGTTGTTTAAAAAGTGACAAAATAAGTGTAAAGTTTTAGTGTCTATAAAACACTGGGAGCTGCCATGTTGTAACTTGTGTTACCTTATCTGCTGTGGCCAATAAGGGTCAGTTATAAATAGGTCACTAGAGTGTGCAGCCAATGGCTGTGTGGAATATAACAGTGTTCTACACTTCCATTTCTAACAGGAACTGAAAAGCTCACAATTTCAGAATGGAATTACAGGCAAAGAGGACAAAATAAATAATGAAAGTATATTGCAGAGCTGTTTTATTATATACAATTTATCATTTTATATTACCATCTCAAAGTGTTTAATGTCCCTTTAATAGCCATGTAATCCTCTAAGTAGAGCTTTGGTGAATGTTAGAATCTGGATGTTGCAGCGAAGTTCCCATGCCTCCTTCCAGAATACTTAGGCAAACCGTGTTAGCTACACTGATTTCACTGGCTTCATAGGCCCCTGTCAGGGTGACGATTCTACTGTCAGACCTGAAGCTTTCTGTACCAATATGGCTAGTTGCCATTTTAGGGAGTAAAGACACTGTATTTTATATGGGCTTACTGTCTTACCTTCCTATCCCTGTCACATGGCTAGTAGCTTCTTTATTTTTTTATTTATATTTTATTGAGAGAGGTTCCAATATATTACAAGCATATAGTTTCCGATACATCATTTCATATGAGACATAGTCAAGATAATAAACAAAAAATAAAATATAACATTGACATTCTTGATAATACATTATTACCATGTTGTGTATATATATTATTGATCAAAAAATATTTAGTGCTATCCTGTAGGATTATTTCATATAGCTTTTGGAAGACTATTCCCTGTTTGTTTGCTGCTTATAATTAGCATTCTCTTTTTGCTAATTATTAACTAAGCTCTCTCCTTTTTTTAACATTTATAACATCAAGAATATGAACAATCTGATATAGCATACTTAATTTAAGAAGCAAGGGATGTGGGGGGGAGAGACAAAAAAAGGCAGTTTTCTCATCTTCTTCCACTCCCCCTCCTCCCCTCCCCCACGTGTTATTCCCGATCACTTGTTGATCTCTTTTAAATGATCACCTTTCCGTGACTGTCCCATCTAGGGGTTCCTCCATACAACCTTAATCCGATAAATAGATTCCAGCAGTATCACCAGAATAGTGCAAAATGCAATTGCAGACAAGAGCTCACTGCTAGCTCTTAGGTACTGTACATCCAATAAACATAGTGTCCACAGCACTTGCTTCAAAATCCTTCTTTATTTGGGAATCATTTCAGGGTACAAAACACAGCAATGTTTCGGGTTGTACACCCTTAGTCATGCAATATAACACTGTTCACAAACTCACAATTTATAGCAACCTAGATTACCTAATTATCATGCACCTGTGTTTAAGTAATTGTAATCCATGTTAAAATAGCAGGTACAAATTCACCTGCCCCATCTAGTGGTAAGTCTTAAGTTTCTAGGTTTTCTACCTATATACTAGAAATATTCAATAAACCAATTAAAAACATCCTGTACACTGAGCATGGCTAAATTCATTACATAAATACAGATAAATCATAATCTTTTTTTTAATTCCCAATGGTTTCATAGAATTTAATGTAGATATCCAAAAGAGTTCCTTTCTCTTTAACATTAATTCCCTGTTGCCCCCTCTCCTAGGCATTTTGATTTGATCAATGACCTGCCATCTTAACTGACTAATAGAGTGCCCTGCTTCCAGGAAATGGGATGAAACAGGTGCCTGCTTATTATTGCACCTTATGTTCGATTTATGTTCACTGATACGATCCCGTACCCACCTAGTGGTTTCCCCTAAATAAATCCGGTAGCATGGGCACTTTATTAGATATATCACATAACATGAGATGCAAGTATAGACTTATTTTATATTATACAATTTCCTTGTTCTGGGATGTGCAAACTTATCTCCCTTAATTAGGGAATTACAATTAGAACATCTCAGACATGGATAGCAACCCAGATTTTTCTTAGTTATATAGCCTGTCTCAGATTTAGACTGACTAACTATATTAGTTTTTATTAGAATGTCTTTAACATTTGATTCATTTTATATGCCATCATAGGGTGATCTCTAAAACAGGACACATCTTTATTACAGTCTCTAAGTATGTGCCAATGCCTTTCTATTATTTTGTTCAATTTATTGCTATGGTTACCATACTTAGAGACAAAAACTAAACAGTCATCCTCACTTTGGATCTTACATTTTATCAACTTTAGTAATTTCTTGATTAATCAATTCACTAGGGTATCCTCTCTCCAGAAACTTTTTACCCATGTCATGCAGTCGGTCTGTGGTGTTCTTCTTTATATTCACAATCCTCTTAACACAGCCTAATTGGATCTTACAGGCAGAGACCCAAGGAGGTAATCTTGTGTTTTCAGTTTGCACAGGTGAGACGATATCAGAGCAGACTGGCAGGCTGTAACAGAGAATCCGTTTGTGCAGGGTGTAAGTAGATTCACGGAGGATGTTGGAGGTTACGGTTCTGTGACAAATTAAGCTAAAGTAATTCCTGAAAAAATAGGAGATTGAGCAAGTAAAGTCCTCTTGCTGAGAAATAAGATGCAGGTTAGAAGTCTCCCAAAACACCTGAAGGAAAACAAGTTATGAGGTGAATAAACTTCCTGAGTTTGGAGGAGCTCAGTGTAGCTGCTAGTCACTGCAATAACTAACAAAATACTAAGCACCTGACTGAGGTTGGAAGAAAGGATTTAAAGGAGAAGTGGGTTGGGCTTGAGAGAGAGTTCCTGACACCTAGTGAATTGATTAATCATGAAAATACTAAAGTTGATACAATTAATAAAAGTAATATCTGAGCTGCTTACAAAGGTGAAAGTCCAAAGTGAGGATGACCGTTTGGTTTTTGCCTCTAAGTATGGTAACCACAGCAAGAAATTAAGCAAAATAATACAAAGGCATTGACACATACTTAGAGACTGTAATAAAGATTTGCCCTGTTTTAGAGATACCCCTATGATGGTATATAAAAGAAATCGAAATGTTAAAGACATTCTCATAAAAACTGATATAGGTAGCCAGTCTAAATTTGAGACAGGCTATATAACTAAGAAAAATTTGGGTTGCTGTCCATGTCTGGGGTGTTCTAATTGTAATTCCCTAATTAAGGGAGATAAGTTTGCACATCCCAGAACAGGGAAATTGTATAACATAAAATTATTATTTACTTGCAACTCATGTTATGTAATATATCTAATAAAGTGCCCATGCTCCAGGATTTATTTAGGGGAAACCACTAGGATGGTACGGGATCGTATCAGTAAATATACGATCCCGTAAATCGTGCAATAATAAGGAGGCACCTGTTTCATCCCATTTCCTGGAAGCAGGGCAGGTCAGTTAAGATGGCAGGTCATTGATCAAATCAAAATGCCTAGGAGAGGGGGCAACAGGGAATTAATGTTAAAGAGAAAGGAACTCTTTTGGATATCTACATTAAATTCTATGAAACCATTGGGAATTAACAAAGATTATGATGTATCTGTATTTATGTAATGAATTTAGCCAGGCTCAGTATACAGGATGTTTTTAAATGCTTTTTTTCAATTATTTCTAGTATACAGGTAGAAAACCTAGAAACTTTGGACTTACCACTAGATGGGGCAGGTGAGTTGTTACCTGCTAATTTAGCATGGATTACAATTAATTAAACACAGGTGCATGATAATTAGGTATTGGTAACCTAGGTTGCTATAAATTGTGGGTTTGTGAACAGTGTTACATTGTATAACTAAGGGTGTACAACCCGAAACGTTGCTGTTCTTTGTACCCTGAAATTAACCCCAAATAAGGAAAGATTTTGAAGCAAGTGCTGTGGACACTATGATTATTGGATGTTCCTCCATACAACTCCACTCTCCCCTAAGCCTGCCTTCTAATAAAATTCCTCTTTGTGCAAAGGGTGCTAAAATTTGTCTTTACATTTCCCTGTCTAATGTCTTAATACATAGATGCCATTTATTAAGGAAACCTCTCAATATATTTGGGTAATCCTGTTTAGTATCCCATTGTTCTATCAATCTCATAATTTTATTTTTTAATTGCAGAATAGTTGGTGCGGTCCTCACTGTCCATAATTCTAGTATACATTTACTTGCTAGTAATATTATTACTATGAGTAGTTTTTGCCCTTTATCTGTTTTTTTATCCCATTGAAGTAGACATATTTGAGACAGACCCAAGAAAACATCAATGTTAAGATGCTGTTTAATCCAGTATTGTATTTTGCACCAGAAATATTAAATCTTTGGACACAAATAAAAATGATGTGCATAGTGTGCGTTTTCCCATAAACATTTAGCACATCTATTGATACATTCATGTTTCCATTTTGCTAACCTACGAGGGGTTATGCAATCATAGTGTAGCATCCTCAACTGAGATTCTCTGAGAGGTATAGAAAGTGTCCTTTTTTTAACCAGTTGTAAACTATCCACAATTTGAGAGGGTGTTAGATTCTCTGCAACATCCAAACTCCATTTACCCACAAGACCATCTATTATCTCAAAATTTCCTTTATGAATCAAGCTCTTATAAAAGCCAGTTATAGAAAATAAACCCCTAGCAAAATCAATTTGCTATTAAAAATCGAAGTATCCTAAAAAAAGGGGTCTTTTCTTATTAAACCCATAAAATAGTGCCTTCTTTGTATATATGCATGGAAATGAACACGGGGTATCTTAAATCGTTCTTGCGGGTCTTGAAATGAACATATCTCTTTGTTTAGAGGGTCCATATAATCACCAATTACCCTTAATCCTTTCCTCTTCCAGAGCTGAAAGGGGCTAGTGTCTATGCTGGCTGGGAAATAAATATTCTCTATTAATGGTATGTGCTTAGGGGAGGGGTATGTATGCTTTAAGAATTTATGAGCCAACTGCCAGGCGATTAAGGCATCTTTATAAAGAATACGTGTTTGTATGTTTTCCGGCAAATCCTTACGAAGGAAGGAAAGTTCCACCTCACCTAAAACCGCGTGCTCTAAAGCTTCATCATAAAAGTGTCATGTACTTAATTGCCAATCTAAAACATTGCGCAGCAGCGTAGCCCAGTTGTACAGCTTAAAATTGGGTAAGCCTAAACAACCACTTAAAAATCGGGCATATCATTTTTTAAGCGCTATTCTTGCTTTTTTCCCTCTCCAGAAAAATTTCCGGAATGCAGTGTTCAAGCACTTTAAGTCCCTTCTGGTAATAAGTATTGGGAGCATCAGCAGGGGATATATTATTTAGGTAAAATAACTATTTTGATAAGGTCTACTTTGCCCGCCAATGACAAAGGAAGGTGATGCCAACTTTCCAGTAATGCTGTGATTTCTGTGCATTGTTTAGAAATGTTTAGATGATATATCAAGTTCTGGTTGTTAGATAGGTGGATACCCAGGTATGTTGAGGAGTGACTCACTTCTTTAAATGGATAATTGTATATAGTCTCATTAGATTTGTAAAGCAAAAGAATCTCTGATTTAATCATATTCACCTTATAGCCTGATACATTTCCAAACTCCTCTATCACTTGTAATATTCCTGGAATATATGTTGCAGGGTGTTCCACAAACAACAGCATATCATTCGCATATAAGGCGAGCTGTAGTGTTGTTCCTTCAATGTCTATTCTGGGGTAGGACAAGCAGAGTTTTATTGCTAGGGGTTTCAAAACTAGATTAAAAAGAAGAGGTGACAGAGGGCACCCTTGCCTCATTCCTCTATGTAGACTTTCTCCTGGAAAAAAGATCCCATTTATCAAATATAGGCCATTGGTGTATGATAATTGTTACGAATAAATGAAATTAATGGGCCTTTAAAGCCAAAGTGTTCAAGAGTCTGAAATAAGTGATTCCACTCCACCCTGTCGAAGGCCTTCTCTGCATCGAGGGACAGCAGGAAGGCCTCCGGGAGTGCTCTTTCGTTAATCTGCATTGAGTCTGTCCAGAAATGGGAAATTGTGTGGAGAACTCTCCTTAAGTTCTTTGCTGAGGTTCTTCCACACATAAATCCCGTCTGGTCCGGGTGTATAAGATTAGTAGGGATTATTTTTAATCTCTCCTCTAGAATTTTCATAAAAATGTTATAATCGGCGTTAAGCAGCAAAATAGGTCTATAAGATTCTGGTGCCTCCTGTTCTTTCCCTGCTTTTAAAATAAGAGAGATATATGCACTGGAAAAAGTCTGTGTTGGAGTCTTATTCTCTTGAAAATATATATTGAACAATCTAATAATTAAAGGAGTTATCTGTGACTCTTATAACATTCAATGGCGAGTCCATCTGGGATGGGTGGCTTACCGTTTGCTAAAGAGATGTTATTTTCAATTTCCTCTGATGTAATCGGCGCATTTAGACTTTCTAATTGTTCTTGTGAGATCTGTGGGAGATTTATATTCTCCCAGAAGTTATCTATTTATGTCAGAGTGCTAGTCTTTTGACTGGTCTATAGCTCAGTGAAATAACTTGCAAATGCTTTTGCAATATCCTCTGGGGTTTTATGCATGATACCCTTGTATCTAATAGCTGCTGTATGTTTGCGGGATGTTCTTATTTTAACTAATGAAGCTATTAATTTACCTAATCTATTTCCCCATCTATAATATCGACTATCAGTTTTTAATTGTGATTATGCTGCTTGATCTACAAGATGAGCATCAAGTTCTTCTTTACCTGTCCAATATGTCTCCCGCCTTGTTGCCGAGGGGTTAGCACAATAGGCATGGTATGCCACAGCTAACTTTTCCTGTAACATTTGTAGACTCTGTCGTGATTTCCTACGCAGATTAGCATCATATGATATTATATTACCAGACAGTAGTTTTGGAGCCCCTAGCAATAAAACTCTGCTTGTCCTACCCTGGAATAGACTTTGAAGGAACAACACTACAGCTCGCCTTATATGCGGATGATATGCTGTTGTTTGTGGAACACCCTGCAACATATATTCCAAGAATATTACAAGTGATAGAGGAGTTTGGAAATGTATCAGGCTATAAGGTGAATATGATTAAATCAGAGATTCTTTTGCTTTACAAATCTAATGAGACTATATACAATTATCCATTTAAAGAAGTGAGTCACTCCTCAACATACCTGGGTATCCACCTATCTAACAACCAGAACTTGATATATCATCTAAACATTTCTAAACAATGCACAGAAATCACAGCATTACTGGAAAGTTGGCATCACCTTCCTTTGTCATTGGCGGGCAAAGTAGACCTTATCAAAATAGTTATTTTACCTAAATAATATATCCCCTGCTGATGCTCCCAATACTTATTACCAGAAGGGACTTAAAGTGCTTGAACACTGCATTCCGGAAATTTTTCTGGAGAGGGAAAAAAGCAAGAATAGCGCTTAATTCCACCGGAGGGGGGTTTTATCTTGAAAAGATAATTCCACCGGAGCATGATCCAAGACTATTACCTCGTCTATCTTATTTTTAATGACTCTAGGAATAAGTGAATTAGAAAGTAAAAATGTATTCTAGAAAGAGTAGGGGTTTCTCTAGAAACACAGGTATAGTCCCTACTGTCTGGATTACATAGTCTCCAAATATCTATTAATTGAGAGACTCTTAATTTTGGCTAGTAGCTTTTATATGCAATTTATAATGGCCAGTGCCTTTATTTAAAAAGGATATAATGGGATCTTTGACTCAGTTAGTGCCCTTCTGTGTTGGCATGAACAGAGTCAAAGATCCTGAAATATCCATTTTAAATAACCTTTCTTTAGAGGAAATATGATAAAGAAATACTGCCCCTCCTCCCCATCCGCCTAAAGTCTCAGTACCATTTTTTTTTTTTTTTTTATAAAGGTAACATATCTATTAATGTTAAGGGGTAGATGCCAATCTAGTCATTCGTATATATTTTTTCTCTTTTACCATTGAAATGACCACAGTGTAAAATATAACAAAAGTTTTGTACTGAAAAAATATTGGATGGCAGAAAAGTCACCCATATGACTCATGGCTTTTTTTTTTTATTGAGATTGAGTATCATGGAAGTATTCCAGCTTTCTGATATCTGCGTTCACTGACAAAATGTTATGGTACGATGGGTCACTTTATAAAATTAGTTCACTAAAGTTGTGCGGACATTAAAAGAAAGTAAGCACTTCATAACCTTCTTAGAACTTAAGATGTGATGTGTTCCACAAGCTCATTTTCAACAGCATCACCTGCTGATGCAAATTAAAACATAATATACTGAATAGTTTGAAAAAATGAAATTAGCTGTTCAGAAGTGACATTGACTTTGCACCTCTCAGAGTAACTGTGCTGCAAATTCCTTTGATTGATGTAAATAATATTTGTGGTATTCAGTCTAGGATGACTGTATGAATAAAAGGTTGTGTATTACGTTGTCCAGCATGATATACAATGGTTTCATACAGCAACTTGTGTCTTGTAACTTCCAGTTAATAATATACATTTATAAATAAAGTAGAGGGATTCAGAGAGATATAATGGCATAGGAAATATTTGTTTGTAGAAATGCAACAACCCGATGATTTTACAGATAATACATTTGCTATTAACTCTTGCAATAGTATACAATTTTCAGTATAAAAAGGGTTATATATATTGACTTGGGTTACCTTACAAATGTCATAGAAATATATAGAAGGCCTTTTGATCTTTTGTTTAACCCCTTGATCCCAGATACAGACTAGAAAAAAAAAATATGTATATATTTATTTTTAGGACAGTATTCCACACAGGCTTTGTTTTAAATTTACGTTTACTTTTTTTTTTTTATTCTACAAAACTGAAAGAAGCCTTTAAAAACTTTATATGGCCTCTTTTTTCCCCTTGTTAACTGGAATTACTACTTGTTACCTCCCGACTGACCAATATAAACTATGTCATAAAATTATCCATATCGTAACGACATCTTTTTCTGGGTCCTTATTGTTTCAGTTATTTAGTTATGAGGCAAGTAAATAAAGGCAAATAAGGGTTCAGCACTTGTGCCAGAAAGCATGAGTAACTGCTTCAACTCATATAGAAAATGCTCTCAATAGAAGCAGAGCAGCTTTGTTAATAAACAAGGTAGTTCTTTATCAAAGAAGCATAAAAAAGTGACAACATTTTGAGCCAGTTATCCATAGTTATGTCTTACAAACACATTCATTCAATATTGCATTTTAATACACATACAGGTGTACATCATGGTAATTATCTCCTTCTTCTCCATATAATTGTATTATCTCTAGAGACACCAAGTGGTCACAGAAATCATACACATTTAAAATGTCTATTAAAGTGAATGTAAAGTTTAATGAATAAGTGTCCGGTATTTAAAACTAATCTTAAAAACAGACGGCAAATCCGTTCCCAGGAGTTTCGGACTTTATAAATGGCGCCGAAGCAGGACTCTAAGCCCCGGTTCAAAGAGGGCTAGTCTCTTCCCCTGCTTTTGATGGACATTTATGTCATTGCAATTTTTTTTTTAGTAAGGAGACTCAAGAGTTTTCACTGCTTGGGTTGAGAAGTGAGCGTGTCTTGTGTTTTCATGGGGGTCTCCTGTATGAAGCAAAGTGTGTTAAAGTTGCTATCAAAGACAAGCAGGTGAAGTACTTCATAATAATCACTCATCGCAGGGCACCAGACATCACAAAAGAATGGACACTGTGAGCAACTAAAGAGTCAACAAGCATCACCGAGGATAGGAGTGTGATATAGATCAGTGCTGGGATAAGTGAGTTCCAGAGAACAGGATACTCAAATACGTGGACACTAACCTGCAAAAGCAGAAATAACTTCAGAAGGCCAATCATGATCAGTATGCAGAGGGAAAGATGAGAGCAGCAGAATGTAGAAGTGAAAGCAAAAAAGAACAAACAAAAAGCCCCTGGGAGTGGGGAGGGTAGCAGGTATCACTATACCACCGTAAGGCAGTATAGTCATATACCTTGTAGTAGAACCAAACTAAAAGCAGACTGTAACAGACTTCTCTATCACTAGAATGATCTAGGTCACAGTCGGCTCTGCCCATACTGTGCTATCTATACATTGGAGTGGAAGATTGCCAGGGGTGTCATTATGAATATGGGGAGAATCTTTAAATAGGCATTAAGCTGCTGGATCAGAGCAATGTTTAGCATCTGGATGCTGTTGTCACCATTAAGATGTGATTTGTACCTGTGTGGAACCACCTTGTCCTTTACCATCTCTGGCCCCCACATGATTTCTAAAGAATTGTCTGACTTTTTATGTGGAGATTCATGTTATGTTCACTGACACTTGGAGTGTAGCACAGCTATGTTACTGATGGAGGACATTAATGCTCAGTGTCTGCTCACTTTATAGAATGATCTATGCTGTAGACATCCACGTGGAGTTGTCTTTGTTGCATTTGCTGTTCATTTCTTCCAATGTGAATGTACCAGCAAATATATATATATACAGTATCCTATTATATAAAAGGCCAAGTGTGTTTGTCCGAAGCTGTCATGCGCAGTACAGACAGCGCAAGGACAAACACACCTGGCCTCTGAGTTCTACTACCTACCTGATCTGCGCCGTGGCAGAAGTGGGTGCGGCTGACGTAAATAGGCGTGACCGGGCGTGACTGCCCATGAAGGGGGCGTGGCCAGGTGCGGCCGCGAGATAGAGAGGGGAGAGAGAGAGGGGGGAGAGAGAGAGGAGAGGGGTGGAGAGAGGGGGGAGAGAGAGAGTAGAGGGGTGGAGAGAGAGAGGAGAGGGGGGAAGAGAGAGAGAGGAGGGGAGGGGAAGAGAGAGAGGAGAGGGGGGGGAGAGAGAGGGGAAGAGAGAGAGGAGAGGGGGGGAAGAGAGAGAGGAGAGGGGGGGAAGAGAGAGAAGAGAGGGGGGAAGAGAGAGAAGAGAGGGGGGAAGAGAGAGAGGAGAGTGGGGAAGAGAGAGAGGAGAGGGGGGGGGGAAGAGAGAGAGGAGAGGGGGGGGGGAGAGAGAGGAGAGGGGGGGAAGAGAGAGAGGAGAGGGGGGGGAAGAGAGAGAGGAGAGGGGGAAGAGAGAGAGGAGAGGGGGGAAGAGAGAGAGAGAGGGGAGGGGAAGAGAGAGAGGAGAGGGGGGGGGGGAGAGAGAGGGGAAGAGAGCGAGGAGAGGGGGGGAAGAGAGAGAGGAGAGGGGGGGGAAGAGAGAGAGGAGAGGGGGGAAGAGAGAGAGGAGAGGGGGGAAGAGAGAGAGGAGAGGGGGGAAGAGAGAGAGGAGGGGGGGAAGAGAGAGAGGAGAGGGGGGGAAGAGAGAGAGGAGAGGGGGGAAGAGAGAGAGGAGGAGGGGGAAGAAAGAGAGGAGAGGGGGAAGAAAGAGAGGAGGGGGGAAGAGAGAGATCAGAGAGGGGGAAGAGAGAGGTGAGAGGGGGGGAAGAGAGAGGCGAGAGGGCGGGGAAAGAGAGAGGCGAGAGGGCGGGGAAAGAGAGAGGAGAGGGGATCAGAGAGAGAGGAGAGGGGGTCAGAGAGAGAGGAGGGGGGAAGAGAGAGAGGAGAGGGGGCGAAGAGAGAGGAGAGGGGGGGAGAGAGAGAGGAGAGGAGTGAGAGAGAGAGGGGAGAGAGAGAGAGCTCAAAAGAGAGGGAGAGAGAGAGAGCTCAAAAGAGAGGGGGAGAGAGAGAGCGCAAAAGAGATGGGGGAGAGAGAGAGCTCAAAAGAGAGGGGGAGAGAGAGCTCAAAAGAGATGGGGCAGAGAGAGCAAAAGAGAGGGGAGAGAGAGCGCGCAAAAGAGAGAGGGAGAGAGAGTGCGCAAAAGAGAGGGTGGAGAGAGGAGGGGGAGAGGGGAGAGAGGAGGGGAGGGGGGGAGCTCAAAAGAGAGGGGGAGAGAGAGAGCTCAAAAGAGAGGGGGAGAGAGAGCGCAAAAGAGATGGGGGAGAGAGAGCGCGAAGAGAGGGGGGAGAGAGCGCAAAAGAGAGGGGGGAGAGAGAGAGCAAAAGAGGGGGAAGAGAGAGAGCACAGAAGAGAGGGGGGAGAGAGAGAGAGCAAAAGAGAGGGGGGAGAGAGCGCAAAAGAGACGGGGGAGAGAGAGAGCAAAAGAGAGGGGGAGAGAGAGAGCACAAAAGAGAGGGGGAGAGAGAGCAAAAGAAGGGAGAGAGAGCACAGAAGAGGGGAGCGAGAGAGCACAAAAGAGAGGGGAGAGAGGAGAGGAGGGGAGAGAGAGAGCAAAAGAGGGGGAAGAGAGAGAGCACAGAAGAGAGGGGGGAGAGAGAGAGAGCAAAAGAGGGGGGGAGAGAGTGCAAAAGAGAGGGGGGAGAGAGAGCAAAAGAGAGGGGGAGAGAGAGAGCACAGAAGAGGGGAGCGAGAGAGCACAAAAGATAGGGGAGAGGAGGGGGGAGAGAGAGAGGAGGGGGAGAGAGAGAGCTCAAAAGAGAGGGGGAGAGAGAGCTCAAAAGAGAGAGAGCGCAAAAGATGGGGGAGAGAGAGAGAGCAAAAGAGAGGGGGGAGAGAGCGTGAAGAGAGGGGGGGAGAGAGAGAGCGCAAAAGAGAGGGGGGGAGAGAGAGCGCAAAAGAGAGGGGGGAGAGAGAGAGCAAAAGAGGGGGGGAGAGAGAGCGCAAAAGAGAGGGAGGGAGAGAGCGCAAAAGAGAGTGGGGAGAGAGCGCAAAAGAGAGGGGAGAGAGAGAGCAAAAGAGGGGGAGAGAGAGCACAAAAGAGAGGGGGGGGGGGAGAGAGAGAGAGGAGGGGAGAGAGAGGAGGGGAGAGAGAGGAGGGGAGAGAGAGGAGGGGAGAGAGAGGAGGGGAGAGAGAAAGAGGGGGGAGAGAGAGAGGGGGGAGAGAGAGCTCAAAAGAGAGGGGGAGAGAGAGCGCCAAAGAGATGGGGGAGAGAGAGAGCTCAAAAGAGATCGGAGAGAGAGCACAAAAGAGATGGGAGAAAGAGCTCAAAAGAGAGGGGGAGAGAGAGAGCGCAAAAGAGATGGGGGAGAGAGAGCGCAAAAAAAAGGGGGGCGCAAAAGAGGGGGAGAGAGCGCAAAAGAGAGGGGGGAGAGAGAGAGAGCAAAAGAGGGGGAGAGAGCAAAAGAGAGGGGGGAAAGAGAGAGAGAGAGCAAAAGACGGGGAGAGAGAGCGCAAAAGAGAGGGGGAGAGAGAGCGCAAAAGAGAGGGGGGAGAGAGTGCAAAAGAGAGAGGGGGAGAGAGAGCACAAAAGAGGGGGGAGAGAGAGAGCGCAAAAGAGGGGGGAGAGAGAGAGCGCAAAAGAGGGGGGAGAGAGAGAGCGCAAAAGAGAGGGGGGGAGAGAGTGCAAAAGAGATGGGGGAGAGAGAGAGCACAAAAGAGATTGGAGAGAGAGAGAGCGCAAAAAAGAGGGAGAGAAAGACAGCGCAAAAGAGAGGGGGGAGAGAGAGAGCGCAAAAGAGAGGGGGGAGAGAGAGAGTTCTAAAGAGAGGGGGAGAGAGAGAGCTCAAAAGAGAGGGCGGAGAGAGCTCAAAAGAGAGGGGGGAGAGAGAGCTTAAAAGAGAGGGGGAGAGAGAGAGCAAAAGAGAGGGGGGAGAGAGAGAGAGAGCAAAAGAGAGGTACCTTTCAGTTCAGTGGTTATGTTAATGCATGGCTACATAGTCTTTATGTAAAATAATAAAATAAAAAGTAATTTTACTTGTAAGAAGAAAAGAGAAGAAGAACCAGGGGCACTTTCATTCATTAAACTTTACAATGAAGTTTCTTTTTTAAAATACTTACTTTACTTTATGGGAAACAGACTGGTGATCCTCTGCCCGCATCTCCTGCTGTAGTTAGCAGATCGATGACAAATCAAGCTTCCTCCAATTGTTGCTTGCCCACACTAGCTGGAAGCCAAAGGGGGCACACAACGATTGGATGAAGTTGGATTTGTCCGCGTTGTGCTAACTACAACAGGAGATGCGGGCGGAGGATCTATTTTATTTATTTTTAAAAAAACTTAATTTATTTATAACCTTTCAATTTAAAAATAGTTTTTATTTCTGGGCAGCTCCACTGTGGTCATGTATGCCACAAGTGTTAAGTGCCTCCAGTATTTCTCTGTTCTGTGAATCTGTTTTGAGGAAAATTATAAAGATGGCAAGGTAAACATCTGCATGCCTATAGAATAGTAAAGCTTTTCAAGAAATGATTATGTATAAATTACCTGTTAGAACATCCTCTGGCATATCCAAAACATCCGAACTCTTGTCAGAGCCGGACTGGAAATAAAAACACCCCTGGAAAAACTGTAGGCCACCAGCTCTATAACTAGTTGTAAAATAAATACTTTATATATGTGTGTACTTGTATGTATCTATGTGTGTATGTGTATGTATGTATATATATATATATATGTAGATAGAGATATATACTGTATATAGATATGGATATATATATATATATATATATATATATAGAGAGAGAGAGAGAGAGAGAGAGAGAGAGAGAGAGAGAGAGAGAGAGATTTAATTACATTTATACACACACGTCTCACACATGATAAGCAACATCCAACTTTTGTTGTACTAAGAGCAAAGGGGTGAAATAAACTGTCCTGCTGGGAGCTTCAGGGAGGGAGGCTGGGAGTACTTTGCCCAGGTCAGACAGCAGCACACATCAATGAAATGCAGGCCATTAACTATAGACAGACATTGTTTAGATCAGCAGCCCCCTGCCCCTCTTACCTTAAAGGGACATGAAACCCAAATGTTTCTATCACAATTCAGATAGAGCATGCATTTTTTAATAACTTTTCAATTTATTTCTGTTATGTAATTAATTTCATTCTCTTTGTATCCCTTGTTGAAAAGTATACCTAGGTAGACTCAGAAGCTGCTGATTGGAGGCTGCACATATATGCATCTTGCCATTGGCTTTCAGCTAACTCCCAGTAGTGCATTGGTGCTCCTTCAACAAAGGAATGAAGCATATTAGATATTGGAAGTAAATTGGAAAGTTGTTTAAAATGTTGTGCTCTATCTGAATCATGCAAGGTTTCATGTCTCTTTAAGTTACTGCTTTCTGCCTATGTTAAGCTGTGCAGTGTTCTGTCTCAACGTAGAAGCTGTCAACACCATGCTTGAGTGGGGGGAATTGCTCTTGAAATAGTGCAGGCCATGCAGTGCAGCTGTAATGGGAGACCGCTTTACTACCGCATTGGCTTTAATTTAATACCTGTGCTTTGTTTAGCACTACTGCAGCTGAGGACATTTTAGTGCACCCCTGAATAGTGATACACTATGCACTATAACTGGACTGTCCTTAGCAAACCTTGAGGTCTTAAAAGCACTACCGTCTGCACCCATCTTAGCAAAGGCTGAGACACAAGTAAAAAAAATGCTTTCAGCTACCTGTGTGTGTACGTTTACACTAAATATATTATTACCTTTTGTAGAGGTTTTCAGGTACTAATAGATATGGCTGGCAGGCACAAGCATTACCTGCAAGGCAAGAGGAAATTTGCAAAATAGAATTCCTGCTTAATCTGGCTACTGAATTCTGTCAAAATAAATAGTAGTCTGCCTTACACCCAAAGGGGCCGATTTATTATATGGCGGGCAGACATGATTCGCTGTAGAGAATCATGTCCATCCGACATTGATAAATGCCAACAGCATACACTGTCGGCATTTATCATTGCACAAGCATTTCTAGTGAACTGATTATGCAATGCCGCCTCCTGCACATTTGCAGCCACTCGGCCGCTAACAGGGGGTGTCAATCATCCTGATCGTATCTGATCGGGATGATAGCAGTCGGCCACCTCAGAGGTCTTACGACCACTGCTTCTTAACTCCTGATTCTGGCGAGCCGGAAGGCTTGCGCGGAATGGGAAGCATACGCTGCTTAATAAATCTGCCCCATAATGTCAAACATTTTATTGGGGGTTAAAGAAATGCATTTGTCTGGAATTTTGATTCAGTTCAGTTAATGATTACTTTTCTTACACCTAGATTTAGAGTTTGGCGTTAGCCGTCAAAAGCAGCGTTAAGGGGTCCTAACGCTGCTTTTAACCGCCCGCTGGTATTTAGAGTCAGCCAGGAAAGGGTCTAACGTTCACTTTCTCACCGCGACTCCAGGCTACCGCAAATCTCCTTACGCCAATTTGCGTATCCTATATTTTCAATGGGATCTGCCTAACGCCGGTATTTGGAGTCTTGGGAGAAGTGAGCGGTAGACCCTCCACCGACAAGACTCCTACCGCCAAAAAAAGTCAGTAGTTAAGAGCTTTATGGGCTAACGCGTGAATATAAAGATCTTAACTACTGTGCTATAAAGTACACTAACACCCATAAACTGCATATGTACCCCTAAACCAAGGCCCCCCCACATCGCCGCCACTATAATAAAATGTTTTAACCCCTAATCTGCCGACCGGACACCGCCGCCACCTACACTATACCTATAAACCCCTAATCTGCTGCCCCTAACATCGCCGACCCCTATATTATATTTATTAACCCCTAATCTGCCCCCCCAACGTCGCCGCTACCTTACCTACACTTATTAACCCCTAATCTCTCGCCCGCACCATTTTCGCTACTATAATAAAGTTATTAACCTCTAAACCTAACCCTAACACCCCCCTAACATAAATATAATTTAAATGAAACTAAATAATATTCCTAAAATTAACTAAATTAATCCTATTTAAAACTAAATACATATCAAATAAACCCTAATATAGCTAAAATATAACTAATAGTTACATTGTAGCTATTTTAGGATTTATATTAATTTTACAGGCAACTTTGTATTTATTTTAACTAGGTACAATAGCTATTAAATAGTTAATAACTATTTAATAGCTACCTAGTTAAAATAAGTACAAAATTACCTGTAAAATAAATCCTAACCTAAGTTACAAATACACCTAACACTAGATTATCATTAAATTAATTAAATAAATTACCTACAATTAGCTAAATTAAAATACAATAAAATAAACTATTCTATAATACAAAAAAAGCAAACACTGAATTACAAAAAATAAAAAATAATTACAAGAAGTTTAAACTAATTACACCTAATCTAAGCCCCCTAATAAAATAAAAAATCCCCCCAAAATAAAAAAAATGCCCTACCCTATTCTAAACTACCAAAGTAATCAGCTGTATTACCAGCCCTTAAAAGGGCTTTTTGCGGGGCATTGCCCCAAAGTAATCAGCTCTTTTACCTGAAAACAAAAATACAATACCCCCCCAACATTACAACCCACCACCCACATACCCCTACTCTAACCCATCCAAACCCCCCTTAAAAAAAACCTATCGCTAACCCCCTGAAGATCATCCTACCTTGAGTAGTCTTCACCCAGCCGAGCCAAATTCTTCATCCAAGGTGCGCAGAGGAGGTTCTTGATCCGGTAGAAGTCTTCATCCAAGCGGGGCAAGAAAAGGTCCTCCATCCAGTAGAAGTGTTTATCCAGGCGGCGTCTTCAATCTTCATCCATCCGGAGCGGAGCCATCTTCAAAGGAGCCGACGCAGAGCCATCCTCTTCAACTGACGACTTCCCGACGAATGAAGGTTCCTTTAAGGGACGTCATCCAAGATGGCGTCCCTTCAATTGCGATTGGCTGATAGAATTCTATCAGCCAATCGGAATTAAGGTAGAAAAAATCTGATTGGCTGATGCAATCAGCCAATCAGATTGAAGTTCAATCCGATTGGCTGATCCAATCAGCCAATCGTATTGAACTCGCATTCTATTGGCTGTTCCGATGTTAGGGAGGGCAGATTAGAGGTTAATACTATTTATTATAGTATTTGCGAGGCGGGAGTGCGGCGGTTTAGGGGTTAATACATTTATTATAGTGGAGGCGAGGTCCGGTCGGCAGATTAGGGGTTAATAAGTGTAGGTAAGGTAGCGGCGACGTTGGGGGTTAATAAGTGTAGTAGTATAATGCAGGTGTCAGCGATAGCGGGGGCAGCGGATTAGGGGTTAATAAGTGTAAGGTTAGGGGTGTTTAGACTCGGGGTTCATGTTAGGGTGTTAGGTGCAGACTTAGAGAGTGTTTCCCCATAGGAAACAATGGGGCTGCGTTAGGAGCTGAACGCTGCTTTTTTGCAGGTGTTAGGTTTTTTTCCAGCCCAAACTGCCCCATTGTTTCCTATGGGGATATCGTGCACAAGCATGTTTTTCCAGCTTACCGCTACCGTAAGCAACGCTGGTATTGAGGGTTGAAGTGGAGCAAAATTCTGCTCAACGCTCCCTTTTCTGAGCCTAACGCAGCCACTCAGACAACTCTAAATACCAGCGTTGTCTTAAGGGTGCGCTGGGAAAAAAAGCAGCGTTAGCTACACGGGTCTTTACCGACAAAACTCTAAATCTAGCCGTTATTCTTTTCTTTAAAACATGCATTGTTTTCATGTAATAATTGTCTGCTGTATTATAAATTCCATTTTGTTTGTATTTTCTGTTTGTTTTCTAGGGCAATCCACTACGCAAAGAAGAAATATTTGTTGCAATAAAAACATGTAAAAAGTTTCACAAAGATAGAAGTACGTCTTCTTGTCTGGTATAGTATGCAACCTTAAATAGCTACGTTGTATATGATCCCTTTTGGATCATAATATGAAAAAAATGCAAATTCAACTATAGATATATATATATATATATATATATATATATATATATATATATATATATATATATATATTACAAAATATTAGAGAATGTTTGTTTCTACCTGATGCAAATATATAATTATCTCTAATTCCATGTTCACATTGTTTGGCTATGTAATTTGTACAATATGAACACAATGGGCTCTATTTATCATTCCAATTCTCCTAAAAGTTCTCATGAGAAATAATTCCCCTATTTATCATTCAAAAATACTCCTAAAATTAGGCAAGTTTGACTGTAAAATTCTCCTACTCTTTCCTAACTCTCCTTGGAGAACTTGTTCTCCAAAAAAAGGGTTAAATTAGATCTTTTTAGTCGTATTTCATATAGTTCTCCTCATAATTCTCCTAGTTACAAATTTATCATTTATATTCTCCTGTTGAGGACTGAAAGTTCTCCTACAAGTTCCTACCATAAAGTTCTCCAAAGCTACAGTAGAGAACAGCATTAGAAATATATTCTCTACCAGAAGCAGTTACACACAAATAATAATGGTTATTGGAGTGCAATAATAATTTATGATGGAGTAAAAAAAAATATATATAATGGAGCACCAAAATAATATATAACAGAGCACAAAAATGATATCTATTGGGCATAAAAATAAGATATAAAAAGTGCTAAAATTGAAGCACTAAAACAATGAAAATGTAGCTCTATTTTCTTATATGAAAGTTTGCTGAAGAGGGGTGTTAACAAAGCTACTAGGAAGGCTGTATAAAGAGACATGGAGAATAGTTGCTTATTTTTAGTGATGAATAAGGAGAAGATACTAATCCGACTGGAGAAATTTATCATTAGTTCTCCCCAGCTCTCCTCAGCTCTCCCATGGAGAAAAAAACTACTTTTTTTAGGATAAATATGGGCGCACATGTGCACCTCTCCTAAGGAGAGCTGTGGAGAACTGATAGGAGAACAGAAAGGAGAATTCCCCAAATGATTGATAAATGGAGCTCAATATAGTTTAGCTTTATTTCTGTATGAGAGAAATAAATCTGTAATTAATAACCAAAAAAAGCATATTAAAATAATACAGTGCATTTTGTTTTCTTTAATAATGCAATGAGGGACCACAATTCATTACTCCTGGGATTCAACTCCTTGCCACATGAAGGAGCCAGAGATTCCCAAAACTCCAAAAGCACTTAATCCCCCCCCTCTCTGGTGAACGTGAAGAATTGAGGCCCATTTTCCACCTACATGAGAGACAGGGGGGATATTGGATTATTGGGTAGTGACACAATTACTCCCACGAGGAGGTAGTCACAATACTGACACAGTGTCAAGGGAACTGGTCCCTTAGCCTCCTCCTGTTGGTTCATCAGTATAATCCACAATTAGATCTTCTGATGTGCTGTACACTGTACTGGATGGGCTTTTTTACTGGAAGCATTCATCCCTGCAGCTGATAAGCACAGTAGAGTGGGTGCATATCAGCTAAGTAAAATGGCAATTTCCATCTAAAGGGGAGGAGAGTCCATGGCTTCATTCTTTACTGTTGGGAATTAAGAACCTGGCCACCAGGAGGAGGCAAAGACTTAAATACCTCCCCCACTTCCCTCATCCCCCAGTCATTCTTTGCCTTTCTTCACAGGAAGAGCAATAAGCCCGCCGAGACAAAATCGACACAAAGTATCGGCCTCCGATCGGTCTCCGGACCAAGTAGGGGGCAGATTATCTCTCTTCTCAGAAGCCTGGTTGCAGGATGTTCAGGATCCTTGGTTCTAGAAGTTGTCGCCCAGGGTTACAGGATAGGGTTCAGATCCCATCTGCCCAGGGGCAAATTCCTCCAGTCAAACCTGTCTTCAAGACCAGAAAAGAGAGAGGCCTTTCTAGAATGTGTGAGAGATCTCTCCTCTCTAGGTGTTATCGTACCAGTACCCCAAGCAGAAAGGGGTCTATGGTACTATTCAAATCTTTTTGTGGTTCCAAAGAAGGAGGGCACGTTCCGCCTGATTCTGGACCTAAAGTGTTTAAACAAGTTTCTGAGTGTTCCATCATTCAAAATGAAACTATTGGATATATTCTGCCCCTAGTTCAAGAGGGACAGTTCATGACAACCATAGACTTGAAGGACGCTTACCTTCATGTGCCAATCCACAGGGGCCACTTCAAGTTCCTGAGATTTTTACATTTCTGGACCAACACTTCCCCTCCCTTTGGTCTGGCGACGGCCCCGAGAGTCTTCACGAAGGTTCTGGGGGTGCTACTTGCGGTGGCCAGAGCCAGAGGCATTGCTGTGGCACCCTATCTGGACGACATCCTAGTCCAGACGCCGTCGCTCAGTCTAGCAGAGGATCATTCGTGGGCTCTTCTTCTTTTACTCCAATCTCACAGTTAGAAGATCTGGTTCTCTGGTTCCCAGCAACAGGGTGAAGCTCCTGGGCATGATAATAGAATCTATGTCCAGGAAAATATTTCTCACAGACCATTGACGCAGAAAGATTGCGTCCTCTTGTCTTGCCCTTCAATCCCCCTCAAATCCCTCAGTGGCTCAGTGTATGGAGGTGATCGGACTCATGGTTTCCAGCATAGACGTCATCCCATTCGCAAGGTTCCATCTCAGACCTCTTCAATTGTGCATGTTGAGACAGTGGAACGGCGATCATTCAGATCTATAACAGCAGATATTCATGGATGCTCAGACTCGGATCTCCCTCTCTTGGTGGATCCATTGGGAGCAACTGTCTATGGGGACATCTTTCTTGAGACCGTCCTGGGAGATTGTGACCATGGACGCGAGTCTGGCAGGATGGGGAGCTGTTTGGGGTGCCAGAATGGCACAAGGAAAATGGTCCCTGGAGGAGTTTCTCCTTCCGATAAATATTCTGGAACTCCATGCAATCTACAATGCTCCGAAGGCATGGCCTCTTCTGGGGTCATTCAGCTTCATCAGATTCCAGACCGACAACATTACCTCGGTGGCTTAGATCAACCATCAGGGGCGGTACAAGGAGCTCCCTAGCTATTAGGGAGGTGTCTCGGATCTTGGAGTGGGCGGAGTCCCAAAGCTGCTCGCGATTAACATTCCAGGTGTGGACAACTGGGAAGCAGACTTTCTCAGCAGGCAATCCTTCCATCTGGGGGAATGGTCCCTTCACCCCAAAGTGTTTGCAGAGATTTGTCTTATGTGGGGAACACTGGAGATAGATCTCATGACATCCAGACTCAATTGCAAGCTACCCTGATACAGGTCGAGGTCCAGGGATCACCAGGCAGAGCTAATAGCTTAAATTTTTTCGCCGTTACCACTTCTAACTCGTGTTGTGGCACAAATCAAACAGGAACGAGCTTCGGCCATTCTGATTGCGCCGTCATGGCTGTGGAGGACATGGTTTGCGGATCTGGTGAGGATCTCATCCTCTCCGCCGTGGAGGTTACCCTGTCGCAGGGATCTGCTGGAACAGGGCCCCTTTCAACATCAAAATCTTGATTCTCTGAGCCTGACTGCGTGGAGATTGAATGCTTAGTCTTGGCCAAGAGAGGCTTTTCGAAAAGTGTGATTGATACTCATATTCAGGCAAGGAAGCCAGTCACTCATCACATCTACCAAAAGGTGTGAAGGACTTACTTGTCCTTGTGTGAGAAGCATGGATATCCTTGGCATAAGATGAAGGTATCCAGGATTCTGTCCTTTCTCCAAGACGGTTTGGAGAAGGGTCTTGCCGCTAGTTCCTTAAAGGGACAGATTTCGGAATTGTCAGTCTTGTTGCATAGGAGACTCGCTGAGCTCCCTGACATCCAATCCTTTGTCTAGAATGAGGCCTGTCTTTAGACAGTCTGCTCCCCCATAGAGCTTAAACTTGGTCCTTAAGGTTTTGCAGAGGTCTCCGTTTGAGCCTATGCATTCCATTGACATTAAGATTCTGTCCTGGAAGGTTCTCTTCCTGTTGGGCATTGCATCGGCACGCAGAGTATCTGAACTGGCTGCCTTGCAATGTGAGCCTCCTTATCTGTTTTTTTATGCAGATAAGGCCGTGCTTCGCACTGGTTTGGGGTTCCTTCCCAAGGTGGTGTCTAACCGTAACATCAATCAGGAAATAGTGGTTCTGTCTTTGTGTCCTAACCCTTCTTCTAAGGAGAGGTTACTTCATAATCTGGTTGTGGTTCGTGCCCTGAAGTTCTATCTCCAGACTACGAAGGATTTCAGACAGTCTTCATCTCTTTTTGTGGTGTATTCAGGGAAGTACAAGGGGCAGAAAGCCTCTTCTACTTCTTTGTCCTTTTGGTTGAAGAGCTTGATTCACTTGGCCTATTAGACAGCAGGTCATAAGACTCCTCAGAGGATCACGGCTTATTCAACTAGTGCTGTGGCTTCGTCTTGGGCCTTCAAGAATGAGGCCTCTATGGAGCAAATTTGTAAGGTAGCTACCTGGTCCTCCTTACACACTTTTACAAAGTTTTACAAATTTTACATTTTTGGTTCTGCAGAAGCTGTGTTTGGGAGAGAGGTTTTGCAGGCGGTGGTGCCCTCAGATTAGGGTCCACCTTTTCCCTCCCAGTTTCATTCAGTGTCCTCTAGAGCTTGGGCATATGTTCCCAACAGTAATGCATGAAGCTGTGGACTCTCCTCCCCTTTAGATGGAAAACATAAATTATGCTTACCTGATAATTTCATTTCCATCAAGGGGAGGAGAGTCCACGCTCTTTCCAGTATCTCCGATGGGCGGACCTAAATTTAATTTATCTTCTGGCATCGTTTATACCCTGATATTACTCCTACTGTTCCTTGTTTCCTCGGCAGAATAACTGGGGGATAAGGGAAGTGGTGGAGGTATTTAAACCTTTGACTGGGGTGTCTTTGCCTCCTCCTGGTGGCCCGGTTCTTAATTCCCAACAGTAATGAATGAAGCCGTGGACTCTCCTCCCCTCAATGGAAATGAAATTATCAGGTAAGCATAATTTATGATTTTCTTTCTTCTGAAGTACTCATCTGCCGCAGGGGCCTTTGATACCCGTATCCTCACATATCAATGTGGGGGGGGGGGGTAAGACTGTCATACTCCAACAGCGGGGTGTGTGTGTGTATGTATATATATATATATATATATATATATATGTGCAATATCCCATATGTGTAGTTTTTTCATGTGACAACACTGAAGTAATGACACTTTGCTACAATGTAAAGTAGTGAGTGTATAGCCTGTATAACAGTGTAAATTTGCTGTCCCCTCAAAATAGCTTAACACACAGCCATTAATGTCTAAACCGTTGGCAACTTAAGTGAGTACACCCCTAAGTGGAAATGTCCAAATTGGGCCCAATTAGCCATTTTCCCTCCCCGGTGTCATGTGACTCGTTAGTGTTACAAGGTCTCAGGTGTGAATGGGGAGCAGGTGTGTTAAATTTCGTGTTGTCGCTTTCACAATCTTTTATACTGGTCACTGGTTCAACATGGCACCTCATGGCAAAGAACTCTCTGAGGATCTGAAAAAAATAATTGTTGCTCTACATAAAGATGGCCTAGGCTATAAGAAGATTGCCAAGACCCTGAAATTGAGCTGCAGCATGGTGGGCAAGACCATACAGTGGTTTCTCAGGACAGGTTCCACTCAGAACAGGCCTCGCCATGGCCAACCAAATAAGTTGAGTGCACATGCTCAGCGTCATATCCAGAGGTTGTCTTTGGGAATTAGATGTATGAGTGCTGCCAGCATTGCTGCAGAGGTTGAAGGGGTGGGAGGTCAGCCTGTCAGTGCTCAGACCATACGCTGCACACTGCATCAAATTGGTCTGCATGACTGTCATCCCAGAAGGAAGCCTCTTCTAAAGATGATGCACAAGAAAGCCCGCAAGCAGTTTGCTGAAGACAAGCAGACTAAGGACATAGATTACTGGAACCATGTCCTGTGGTCCGATGAGACCAAGATAAACTTATTTGGTTCAGATGGTGTCAAGCGTGTGGCGGCAACCAGGTGAGGAGTACAAAGACAAGTGTGCCTTGCCTACAGTCAAGCATGGTGGTGGGAGTGTCATGGTCTGGGCCTGCATGAGTGCTGCCGGCACTGGGGCGCTACAGTTGTTTGAGGGAATTATGAATGTCAACATGTACTGTGACCTACTGAAGCAGAGCATGATCCCCTCCCAACATGATAACGACCCCAAACACACCTCCAAGACGACCACTGCCTTGCTAAAGAAGCTGAGGGTAAAGGTGATGGACTGGCCAAGCATGTCTCCAGACCTAAACCCTATTGAGCATCTGTGGGGCATACTCAAACGGAAGGTAGGAGAGCGCAAGGTCTCCAACATCCACCAGCTCCGTGATGTCGTCATGGAGGAGTGGAAGGGTACTCCAGTGGCAACCTGTGAAACTCTGGTGAACTCCATGCCCAAGACGGTTAAGGCAGTGCTGGAAAATAATGGTGGCCACACAAAATATTGACACTTTGGGCCCAATTTGGACATTTCCACTTAGGGGTGTACTCCCTTTTGTTGCCAACGGTTTAGACATTAATGGCTGTGTGTTGTTATTTTGAGGGGACAGAACATTTAATAAAGGTTAAATTACAATGAATGCAGTATCCTGCAGGCTAGTAATTATATACAGCTGCGCTGTCCAAGAGGCAGCTAAATTTTTGTAGTAAACTGGCTAATATAATATTATATATGCATTTAATTATTAAAATCAACACAATTTAAAAAGATGGAAATCTGTGAGGACAGAGAAAAGAGAGGCGCCTTATGGGACAGTATCGCTAACGATACTGTCCCATAAGGCGCCTCTCTTTTCTCTAACCTCACCGATTTCCATCTTGTCATCTCTTCTAAGAGTGCTGCCTCTTCATCCAAGTGATCTGCTGTTTCAAGAACCTCTTCAACTTTTCGATCAGTTTCTGGTCTAGCTCCACTTCACCATTTGCGCACCTCCATAAGAGAGTCCACTTTCTCTTTTTTCTTACAATTTAAAAAGCAATTGCATCCAAGATAAAAAAATGTGCACAAAAAGAAATGTACAGCCTAAAAAACCAACCTAAAAATACATGACACAGAAATATACTGTTTTACATATAGAAAATGGCAAGCATATTATAGCTCAATAATGAATAATAATTAGTTTCTCATTTATATCAAATGTTCAGTTCGTTATTTGAATGAGAGTCTTTTTGTAAGCAAAGTCGTCTTTTTGTAAGCAAAGTTATCTCCTGATTATTAGTTGTTAAAGCTTGAAATATATAGCAAACACATCAGTGGCATAAGCTGAGAAGCTGCAAAGCTGCAGAGTATGGGCGAGAAGAAGGACAAAGGAATCCTTTAAAGCAGATATATTATTCCAATGGCAAGGTGTACATTTATACTTACACCGGTTGCCATTAGTAGTTGTCCTCCAAGCTTGAGAAAAGCTGTACGCAGCTGAAACGCGTTGCTCTTTGTTGTGACTCTCTTGGGCTTCCGTAGTCCTGTTACTCTGACGCCATGGGAGTTCATTGAACTCGATCAGACTCACAGCAGCCCTTCCACAAAAGTTTATAATTGTTTTATAATTATAAATATAATTATAAATATATTTTAATACACATTCTCTTATAAACCCTTTTTTTAATATTCTATTGTTCTTAATATACATTTTATTGGTTTTAAAATATTTTTTATAATTGTTCTTATCAAATGCCAGTATTTTTTATGAAATGCTATCTTTGTATATAACCCATCGCTGTTATACAGACTATGCTTTTACATAATATTTTTATACAGTTTGTTTGTAGAGATTTTGTATGTGAGGGCTGTTAACACTTAATACTAATAATTTTATAACTTCTACATTTGATGTTGAATATAGAAGATCTTAAGTATAAAATAGTGATCTTTTAATATTCTGAATGTTAGTTCCATTTTTGATGGTATATGTATGATTGTAACTTTAGGCATTTTATATATTTTTATAATTTTTATACATTATTGGAGATATGGACCTTAAGAGTCGAGCAGACTATTAACTTTTACACAAACTACCACATTGGTTTTTATATTTGAGAGCCCAAAATTATATATTTTCTAGTCCATAGAGCCATAAACTACATTTCCCAGAATTCTATATTGCAAACCGGCTACAATGGCATATTTTCGCCGGAAGTGACGCAGAATCCAAAAAACCGGAAGTAACGTATTCTCACTCCCAGTAGTTTACTAAGGTCCGTGAATGATTACAAATTAACAATCCGGATCCTCTGATACACCTAAGGGTATTCCGTTTCAGGTTAATATACAACAAAAGTTAGTGTAAACTTAGATTTGGGATATTTATTTTAAAAGTGAAATGGCTTCTTTGAATATCACTAAGACCAGAAGTGACTTAATAAATGATACTAATAGTCACCATTTTGACTAAGGACAATGATCAAAATCAATGATATACATAAGGGCATTTTCTAGACCGGACGTGACCTAATAGTGGCACTAATAGCCACCATTTTGACTAAGGGCAATGATCGAAATCAATGATATATATAAGGGCATTTTCGAGACCGGAAGTGACCTAATAATGGCAATGAGTCACTATTTTGATTAAGGGCAAAGACCGAAATCAATGATATACATAAGGGCATTTTCGAGCCTGGAAGTGACCTAATAATGGTAATAAGAGTCACCATTTTGATTAAGGACAATGACCGAAATCAATGATATTACACAAGGGCATTTTTGAGGCGGGAAAAAGTCTAGATTATGATTAGCCAATACAGGCAATTTAAGTCTTAACACTACTAGCAGTTGCCATCTTGAAAAAGGCCCAGTTTGGAGCCGAAACGCCTCGATATAGACAGTCACTGCTCGAGTCTGAAAATAGGGTAAGCCTATTCCTAATAGTCTCAATTTATTTTATCAGTATTGCACTATGTCATTTTTGTTTTCACAGGTATCAATTATATTGGATATTATATTGGATTTTTGAAGCTTCACTTTTTGGTTCTATATTTTCCATTTTTATAACTTCATTTTTAGCTTTTTAGCTTTTATTTTTATTTTTGTTTTTATTAATTTTTTGGGAACACTGGATACAACCTACTTAGGATTCACCACACTAGGAGTCTCCATTTGGACTCATTGGATATTCACAGAGGACATTCATATCCACTTTGGACATATTATATTATTTTTTTTAGACACTTATTTTTATACACAGCTATATTATTTCCTCGCAAATTTGATGAAACTTGTCTTGAGGATCAATTGATCAGAATTGGTTTTAATTGTTTTTAATAGTTTTTATCTGTCATTCTGAATTGTGGATAGGGTACCCTACCGTATGTTAAGTTTGTAATAAATTAATTTTTTACTTTGCTATTTTAGCATATGTAGATAATTTTGCCTTTTTTAGGCGCTCCCTCCTATTCATATCTATTATCTTTGAGTTTTTAGGGATCTCATTTTGGGAGCTTGCATCGTGTAATGTTGGCTCTGTATACAAATGAATTTCATTATGTTTGCTATATACTGTATTCAAGCTTTAACAACTACTAATCAGGAGACGACTTTGCTTACAAAAAGACGACTTTGCTTACAAAAAGACTCTCATTCAAATACAGAACTGAACATTTGATATAAATGAGAAACAAATTATTATTTATTATTGAGCTGTAATATGCCTGCCATTTTCTATATGTAAAACAGTATATTTCTGTGTTATGTATTTTTAGGTTGTTTTTTTAGGTTGTACAATCCTTTTTGTGCACATTTTTTATCTTGGATGCAATTGCTTTTTAAATTGTTTTGATTTTAAAAATGAAATGCATATATAATATTATAACCTATCTATGTCTTTATATTAGCCAGTTTACTACACACATTTAGCTGCCTTTTGGCAGCTGTATATAATTACTAGCCTGCAGGATACTGCAGTCATTGTAATTTAACCTTTATTACTGAGTATACTAAGGATTAAGGGATTCCTTTTTTCTATAGAGCTGCCTTGTGTGTCTTTTATTCTCAGCGCTGTGGCCTGTATTTTGGGGACAGAACATTTACACTGTTATACAGGCTGTACACTCACTACTTTACATTGTAGCAAAGTGTCATTTCTTCAGTGTTGTCACATGAAAAGATATAATAAAATATTTACAAAAATGTGAGGGGTGTACTCAATTTTGTGGGATACTGTGTGTGTGTGTGTATATATATGTATATATATATATATATATATCTGTGTATATATATATATATATATATATATATATATATATATATATATATGTATATATATATATATATACTATATAGTAAAAAATTTAATATATATATACATTTTTACTATATGTTATTTGTTATATATATATTTTTTTATTTGTACACTAAGAGGGTCTCTATTCTGCTGATTGTCTCCTATTCTCTCAGACGTTTCTGTTTTTCTGTTAGTTCCTGAGCTTTTACATTTTATTTGTGGGTTTTTTATCTTGTTTGTATATCTTATGATGGAGCATTCTGGAACTGCCTATACTCTTGCTAACATAGATCATTTAGAGGGTAAATCCAACTTATTTAGTCACTTTAAGTGTATTATTTTTTCAAGCTGATACCTGCAACACCTTAGCTCAGCTTTGCAATTCCTATATAGCTCATATTATATATTACAATCAGACCAATGTTGCATTTGCCTCTAAGGTAATATGTTCTCCCTCTGTTTGTTCTATACTGTGGAGTGCTTCAGATTTTGCTCCAGGATATAAGGATTTTGTATGCTCTACAATTTCTGAGATATTGGTGGCTATGCCTCCTCCAAGTAAGCGCAAAAGGACTGTGTCTGATGTTCATGCTACAGTCAGTTTATCTAGAACCTCTGAATCTCATAAGATTAGATCAGCTAAACACCTTCTTATTAAATCTGACTTTTCAGATTTGTCATCTGAAGATGAAATAGATTCTGATGATCAGGAGTCGGTTACTGATCAAAATACAGAATCCTGCTTATTCATGTTCAAGCATGAACATTTTTGCACTTTGCTTAAAGAGGTTTTATTTACTGTAGGTGTGCAGGATCCTAAGCCTCAGGAGATCTCCAGTTAATTGCAAATTTGAGGCTTTTCACAGTAAAGCTTTTCAACAAGCAGGTTTGCTGTTCAGACAAGCAATCGGTGTAGCTTGTGTGGCTGCAGCTTCTACTCTGTGGTGTGATAATCTTTATGATGACTTATCAGATGATTCTGCAGAGGAACATTTTCAACATCGGTTGAAACTCATAAGATCTGCTAATGCCTTCATTTGTGATGTGATTATTGATATAATCAAAATAAATGCTAATAATATGGCCTTGTGGTTGAAGTTATGGTCAGCAGACATGGTTTCAGAATATAGACTTTTATCTCTCCATTTTCAAGGGAAGATCTTGTCTGGGCCTCGTCTAGAAGCAGTCATTTCTACTAGAGGTAAAGGAACTTTTCTCCGTCAAGACAAGAAGCCTAAGGTAAAGAATAGAGCAATCGGTCATTTTCATTCCTTTCGTCAATCAAAGAACCAAATATCCACTTCTGACAGAAGTAGGAATCGTTCAGATCTTCCCGGAACTCCAGTCCCATTTGGAACAAGGCTAAAGAGTTAAATAAGCCTTCTTTCTCTTCCAAATCTACATGAAGGTGTGGCCCCCGATGCAAATTATTTTCTGGTAGATGGCAGATTACGTCTTTTTTGGGATCTCTGTTCAGGATCCTTAGGTTCTAATCATAATATCCCTGGGGTACAGAATACGCTTCAAATCAAGACCTCCCAGGGGAAGGTTTCTTCTCTCCTGTGTTCCAAAGGACCCCATAAAGGCAAATGCCTTCAAGCTGAATCAGACCTGAAACAGATTGGAGTGATCGTTCCAGTACTTGCTTTGGAACAAGGCCAGGATTTCTACTCAAAACTTTTTTATTGTTGCCAAAAAAGAGGGGAATTACTGGCCTATTTTGTTTTTAAAAACTCTAAACAAGTTTCCCAGGGTTCGTACTTTTAAGATGGAAACAATTCAGACTATTCAACCTTCTGGTTCAGCAGGGGCAGTATATATCCACAATAGATTTGAAGGATGGTTACCTTAATATCACTAACCACAAAGACCATTACCAGTTTCTGAGGTTTGCCTCTCCTGTCAATAATGTAATAATGGTTTAAGGTATTTTGGTGGCTCCATACCTGAATCTTCATTCCAAAGAGCTATCATTCTCCTTAAACAAGTGTCTCTTTCCTAGGAGTCATAATAGACCCAATTTGTATGAGAGTTTCCTTAATGGATCAAAAAGAGATGTGTAACTATTCAATCTCTTTTTTAATGCTACGGTAGATCAGTGCATGGAGGTGTTAGGTCTGATGATAGCAGCATCAGATGCTGTTCCTTTTGTACGATTTCACATGAGACCTCTTCAGCTTTGCATGCTACATAATGGGTGCAAGTACTATATGCAGCTTTCTCAAAGAATCCTCTTGGATTCCAAACTAAGACAGTGTCTATCCTGGTGGAAAAATCACCTCCTTTGTCCACCCGACTTGGACAATAGTCACTACAGAGCTCTGTGCAATCATCAGGGCCCTTTAGAGCTGGCCTCTCCTGAAAGAGGAAACTTATCTGTGTTTTCAGTAAGACAATGTCACAGCGGCAGCCTATATCAATCATCAAGCGGGAACTCACAGTTCTTTAGCAATTTTTACTTTGGCAGAGATCAATCTCTGTACAATTTCAGCAATTCATAACCCAGGTGTGAACAACTGCGACGTTCTATCATCATGGTCTTGAGTCTCTCAATTTGAGGGCTTGGTGCCTAATTTTAAACAAAAGAGGTTTTTCTGATGCTCTAGTTGGAAACCTTAATTCAGGCCTGTTCCTTGAAAAATCTATTACAGGATTTGGAATGTTTTTCTTTCCTTGCGTGAAAGACAAGGTTTTAGATGGCATTCCTTTAGAATTCCTAGAATTCTTCAATTGTTACAAAAGAGCTTTGATAAGGGTTTATCTGCAAGCACTATACAGGAAAAATTGTCTTCTCTTTCAGTATTATGCCACAAGATAATTGCTAACCTTCCTGACTTTTAGAGCTTTGTTAAAAATTGAGTCAAGATAAGACCAGTGATTAAACCAATTTCTCTACTTTGGAACCTTAATTTGCTTCTTAGATTTTTGCAGGTCTCTCCCTTTGAGTTCATGCATAGTTTAGACATTCAGCTTCTGTCTTAACAATATGTTCTGCCAGAAGAGTTTCTGACCCTCTACCCACTTGACCCCTACAAAAGCTATCCTGTACACCGACTATGTTTACAGCGCTGCGGAATCTGTTGGCGCTCTACAAATACCTGATAATAATAATAGTTGTCTGCTGTTTTTTGTGAACCTAATTGTTTTAGCCAGGATAAGGTGGTTTAAAGGGACACTGAACCCAAATTTTTTCTTTCGTGATTCAAATAGAGCATGCAATTTTAAGCAACTTTCTGATTTACTCCTATTATCAAATTTTCTTCATTCTTTTGGTATCTTTATTTGAAATGCAAGAATGTAAGTTTAGATGCTGGCCCATTTTTGGTGAAAACCCTGGGTTATTCTTGCTGAGTGGTGGATAAATTCATCCACCAATAAAAAAAGTGCTGTCCACAGTCCTGAAACAAAAAAGAAGCTTAGATGCCTTCTTTTTCAAATAAAGATAGCAAGTGAACGAAGAAAAAATGATACTATGAGTAAATTAGAAAGTTGCTTAAAATTGCATGCTCTATCCGAAACACAAAAGAAAAAAATTGGGTTCAGTGTCCCTTTAAGGATTAGGTTTGTCTTTTTACCAAAGTAGAACATTAATAGGGAAATTGTAGTTCCCTGTCTGTGTCCTAATCCTCAGAAATCTGAAGAAGGCTTCTAATCTAGATGTAGTGAAAGCTTTAATATTCTACTTACAGGCTACAAAGGATTTTAGACAGTCCTCTAAATTGTTCATTAATTTCTCTGGTCCACACAGAGTCTAGATGGTCACTGCCATTACTTTGGCTTCTTGGCTAAAACTCTTGATTCATAAGGCTACAGCCCATCCATGTGATAACTTTTCACTTCTTCGGCTTTTAAAACTGAGGCTTCTATTGAACAAATGTGCAAGGCAGCAACATGGTCATCCTTGCATATCATTACTAAAACCACTTTGATTTTTTTCCTTCTTCTGAAGTGACTTTTGGTAGGAAAGTGCACCAGGCAGTGTCTGGAAATTAGATGCCTGCCTTTTTAAAAAAGATCTCCTGCCCAAAATTACTTGTGGACTCCACAGCTTCGGGTATTTGTTCCCAGAAGCAATGGATCGTCAATTCTCACCACCTTATGAAAGAAAACAAAGTTTATTCTTACCCAATGATAAATTTCTTTCTTTCTTTCATTGTGGTGAGCGTCCAGGAGCCCCATCCAAAAATTAAAAAAAATAAAATTCTGCCAGCAGTTCTAGTTTGCACCTCCTTTTCCATGGTTTGTTCTTTCCTACTTTTATACTTTTCCTTGCTTGGCTATACCTCAGACTAGCATACAAGAGAGGTAAGAGGGATTAAGCGCTCTTGGAGTTTTGTGAAGCATTGTCTCCTCCTAGTGGGCAGGAGGTGAATTTCAGGAGTAATGAATTTTGAACTCTCGCCACCATGAAAGAAATTAATTTATCGGTTAGGAATATTTTGTTGTTGTTGTCGCTTAATTTACATATTTAAATGAAGTTTTTTCCATGGAGGGTGTATACTACATACTTAGATGTGCTGCAATTTGCCTGATTCTGTTACATGCTGCAGTGTACAACCTCATTTATATCTGACATTTGAATCACCAAAGCTAAGCAGAACAGGCAATATATTCAAGAAAAGTTTATAATATTACAAAATATTCAATTTGTGCCAGTGGCATTGATGTTTTATATAATTTTAAAACATTTACTATGGATGTAGATCTTTTCAATTGAAGTGCTTAATTGGTCTTATCAACTATTCATATTAAAATAGTAATTGTCTGCAATACCCACATGTCATCAAAGGTTAACATTGCTTATCCAGCATTCCCTTTTCTCTTAAAATGTTTATATATATATATATATATATATATATATAGATAATCATTTATCTTTCTAGATCCTTTTTATCTCTTTTATGATATTTCAGGGAGTGATATATATTGCCAATCTGTTGTTAAATGGGTTGCATTTAATCATCCTCTGAACTGATTTTCTGTAAATCTGTGGCCTACTTGTGTTTCTCTGATATTCCTTATGAAAGCACATGAAGAGGAAAATACTGGGCCACTATCATACTACCACTTGAAATGCAGAGCATTTAGATATACAGTAGACACTCCTACTCCTGCCCACTTATCTAAGCTTCCAGATCTTTCTTTCTTTTAAAGTTTCTGTATTCGGAAAAGGCACATTCTTTAGAACTGTGATCTCATCTTTTACTATTAACTAGTGGATGCGACTCTTGTCTATGATACAAATCTGCAAATTTCTGACCACTCTGTGTGCTATGCATGTGAACTGTATGGGTCCTGTCAACCACAAAGTTTGCATCACACCCTTTCTAAATATGTTGGGATTCGGGATTCACCAGCAAGACATAGTGTCCTGATGTATAGGTTGCCTCTTCTTTCATACCTGCAACTAGGAGGTCAGCATGCCCAAATCTTATTTTTATTATTTTGTACATGTAAACTTTAATCTTGGTCTCTCTTTTCCATCCATCATCATAGGGTACACATTGCATTGAGTTTATTGCCATGAGTACACACCCCAATCACCTCTATATATCCATATATCATGGCCTGTGAAAATTGACATGTATTTGTAATCTATATATTCCTGGCCCAAATCCCCATAAAAAAGCAGCAAGCATTCCACATAAATAACCCTGATAAGAGCTAGGAGTAAGCTAGACTACAAGCGTTATTTATTTTAATGTAGCCACAAAAGGGTTCCTGTATTCACTGTTCTGAGCTACAATTCTTACCACACACTGCATCCAGGAAAGTTTTTGCTAACTTTTTGTCAGGGTGCCAGGAATCAGACTGAGACGAAAAGTGCAAAAATAATCACACCTTTATTAATAGCAAAAAATAATAAAAAGTCCACAAAACAAATAACAAGCCAGGAATCAAAACCAGAGCTGGTAGTCAGACGAGCCGAGTCAGGAGCCAAAGCGAATAGTCAGACGAGCCGAGTCAGGAGCCAAAGCGAGTAGCCAGAGGAGCCGGAATCAGGAACAAGGAGAACAGCAGAGTCAGGAACAAGCCAGGAATTAGGAACCAGGAGGGACGTCAGACAGCCAGATAATACACAGGAGCTCTCACAAACAGGTCTGAGACAATGCTAGGGCAAAGCATACTGAACAGAGGCCCTTTAAATAATAAGTGATGACAGCACAATTCTGAGACTGTATCCTGTCTCACACTGATGATGAACACCAGTCTGGCCATAAAAAGAAGTGCAGGAAATGAGCAGCATCACACAGTATGCACCAGAGTCAGCAAGAGAGGTGAGTAAAATGGCTGCCAGCAGCACATGGCAAACAAAGGAGGGAAAAAACCCTGACACTTTTTTTTTTCAAGAGTAGTACTCTGTGACTTTGTATCATCCTCAGAATTCAGACGTTCTTAATTCAAATTGTGTTCCGACTACTCATATCTGTTTTTCTCCCTTTACAAATGACGATGCAATGTCAAACCTTATATCACCCTCTTCTCGCAGTCACAGCACATAAGTACAAGATTATTCTTTCTGCCTCACACAGCAACTTCTCTCCCAACATTTTAGGACAATCATTAATATACTAGTCCTATAACCCGTGTACACGGGCCAATTTTTTTTAAGTACCACGGTTGAAACCCTTGCTCCCTCTCTCTCCCCCTCTATTTTGTGCTCTCTCTCTCCCCCCTCTCTTTTGAGCTCTCTCTCTCCCCCCTATTTTGCACTCTCTATTCCCCCTCTTTTG
The DNA here is from genome assembly GCF_027579735.1 of Bombina bombina. NCBI lineage: Eukaryota > Metazoa > Chordata > Amphibia > Anura > Bombinatoridae > Bombina > Bombina bombina. The sequence continues at coordinate 1,112,440,811 of NC_069501.1, read as the reverse complement.
CTTTCTCTCCCCCCTCTTTTGCTCTATCTCTCTCTCCCCCCTCTTTTGCTCTCTCTCTCTCTCCCCCCTCTTTTGCTCTCTCCCCCCTCTTTTGCTCTCTCCCCCTCTTTTGCTCTCTCTCTCCGCTATTTTGCTCTCTTTATCCCCTATTTTGCTCTCTTTATCCCCTATTTTGCTCTCTCTCCCCCCTCTTTTGCTCTCTCCCCTATTTTGCTCTCTCCCCTATTTTGCTCTCTCCCCCCTCTTTTACTCTCTCTCCCCCTCTTTTTGATCTCTCTCCCCCTCTTTTGCGCTCTCTCTCTACCCCCTCTCCTTTGCGCTCTCCCCCCTCTCCTTTGCGCTCTCTCCCCCCTCTCTTTTACGCTCTCTCCCCCTCTCTTTTGCACTCTCTCCACTTCTCTTTTGCGCTATCTCTCTCCCTCTTTTGCGCTCTCTCTCCCCCTTCTCTTTTGCTCTCTCTCTCCCCCTTCTCTTTTTGAGCGCTCTCTCCCTCTCTTTTGCGCTCTCTCCCCCCTCTCTTTTGCGCTCTCTCTCCCTCTTTTGAGCTCTCTCCCCCTTCTCTTTTGCACTCTCCCCCCTCTCTTTTGAGCTCTCACTCCCCCCTCTCTTTTGAGCTCTCTCTCCCTCTCTTTTGCGCTCTCTCCTCTCTCTCCCTCTCTTTTGCTCTCTCTCCCCCCTCTCTTTTGAACTCTCTCTCTCCCCCCTCTCTTTTGAGCTCTCTCTCTCCCCCCTCTCTTTTGAGCACTCTCTCTCCCCCCTCTCTTTTGCACTCTCTCTCCCCCCCTCTCTTTTGAGCTCTCTCTCCCTCTCTTTTGCACTCTCTCTCTCCCCCTCTTTTGTGCTCTCTCTCCCCCTCTTTTGCACTCTCTCTTTTTCCCTATTTTGCGCTCTCTCCCCCCTCTCTTTTGAGCTCTCTCTCCCCCTCTTTTGTGCTCTCTCTCTCTCCCCCTCTTTTGCGCTCTCTCCCCCCCCTCTCTTGCGCTCTCTCCCCCCCCTCTCTTTTGAGCTCTCTCTCTCCCCCTCTCTTTTGAGCTTTCTCTCTCTCCCCTCTCTCTTTTGAGCGCTCTCTCTCCCCTCTCTCTTTTGAGCGCTCTCTCTCCCCTCTCTCTTTTGAGCGCTCTCTCCCCTCTCTCTTTTGCGCTCTCTCCCCCTCTTTTGCGCTCTCTCCCCCTCTTTTGCGCTCTCTCTCTCCCCCTCTCTTTTGCGCTCTCTCTCTCCCCCTCTCTTTTGCGCTCTCTCTCTCCCCCTCTCTTTTGAGCTCAATCTCTCCCCCCTCTCTTTTGAGCTCTCTCTCTCCCTCTCTTTTGAGCTCTCTCTCTCCCCCCTCTCTTTTGCACTCTCTCTCTCTCCCCCCTCTCTTTTGAGCTCTCTTCCCCCTCTTTTGCTCTCTCTCTCTCCTCCTCTTTCTCTTCCCCCTCTTTTGCTCTCTCTCTCTCCTCCTCTTTCTCTCCCCTCCTCTTTTGCTCTCTCTCACCTCTTTTGCTCTCTCTTTCTCTCTCTCTCTCTCTCCCCCCCTCTTTTGCTTTCTCTCCCCCCCCTCTTTTACTCTCTCTCTCTCCCTCTTCCCCCCTCTTTTGCTCGCTTTCTATATTTCCCTCCTCTCTTTTGGTCTCTCCCACCTCTCTCCCGCTGACCACGCCCCTTTAAACGCACACCCACTAGGCCACGCCCCCTTGCCACACCCGCAAGGCCACGTCCCCATAACAGTACGTCCGGTCACGCCACGCCCCCATCACGGCACGCCCAGTCACGCCCCGACCAGGCAGCTTCCGCAGTGCGCACTCCTCTGCTCATCAAGGCCAGGTATGTTTGTCCTCTGCAGTCTCTACTGCGCATGACTGCATCTGACAAACATACCTGGCCTTTTATTATATAAGATAGCAATATAAATTAATTAGAAATTACCTGGTTTGATGTCTGGAACCAGTTGATCAAAGGATTGACTAAAGGAACTTGACAGAGTGACGGAAAAATAATCCGTAGACAGCATCAATGTCATGGGCTGGCACCTAATATCTTTCCACAACAGAATATACCTTCTAGATCACCAAGATTTGTAATTGAATCATTTCATGTTTGTAGTTCAGTATATGCTCAATCTTGCATAGGGATATGACTTAGAGAGGGAAAAGTAGAGGTAGTTCCATTTGTCTATGAATAATCGGTAAAGACACTGTAGGATATAATAAGTATCTATGTTGCATCACTCTGATCTGGGGTATAGTTGTTTCACTCCTAAATAGTATTGACTGAAAATAATTAAACAATTTTTCATTAATTCTTTTGTACTGGTCATTAGTTCCCTGAGGACAAGCAAATGGTGGCACCCAAGAATTTACAGAACCTTTGAATTGTTTCTGTCACTGTTCTACAGTATATTTCAATGTCAATGGGTATGCCTTGGAGTAAAATTATAATTTATAAGAAATAAAATGAGCTTGTTTTAAAAACCACCACTCAAATGATTGTATAATCAAATAAACAAAAGATGCACAGTGAAAACACTGAGGGCCAGATTACGAGTGGAGCGCTATCTTAAAGTGCGCCTGTATAGGGGCAACTTTGCCTGTTTATGATGCACATTAAATAACCAGCTGTCGCTGGTTAATGTGACCACGAGTTTGAGGCTTCACTTTGCACTATAAATCATTAACCAGAGATCAGATCTCTAGTTGGTAAAAAAAAGTTGCCCCAATTGTATGCTCTATATGAAGTAAAGTAATATTAAATAAAAATATGAGCATCTTTATTTTTTAGTAAAAAAACTGCACAAAGCAGTTATAAAGGGATTAAAGTGAGGGGATGTGAGGTGTTAGAAAAAAACAGCACTGAAAGTGCCTTTACATGGATGTCAATAGGGGACTGTGTTTTCAATATAAATATATATATATGTATATGCTTGTATACATATACAGTATATTTATGTGTTAATATTTGTATATACACATAAAAACATTAATATATATGAATATAAGCATATACATATATATTAATTGCTGCACAATTCTGCGTGACTTGCCACCTGCGCTGCACTACGTGGTTTGTCGTGTCTGTCGGGAAGAAACCTAGGAAAGCGCACTCTCGTGAGTGCTTGGCTTCCAGGCAATGCGAATGTGAGGTTGTGTTCCCATTGAGTCGCAATTGTAATACCAGAGCACATTTCCGTGCAAAAACAAAGGGAGTCAGTGGCGCCTAAGGCTGACTGTTAAATACAAATAACAACAATCAAATAGTGATAAACCAACTATAAGAGAACCAACATTAATGTTGCTGACATTTCCGTGCAATATCGCACTCCATTTGTAATCTAGCCCTGAATATAGCTGAATAAGTTAAAATGTTAACATTTTATTCCATCCTTTTAAAAACATAAAGTTATAGCATATACCTCCACTAAGAAGTCTGTAGTTGTCTGGGTACTGAAAGTGGTTGTAACAGACATGAAAGGAGGGTGTGAGGTACCTATTTGGGGCACAAGAAGAATACAAAAATAGAAACAGAGACACGAAGTAAAAAAGATCCTAATATCCCCCTCAATCTATCCCTTCCCAAAAGACAAATCAAGAATCAGATACAGAAAAACACAGTAGAGAGGGAGCTCTAAAAAAGCACGGATACCTAGAAGGACAAACCAGGAAATATATTAATTTAATAAATAAAACAAAATACATTCAATAAGAACAGTGACGTCTCCCTTAAAATTTCAATGTGGTACCATTCATACAACTATAAAATATGTTGAATATAGAAGCAAAATAAATAAATGCGTAAAAGTTCGGTGATAATTACTCTTATTAAAAGGATAGAGAAAAAAAATAATACAATTATTAGGCAGTCCTGCCCTTAACGATAATCTAGCTAGGATGATATACTTATATCCTTACCGGTAGCCCTTAAAGGGACACTAAACCCAATTTTTTTCTTTTGTGATTCAGACAGAGCATGCAATTTTAAGCAACTTTCTAATTTACTCCTATTATCAATTTTTCTTTGTTCACTTGCTATCTTTATGTGAAAAAGAAGGCATCTAAGCTTCTTTTTTTGGTTCAGAACTCTGGACCGCACTTTTTTATTGGTTGATGAATTTATCCACCAATCAGCAAGAACAACCCAGGTTGTTCACCAAAAATGGTCTGGCATCTAAACTTACATTCTTGTATTTCAAATAAAGATACCAAGAGAATGAAGAAAATTTGATTAAAGGAATAAATTAGAAAGTTGCTTAAAATATCATGCTCTATCTGAATCACGAAAGAAAACATTTGGGTTCAGTGTCCCTTTAAGCTTGTGCTTATACTCGATTTGCTTACAGCGTCGAGCTGGCTCAGCGATCATCGACAGTCTTGTGAAACTGGTGACGTCACTCTGCTCCAGGTATGGTTATTCAAGATGCATCCGAAAAGTATTTTAGATTGTCCATTATAAAAGGCTACTAGACATAATTTTACAAAAGAGGTATACGGTTTTACTGAAAGTTGCTTAGTAAAAATCCACTTGAAGGTATATAGTACTGTCTCACATGCTCCTTTTGTAGGAAACCTAAAATGGAACAAGTAGACATAAGGGCTAGAAAGCAGTTCCAGGAAAGATCCAAAGTGAGGAGGCAGCCAAGGTTCAATCCAGAAGATCAATCAATCAAAGGAGCAACAGGATGTTAGCGGCCGCAGGCAAAGTCAGTGGAAGGCCAAGGACAGCAACAAATAGACAGTCTGCCAGACATCAAATCAGCAGGGTTAAAGCAAAGAATAATCAAAGTCTAGGCCAGTGTCAAGCAAGAATCAGTCCAATCAGGCAAAAGGAGTTAGCAAGTTCAAAGCCAACATGGGAAGTCAGAGGTCACGGGGCCAGGTGACAGGAAACAAAGGGCTGGAAGCAGTTAGGAAGTACTGGAGGGCCATGGACACCAAAAAGGGTATCTCTGAGTTGGGGATACTAATGACTTGTCATTAGAATAACCAAGCAAATTCAGGAGGGTTTCAGAGGAATTTATAGGACAGCGTGTGATATCATTATATTGTATATTGATACCATTTAATTTTGAATTTAGAGCAAGTGCTAACCCGCTGAAAGATCTTTTAAATTAAAGTGCAGCCTTGCATGTGCAAGTGTAATTTAACACACCCCCTAATGCAGGCTGACTGGAAGAGGTAGAGATTAGCATGCTTAATCCTAACTTTGGAATTAGTGCAGCCAAATTCGACTTACAGGATAGAGCACCCAAACCTTCTGGGGATTAGGGTTAAGAAAGCAATGAGATCAAACTTAGTAGCTGAACACTCTCTGGTACTTAAATCAGCACCTATAAAGTAAAAGAACAAATAAGTACTTGAAAGTAACTGTAAATGAATCATTCTAAATTCCAAAGGAAAACATTCCTTAGTCAAAGGTTAGTCTCTCTATCCAGATGAAGACTAGCTTGCATAGTTAACTTTAATGCAGATCTTTAAAAGAGGCATCCAAGGCATTAAGGCACTAGTCAGACAATCCAGGTCTAAGCCACACATGGAAAAGCATCACAAAATTAGTAAACAGATGCCAAGTCCAAAAAGCAAGCTAAAGCCAAATTACCAAGCCACTAAGAGGTTAATTATTATTATTATCAGGTATTTGTAGAGCGGCAATGCAAAAGCAAAGTCAGGTTTACAAAAGTCAAACCAGTAAATCCAAATACATTGCCAGAGTAAAAGGTATTCAGAACACTTAATACACAAACAGCATCATGCTGCAAACAGAGAGCTTATCAGGACTACTATTATCAGGCCTTCTTAAACGTACAACACACCTTAGTGCAGCAGTAACAAAAATAACTTGTTTTTACATATATTTGTTATTACATAGAAAAAATGAAAGCCCAATTCAAGTTCTTCTTAGTTTATGGAATATTTGGTAGTGAGTTGGTGGAATGTTTTTGGTGTAATGGTATAAGTAAATTGTTTGCTTACTGGATTTGCAAGTATTCGTATGGACAGGAACCCAAAGTCAGAAACAAACAGGGTTTTCAGCCATATAAACAATAAGGAACCTGGTGACAATACCAGTGGAAGATGTCAAGATACAATCCTAGGTCAGGATCCAGAAAATGAGTCTGTAGCTTGGCCATGAAGCACAAGGGAGAACCATCAGGAAGATCCAAAATACAGTTCCAAAGATCTGGAGACAAGTAATCAGTCCAGAACTAACACCTCAGCAACGAGGCAGACAAAATTCAGGCCAAGGTCATAACAGGATAGGGAACATTACAAATGCAAAACTAAGTTTTAAATTGTGTTTTCAGTGGCCTTCATTAAAATTGTGTTGCACTATCTGCCTCAGGGTCATTTATGTTGTCTTACAAATAGTACTATTTATCCATACATCAAAACCTATATACAACTGAGCTCTGCATCCTCCTAAATCCAGATACTGCTCCACCCTACACTAACTCCGTCAGCTTCTCCAGGTACAGTACTGACCTTTACGGGGTATCAAGACTGTGGTAGCACTACCACCTTTTTAGCATGTGACTAAAGCTAGGCCTTTGGTCTGAAGGTGGGACTTTCAGACACCAAAGTATTTGACAAAAACTGTCTGAAGAGTTTCAGCCTTTCTACTCTTTGATCCAGCGATATAAGAGATTACAAAATTAAATATGAAAATTCCAGTGTGGTTATTGGCTATTCAGATGGTATGTTAACTCTAGGTGTAAGAGATTTGTTGTCATCAGTGAAGATTAAATGTTGGACCGCAGTTCAATTCATAAATGTGCCTTTTCAGAAATGGCATATAGAAAGAATACTTTTGTGAGAACGTCCCTGCTCCCACAATGGAAACAACCATCTCTAGAATGTATGGATGAGCAAGGTCAGAGTGATGGAGAACTTCTGTAGTTGTTTAAATGCTGAAATGGTACATAAGGCCAGTGTTTTGGATTAGTGTTTCTTAATAGTTTTAAAAATGTTGGAAATGTTTATACCTTTGGTATAGGCTATTGGAGAATTAACAAACAATGCTGTGGGTCCATCGCTAAATCTTTGAAAATAATGCAACCAATGTAATATATATTTTTTTCCGCTAAGGAGTAGTTTTGCATATATATTATTCTCCTGACATTTGTATTGTGCTAAGTTCTTGAAATAGATTACAATATCAGATACGTAGTTGATAACATGTTTAGTTGATCACAGAATATACTTGATAAACTGCATGTATGTGTTTGAACTTCATTGTTCAGTAACTAAAGTTCTACCATACATGTATGGGTTTTTACGATTCAGCACCAGCAATCTAATTGGCGTTGTCTTTCTTCTCTTAAAGAGACAGTAAAGTAATAATTAGATATGATTTAGACAGAGCATATCATTTTAAACAACTTTCCAATTTGCTTATATTATTTAGTTTGCTTCCTTCTCTTATACTTTGCAGAAAGGTTTATCTAGAAAAGCTCAGGAGTAGAAAATAACCTAGGTTTTAACTGCTGATTGGTGGATTTATATATATACCAATTGGCATTGGTTCACCCATGTGTTCAGTTATAAACCAGTAGTGCATTGCTGCTCCTTCAACAAATGATACCAAGAGAATTAAGGAAATTAAATAATAGAAGTAAACTGGAAAGTAGTATAAAATTGTATGTTCTACCTAAATCATGAAATAATTTTTTTTTGTTTCATGTCCCTTTAATTAACTGATGTTTTTTTTTTGTCTTCGAATGAATGAATATACATAAAAATATGTTCCCAATAATATAAATTAGGTGAATCAATTTAAAAGGCAAATGTAAAACTATTTTTTAATACAAAACCATTTTACTATTTACAATGACACAGATAAGTGTAAAACAGTTTAAGCTGTGTTCTCTACAGAAAACGTGGCCAGCTGGGTGGCATTATCAAGTAGCTGGGTTGGGGCAGTGTAATACTTTGCAATATTATAACATTATCTGTTATATATAAATGGCACTTAAAGGGGCATTAAACACTAAATAAATGCTAGACAGAATGATGCATTTAAACAAAGATTAGTCTGAGAATAAAATGTAGATGTATTTTTTAAAGTATTATTAGCTGTTTAAATATTGGCAAAATAAGTGTAAAGTTTTAGTGTCTATAAAACAATGGGAGCTGCCATGTTGTAACTTAAGTTACCTTCTCTGCTGTGGCCAATTAGGGACAGTTATAAATGTGTCACTAGAGTGTGCAGCCAATGGCTGTGTGGAATATAACAGTGTTCTGAACTTCTATTTCTAACAGGAACTGAAAAGCTCACAATTTCTGAATGGAATTACAGGAAAAGGGGACAAGATAAATAATGAAAGTATATTACAATTTTTTTTTTATGTATACAATTTATCATTTTATATTACCATCTCAAAGTGTTTAATGTCCCTTTAAGCTATTCATGCACAAACTAATTGCATAATTTAACATAATTTAATGTAATGATCATCTGTGCAACAAACATTGAAACGAATATTAGCTAATTAATATTAACACTGTTAATGTATATTCTCTTAAGCCTGAACAAGTTTGTCATAAATATAATAGAACATGATTTATTTTGATGTGGTATGTTTTTTGGACACTGTTCTTTCTTGAAAAAAGGTACATTTTCCTGTGAATCCTAAAGGGACAGTCAAGTCCAAAAAAACTTTCATGATTTAAATAGGGCATGTAATTTTAAACAACTTTCCAATTTACTTTTATCACCAATTTTGCTTTTTTCTCTTGGTATTCTTAGTTGAAAGCTAAACCTAGGAGGTTCATATGCTAATTTCTTAGACCTTGAAGACTGCCTCTAATCTGAATGCATTTTGACCACTAGAGGGCATTAGTTCATGTGTTTTATAAAGATAACATTGAGCTCATGCGCGTGAAGTTACCATGGAGTGAGCACTGATTGGCTAAAATGCAAGTCTGTCAAAGGAACTGAAATAAGGGGGCAGTTTGCAGAAGTTTAGATACAAGGTAATCACAGAGGTAAAAAGTGTATTTCTATATCAGTGTTGGTTATGCAAAACTGGGGAATGGGTAATAAAGGGATTATCTTTAAACAACAAAAATTCTAGTGTTGACTGTCCCTTTAATAGAATCATTGGTCATAATAGACTTCCACTAAATGTAACATATATAGAATCATTCACTTTGTGAGTGAAATGAGCTTTCCAGAATATGAAGAAGTAGGTATAATATATTACACAAAGAGCATAAACAAAGTACATTAAATATATTTCTGTTTTCACTGAAAGCATTGAATATACTTACAATAACATTTGGTCCTAATAATAAGCTGCTGTTTTGAAAAGAATAAACAATTTTTAACTGTGTCCATAAATTGTCCACAAACTACTCCCCTAATAATTCAAATAAAGTGTTTCTCTGTTCAAATTGTATTTATTTTTTTCAGTACCTGTTGTAAAGCAAACATGGGAAAAGCAAGCGGCAAAGTTTGAATACTATAGTGATTATGTTGACCAAACAATACCAACAACAGATTTAGGAATACCAAATGTTGAAAGAGGTAAGAGTCTGTGTTAAAAGAACAGCATGCTTAAATTTGTTAATATTTTTTTACAGAAAGTTTGTTTTGAATTCTATTTTCATTGAGATTTCCCCAGTGATCAGTCTATCTGTTTTGAGCTTTGCTTTCTAGCAAGTTGTGTATGAATGTAAAACTACTGAGATATTACTAGAACACATTAGCTGGGATGCAATATTTGTTTAAAGGAATAAAAAATGGAAGCATTTTAGCAATATACTTGCACTAGCAAAAATGCTTCAAGTAAAAGTAATTACTGTTTATCACTGCCTTGAGAGCCTGTGCACCAGTATTTAACCCCTTGAGTGCCAATGACGGCTCTGAGCCGTTGCAAATTGTCTCAGTCAGGTGCTAACGACAGCTCAGAGCCGTCGGTAGCACTCTCCCACCTTGAGGGAGATCTGGGGGCTCCTACCCCTGCGATCTGGCCTGCATAGTGACAGGCATTGCCGGGGCTTCACGTTTTGCACGGTGACATCACACACAATGACGTGATGACATCACCATGCAACTTTATTTTAAAAATACAATAGACAGTAGAGGGAAATGGGGCATGCTGCTTAGAAGCCTGTATCTCAGGCATCTAAGCAGCTACAGACCCCCAAGACCCACCGTTGGAAAGGTAATCGCCTAACCTTTTCAACGACATACGTTTTGGGGATCTGAATTTAAAAAAAAAAAAAAGTTTAAAAAATATATATATATTTGAAAGAAAAAAAAATCCCTTAAATCCAGCTTAGTAATTAGGCGGGAAAGTGCTTAGCGAGAGTCAGCAGTGGCTTATATGATACAAATTTAGTCTTTACAGACAATACACATCACAAATAGCTCTCTGAGCTTGAACACTGGTGCATGGGCCCTCACAGGATATGTGCATATGCCGCTGAAAAATAGTAATAACTTTTACTTGAAGCATTTTTGCTAATGGAAGTAAATTGCAAAAATGCGTTTATTTAAAATGAAATGCACCCATGCAAGTGTTTCAGTTGTTTACTTTTCTATCCCTTTAACAAATAGGACAGAAGGTCTGAAATATCTTAGTTACATTGTAGTACTTTTCTTTCTTAAGATTGTGAGAGTTCACAGACTATTACTCCTGGGAATTTAACTCCTGGCCACTAGAAGGAGACAAAGATACTCAAAAACTTCACAGGCTTTTTATCCCTCTCACCTCTCTGATATCCCTGTCATTTTATTTGCCTTACCAGAAGCAGGTTAAGGTTGATGTGAATTGCTTTTTCATTTCCAACCAACAAATGAATGCTTGGCCACACTGACTACTGTATTTTTCCCTGCTCATATATATTATATATATATTTTATAAGTCTGGTTTGTTTTCCTTTTCTTGTGAGAGTCCTTATCTTATTTTTTAGGATAAGCTTGTTTTTTCTTTCGGATTTTAAAGTTTCTTGTTCATTTTATTTGTCCGCGTATGGATCAGAAGACTACAGTCGTTACTTAGCTTCTTGGTTAAAGCTGTCATTAAGTATAACTTCATGGAAGCAGTAACTTCCTTCCAGAATTTTTACAGCCCATTTCACTAGGTTAGTGTCTGCTTTGTGGGCTTTTTAAAAGGAGGCTTTTGTTGTGTAGATTGGACAGAAGCAGCTTGGTCTTTTCTACTCTCTTTTCTTTTGGGATAGTTTTAACAGGAAAGCCCTACAGTCTTGGGGTTGGTAATTAGGTGCCTGCCTTAACTTTTCCCCACCCATTTACTCGTGGACTCCACAGCTTGGGTATTAGTTTCCAGGAATAATGGCTTGTGGACTCTCACGACCTTATGAAAGAAAACAACATTTATGCTTATCTGATAAATTCATATCTTTCATGGTGATGAGAGTCCACGAGATTGTCCTCTTTTTTCCAGTTTAGTATGCACCTATTTAACCCTGCTGTGTCCTTTCCTACTTCTCTGGTTTCTCCTTTTTCTCGTCTGTACATTAGACTGGCATAGCAGAGATGTGAGAGGGATAAAATGCTTCTGAAGTTTTTGATATCTTTGCCTCCTCCTAGTGGCCAGGAGTTGAATTTCCAAGAGTAATGGCTCTTGGACTCTCACTACCATGAAAGACAATAATTTATTAGATAAGCATAAATGTTGTTTTTTTTAAAACTGTGTTGCCAAGCAGTAAAGGTAAATGATACTCAACAATGTTCTTTGTTCCATCTAAAATATGTTATTTCCAAATGTATTATGTTGTTTTTTTTTTCTCTTTTAAATATATATTACTGAGCTGAATAAACCAACTTTTCCTTTTGGTGTTGTACCTCTCCACCAATGAACAGTAAATACCTAGGTAACTGTTGCAATTCCTGTAAGTTTCACTTTAAATTTTAATAACTTCTCCCTAACCTTTTTCATGGATATTTTTTTTTACTTAAAATACTGCTCTTTCATATGTACGATTGAAAAATACTGAGTAAAACTTTCCTAATTGCTGTATAAGACAAGCTTAATTTTGGATCTTAAGAGACTCAAAACCCACATCAATTTTAATTTCAACATCATTAATTTAATTTCAGCATAAGGAAAAATGCTGGAGCAAATAACAATTTAGTATCATCTTTGACGAGTTCAATATCTTATTCACTCAGTTTTTTTTTTTCAATATAGAAAAAAATTACAGCCTTCAAGTATTTCTTATTTGTCCTCCCAATTTTCCATGCTACATCTCATTCTCGTCTAGATTCCGAGTTGTGCGTTACGTTTTTAACGCTGAAAAAATGGCCATTTCAGAGTAATAACAGTAATGCAGCCATTACGAGTCTTGACGGTATAGCTATTCTGCAAGCATTTTAGTCTGTAATGCAACGTCAATCCCGCACTCCAAAAATGACGTTTTTGCGTGGGATTTCCATAGCACTGGTATTACAAGTTGTACGGGGAGGCTAAAATGCTTGCATTCCAGCCTATACCAATACGATCCATTCCGCTATCTGAGAGCAGTAGTTATGAGTTTTGCGCAACAAAAATGTTTCACAAAACATAACTAAAATGTTACAAAGTACACTAACACCCATAAACTACCTATTAACCCCTATTACACCACCCTCTTGCATCTCCACCACTAAAAAAAGTTATTAACCCCTATTTCGCCACTCCACGACATCGCCGTCACTATAATAAAGTTATTAACCCATGTTACCTGCACTCCAACATCGCTGGAACTATAATAAAGCTATTAACGCCTATTCCGCCGCTCCCCAACATTGCCGCCACTAAATAAACCTATTAACCCCTAAACCACCAGCCCCCCACATCGCAAAAAAACGAAATTAAACTATTAACCCCAAAACCTAACAACCCCTTAACTTTAAATTAAAATTACAATATCCCTATCTAAAAATTAATTAAAACTTACCTGTGAAACTAAGTTTAAACTATAAATTAGCCTAACTATTATACTAAAATTAAAATAACTACCAATTAAATAAACTAAATTAAACATTAAAAAAAACTAAAACTACTAAAAAAAAAAATAAGTTTAAAATTATAAAAATACTAAATTACAAAAATAAGAAACACTAAATTACGAAAAATAACAAACGAAATTATCCAAAATAAAAACAATTACACCTAATCTAATAGCCCTATAAAAATAAAAAAAACAAAATAAAAGACCATAGCCTACAATAAACTACCAATAGCCCCTTAAAAGGGCCTTTTGTAGGGAATTGCACTAAAAAAAATCAGCTCTTTTACCTGTAAAAAAATACAAAGACCCCCCAACAGTAAAACCCACCACCCAACCAAGCCCCCAAATTAAAAACCTAATTCTAACATTAAAGATCCAGTGTACGGTGGTGACTGTATGAAGAGGACGCTCCACGCCGGATCTCTTCAAGGATGGACCCGCTCCGCGCCGCCGGGATGGATGAAGACCTCGCCGCCGGGATGGATGAAGACCTCGCCGCCTGGATGAAGACTTCGCTACCTGGATATCTGGTCTTCAGAAACTGTAAGTGGATTGTCGGGGATTAGTGTTAGGTTTTTTTTTTTGTTTTTTTTTTGTTAGATTAGGTAGGGTTTGGGCTTTTTTAAAAGAGCTAAATGAACTTTTAAGGGCATTGCCCATACAAATGCCCTTTTCAGGACAATGGGTAGCTTAGGTTTTTGTTAGTTAAGTTGTTGTTTTTTTTTGAGTTTCAAAAACTTTTATTAAAGCAAATATAATAAACTGATATAATAATCAGTATAAACGGAAGTATGTAGGGCGCGCAGGCCCCTAAAACTCAAGCATATAAACATTAGAAATGATAAACAATATCATCTATGAGTATATATGTTGTACATAGCGATAACTGATGACATTTTGGTATGGGTAGGGAAGAGTGGAAGAGGGAGGGAAGAGGGGGTGGTATGGGGGGGAGAAAGAAAAGGGAGGCCAGCCTTATAAGCGACATTTATAGTCAACCCAAAGTTGACCCTCATGGTTAAGTCGTGACGTTGGGAGTCCAGATAGTGTCATAATGTGTGCCCCAGTCTGCCCAGATAAGTTCAAAGAAGTCTGCTTTGTTTAGAGTGTAGAATATACTTTTTTCCATTGTGTAGATGTACGTCATCGAGTTTAATATCATGGGCCAGCTTGGAGGGGTCATACTTTTCCAAGCCTTTGCTTTTGCCGCTTTGGTTGCCGTTAAAAGGTAAATACATAGATATGCCTGGTGTTTGGGCAAGGTATGTATACCAATGTGGAGAAGAGCATTGGGAGGGGATTTGGAGAACATTATGCCTAGGCCAGATAATGCCCGGAAACAAGTGTTCCATAAGGAAGTCAGTTTAGGGCAATCCTACCATATGTGCAAAGTGTCCCCTATCCGCCCGCAGTTACGCCAACACAGGGGTGAAGTAGATCCATACATTTTATTGAGTCTTGTAGGAATATAGTACCAGTGTGTTAGCAACTTATAATACTTTTTAAACAAAGTGACACAGTGTAGGGCCTTTCTGGTGAGGGTGATGGTGAGTTGCCATGTTTGTGGGGGGGTATTAGTATTTAAGTATGATTCCCATTTAAGTAAATGAGATAATTTATTTTCGCTGTCTGTGTTACCTATCAGGGAATAGTGCAGAGATAGAGGTCTGCATAATCTTTTGCTTTGCTGCCATGTAGTTTCCCATAATGTGCGGGGGCGAGACAATTCAGGTTTAAAACCCCAACTGGTCAGAAAGCTCCTCAGTCTGGTATACTCAAATGTCATGTATTGGGGTGATAGGGAGTCAATTTTTAGTTCTTTTAGGGTGGAGAATCTCGGGGCCGAGGGGGAGGACCATAGGTCCGAGACTACTTGCACTCCTAATTGCGCCAATCTCTGGGGGTGTGAATCAGGTAGACCTGAGAGCAGGCCGTTTAGAGATGTAATCAGTGAGGGGTGCGGGGCAATGTGGGGATAATGTCTAATTTTGTCCCACAACGCGAGGCATTCGCGTATTATAGGATTTGTAATGTTCCTGGTTCAGCGTGCATGGGGGGATCCAGATTAGGTCCAGTAGGTTTGTGTGGTGTGGAAACGAAGCCTGTTCTATAACCTTCCATTTGCTGGGTGATTTTATTGCCCCCATTGTGTAATATGTGTTAGCATTGCTCCCTCGTAGTAGCGAAAAATAGAAGGGGAAGCTATCCCTCCACGGTGTAGGGGACTCTGCAAAATTTTATGAGCCACTCTAGGGGTCCTATGTTACCAAATATATTTTGTGAACTCGCTTTGGAACTGATGCAGTTGGCATCCTGAGACTCTGATTGGAAGACACCGAAAAAGGTACGTATTTTTGGGCAAGAATGACATTTTGAGGGCTGTTAGTCTACCTATCCATGATATGTAAGTGTAATCCCATCTGTCTTTCAGTGTACGTAATTCAGATAGCAGGGGTAGATAGTTGTCCTTTATCATCTGTGGTATGTTATTTGAAATTTTGAATCCTAAGTGTGAGACAAAGCTGTCAACGCAGTTAATTTTATATTGGGTCTTGAGGGTTTCAACCTCGTCTTGGGGCAAGCCCCATGTGAAGATTTCCGTTTTGTCTAGGTTTAATTTATAAAGGGACATATAACCAAAGGATTCAAGGGTTTCTTTTAATCTAGGGAATGAGGATAACGGGTCCGAAGAAAATATTGTAACATCATCGGCAAATAATGCTATCTTGTGGTTTGTGCCATGCAGGGTGACTCCATCTATTCTTCAATCCGACCTGATTTGTTCCGCGAGAGGTTCGATTGCCAGAGCAAATAGCAAAGGCGAGAGGGGACATCCCTGCCTAGTGCCGTTAGAGATTGGGAAGGGGGTGAGTGGAATCCTAAACCTTTAACCGTCGTAGTGGGGGCAGAGTATAGCGCTTGAATAGCTTTCAATGTGTTTTCCTGGAAGCCGAATGCCCTGAGAACCTCCCACAAGTAACTCCACTGAATGCGATCAAAGACTTTCTCTGTATCAAGTGAGATGACAGAGAATGGCCTCCTCAATCTGGCGGTTTCAGTACAGATACTGATCAAGTGCCTGGTATTGTCAGGTCCTTCTCGGTTGGGTATGAAGCCTACTTGGTCTAAGTCAATAAGGTGGGGAAGCAGCGCGGACATACGATTGGCTAATAGTTTGGCGTAGATTTTGACGTCTAAGTTGATCAAGGAGATTGGCCTATAACTTGAGCAGAGGGATAGATCTTTTTGGGGTTTTGGGACAGTTATTATTATGGTTTCTAAAAATTCCCTGGCAAACTTTCCTTCCTCCTTGGCCTGGTTAAAAACCTGAGAAGCAGAGGTGCTAGTTCATTGATATAGGTTTTATAAAAGATCGCCGGGTATCCATCGGGGCCCGGCGCTTTAAAGGCTTTCAAATGTTTGATAACATTTTTTATATCTTTGATTGTAAAGGGGGCTGTAAAGGGAATCACGATGTTCGTCTGAGACGCTTCAGACGATCCAGGAACTCATGGATTTTTTGGAGTAGTGGCTAATGAATGATCTGATGTCCCTTCCAAATTATATAATCTCTAATAAAAATTTTCGAAGCACGAGCCTATCTGTGAGGGTAGTCTATGAGTCTGATTCCCGGATTGAATGTGATGAATTCTAGATGTGCTTGCCCTATTTTTAAGTTTATTGGCTAAAAGTGAATCTGCCTTGTTGCTCTTACAATAGAAAAGTTGTTTCAATTTAAGGAGGTTAGCTTGGGTGCGTTTTAGTTCTAACTGGCCTATGTGCTTTCTAAGCTTTGCAATTTGTTCTGTGGTGGTGTCTGAGGGTGTGGATCTATTAATAAGCTCCAAGCGTCGAAGTTCGATATGGGATCGAGAAAAGGGTAGAGCTGAAAGTTTTTTTAGATGAGCTTGTCTCTTTATGATAAGACCTCTAAAGGTGGCTTTAGCTGCACCCCAGAGAGTGTCATCCCGAACCTGTTTGTTATCATTTGTTTGGGTATAGAAGATATCTTTCCTAAGTTCTTCTTTAAAAGGAACATCCATCAAGACCTGATGGGGGAGGCGCCAGGAGTACCTTATACTGTTGTTCTCTGTCGAACAGAGAGTTGCCATAACAAAGTCATGCTCTGACCATGGACATAGGTTGGAACTCTTAACCAGATCCAGATCCAGAGTTTCTGCTGAGCAGAAAACATGGTCCAGTCTAGTATACGTCTTATGTGGGTGAGAAAAGTGGGTGTAGTCTCTGTCCCTGGGATGTAGTGATCTCCATATGTCATAATAATTAAATTGGGTAATAACTTGCCGGAACTTGGTCGAGAGTTGTTCAATATTGGGAGGTTTTCTTATGTGCCCAGTAGATTTTCTGTCAAACATTGGATCCCAAATCATATTAAAATCTCCCGCCAGGATGACTCTGCCTATTTTCACCCTGTCAACTGTGAGGAGGATTATTTTAAGGTATTTAGGTTGGTGAGAATTAGGGAGATAAATGGACACTAGAGTGTAACTGACATGGTCTAGTTTGCATATTAAAATTAGGTATCTGGCTTGGGGGTCCTTTAGGACCTGGAATTGCTTGTAGGCTATTCTTTTATGAATCAGAATTGCAGTGCCTCTGGCCTTTTCTGAAAAGGGAGTGTACTCTAGTACAGTATAGTCCTTAGAAATTATATGGTGTGGGTTGTCAGGTGTCCAATGTATCTCTTGCAAAAATACTATATCAGGATTATGATGTTTAAGTGATCTGGCTAATAAGCTGCGCTTATGTGGGGAGTTTAACCCCCTGACATTATGGGTCAAAATCTTTAGAGAGGACATGAGTGCCTGTAATGAAGTGTGTTGGTCAGAAGGAGAGTTTGGGTAAGAGGGAGGGTGGGGTAGGAAAAAGGGAGAGGAGTTGGCGGAAATAGTCCACCTCAATGGAACCCTAGCATGGGCTTCAGGTTGGGGGGGAGAGAGCAACAAAGAAGAGCAGAGGTCAACCCATTTAACCCTGCTCAGCAGACATAGCTACATTTATCATATAAAGGGAACAATGTAAGAAGTATAACATGAGACCAGCATTGCATAATTCAAACTCGTATGTAGTAAATGACATAAAGTGCATATAAACCTGTAAACTAACATTAACATTTTATATACATTTCCCACAATGCCACAGTTATTCAGATCTGCATAGACCCTAGGAAAAAAGAAGAATCAGGAGTAACAGCATTCAAGTTAAACTCTGAGGAGGGTTTGTTTTAGGTCTTTTTGCTCTTTGCTCTTTAACGGACCATTCAGGAGCCAAAGCTCTCAGTTTCGGGTTGACAGCCTGTGATGAAGGAGAGAGTCCTGAGTGAAGACCCCAAGAAGTGAGGAGAGCCAGACCCTGAGGAAGAGAAGTAATTACATGAGTTTGGTTATCTTTTGCGACCACCAAGTTCGTGGGGTGCCCCCAACGGTATTTAATATTGGCTTTCCTGAAGGCCGAAGTGACTGGTTGATGGTTTTGCAGTATTGTAAAGTGTGCGCTGATAAATCCGGTAAGAGCAGAATGTCTCTGAATTTTTTTTTTATATGGGCGGTTTCTTGAAGGTAGCCTGCATCAACCTGTCCTTGTAAACATAGCTGTGGAAGCAGACTATTACATTGCATAGTTTTTCCATGGGAACAGACCTAGATCTCAAAGCCCTATGGGCTCTTTCCATAGTATCCACCAGTCCTTCTGGGGTGCCTATCAATTCAACATAGAGTTCTCTTAAGAAGGCTTGCAGATCAGGAGTCCCAATACTCTCAGGGATACCTCTGAGACCTATGTTGTTTCTGCGGGATCTGTCCTCAGTATCAGCCATTTTAAACTCTAGTTGAGTTAGTTGTTCCGCCAGGTTTTCAGTGTAGGATAGCAAGCTGGTCTGATCAACCCCCAAATCATCTTGTTTACGCTCAAGTGCGTCTACACTCTCGCCTATATCCGATATAACTTTTTTCAATTCTGCCGAGGAACGCTGAATTTCCTGTGTGATAGAGCACGTCTGGTTGGCAAGCATTTTCTGTAGAGTGGACTTTGTGATATAGTGGTGTGATGGGGTCCCTGAGCACATGCTCGATTGGGATTCTTGATCCAATGATTTGGGGTCACTTAGCTCTATTTTTATAGATTCTTTTCCAGATTGAATGAAATGATCATACACCGTCTTTTTAGTGATAGTAGAGGTCTTCACTTGTCTTCTAGATGTATGAGGCATGTTGTCAACAGTTTTGAAAGCGAGTTCCTGGAAAAAAAGTTAGTTATACAATAATACTGTAAAATTATCCTGAAAATAGAAAGCACTCCTGATCAAAACAGATCATCCCAGATTACTTATATTTTGCTGCGGAGCTGGGGTAGGTGACATCCCTTCGGGTCTTATAACATGCCTCTTATAACTTTATTTCGGTGTCAGGGTGTTAGGTTTAAAAGTAACTTTTTTTCCCATAGACATCAATGGGGTTGCGTTACGGCGATCGCTATTCCGCGCTTCAGGTGTTAGTTCTTTTTCTAACACGCTCTCCCCATTGATGTCTATGGGGAAAGCGTGCACGAGTGCGTAATTTCACTCCTTGCATTTTGTGCGGTATGGAGCTTATAGCCACCATATCGCACGCACAAGGCAGCTTTTTAGAAATTTGTAATGCCAGCGCTATGGAGGGTGAAATAACGCAAGTTTTGTTGCGTTCATTGTGCACCCTCTATAGCGAAAAACTTGTAATCTAGGCGTCCGTTATTTACACATACAATTTTTTTCTATTTCAGATTGAGCGTATAATTTTAAACAACTTTCATATGTACTTCTATTGTCATGTTCAATAAATTCTCTTGGCATCATTGTTAAAGGAGCAGCAATGCGCTATTGGGACCTAGCTGAACACATCTGGTGAGCCAGTGACAACAGGCAGCCACCAATTAGCAGCTAGGTCCCTGAAGTACATTGTTGCTCCTGAGCTTGCCTAGGTATGCTTTTCAACAAAGGTTACCAGTAGAACAAAACAAATTAGATAATAGAAATAAATTGGAAAGGTGTTTGAAATTGTTTAAGCTACCTGAAAGTTTACAGGGACAGTCAAGTCAAAATAAACTTTTATGATTCAGAAAGAGCATGCAGTGTGGAGACACTTTTAAATTTACTTCCATCATCAAAGTTTGCAGTCTCTTTATATGTACACTGGGAAGCAAGCTACTACTGAACATGTGCACAAGCTCACAGCGTATACGTATACTAGTCTGTGATTGGCTGATGTTTGTCACATGATACAGGGGCCAGGAAAATGGGAGAGAAAATACATTTCCCAGAAAAAAATGTAGGTGTTATTGCTTTGTCTTTTTATTATGCACTTGTTAATTACACAAATCTACTGCATTGAGTGGTCAATATATTGCTCCTCATTTGGAACATTTAGATAACTTTATTTTTATTATGTAACAGTTGCTTTCAGAATATGTTATATACAGTATGTGTGTATATATATATATATATATATATGTGTGTGTATATATATATATATATATATATATATATATATATTTACTGTATATATATTTTATAAAAATTCAGTGACTTGGGCATCACTTGCTTACGTGTACACAGCTAGGTTTAGAGCATAAAATAAAGAGTTAGTTTCAGCATTTAGCCAAAGTATTATTTAAAGGTCTCTTCTTGGTTTTCTATCTTACAGCCATACATGCTAGATATTAACCCCTGTATGTCGCAGGACTTTGAATCAGGATTGCTTTTTTGATGGTGCCTCTCGCAACGACACCCGCGGTTTTATGTCCTGAAAAACCCTAAACGACCAGCGACGTACACAGTACGTCCTGGTTGCTAAGGGGCTAACCAAACACACTGAGGTGCAACAAGGTGAAACAGCCACTTGTATGTTTTTTCCTGGACACGTACAAAACCCGGAGGTGAACGTCACTTTCAAACCAGAGTGGATACACATCCCACACCACTGGCAAAACTCACATCTCTGGATGCTCACCTCACCAGGCCATCACAGACTGCAGGGTTTACATCTAGTGATTAAAGGGACATTAAACACTTTGAGATGGTAATATAAAATGATAAATTGTATATATAAAACAACTCTGCAATATACATTCATTATTTATTTTGTCCTCTTTGCCTGTAATTCCATTCTGAAATTGTGAGCTTTTCAGTTCCTGTTAGAAATGGAAGTGCAGAACACTGCTAAATCCAGCACAACCATTGGCTGCACACTATAGTGACCTATTTATAACTGACCCTAATTGGCCACTGCAGAGAAGGTAACACAAGTTACAACATGGCAGCTCTCAGTGTTTTATAGACACTAAAACTTTACACTTATTTTGTCACTTTTTAAACAACTAATGAAACTTTAAAAAAATACATCTACATGTTAGTCATGGACTAATCTTTTCTTTGAATGCATCATTCTATCTAGCATGTATTTAGTGTTTAATGTCCCTTTAAGGCATTTAACCCCAGACAAGACTGGGTAAAATTTCAATTTAAAAAAATCATGTATAAATATCAAACCAAGTGCACAAACTTTAGCTTATTAGTTTTAGTATTTAGCCAAATGGCGATAGGCACAAGTGCTGCATCACCCACTACAGTTCTGTCCAAAATTATTTCAGTCTATCTAACATTTCTATAATTACTTTTTTCCACAATCTATTACTCAGGGCTGGATTGGGCTGGGCAGTCAGCCTCAGGCTGGCTGCTGTATTTGATGCAATTTGTTATGCTAATATTAATATTGCTTATTGCGAATTTGCGATATTAATTGCGGCCGCCGGTAATCTAATAGTTATAGTTTAACTTTACATCACTAACTTACTCTCACTGTCTAACAGTGTCACTGTAATAATAACCCCCTCTGGCTCCACAAGTTAAGTTCCTACCACAACTAAATACCAGCCATTGACAAATACCAATCACTCAGATAGTGACTGAGTCTGTGTCTGTTTGTCACTCACAGTCACAGTCTCAGCTCTGACACATCAGTGTCACTTGATGAGGTGAGGCGGTCGGGCCAGGGAGGAATGATGGGGGCCTGGTGGGCCGGGCCGGCTTACGTCACTGAGCGGCTGCGTCAGCGAGCTGAGCCATTGAGGAGTAAGTTGCAGGCAGCAGGCCACGTGGAGTCACGTGTGGGAGGGATGAAGACGACAACGGGTCACAGCCAGGAGTGGGACACACACACTCTGACTTACAGCGGCAAGTTGTCAGCAAAAGCAACGCAGAGGCAGGCAGTCGCAGAAGTTCAAGTGAATTGTCTGAATCGTGAGATTTGATGTAAGTTTGTATTATTTATTATTGAATGTGCGAACAACAGCAACAGTAGTACTGTACCACCAGCTCGCCAACTTGTGCATAACATAAGCAAACAATGTAATAATCAATAATTACCCTGTTCACAAGGGCTGCCTCACTGCCTGTTTTAAAATAGTTTATTATTAATATTAACTGTTGTTTTGGCATATGGCATTCTTTAGTAATAGGTTAGATTAGATACTACATTTGATGGCTTGATGCTGTATGACCATTGACCAGCCATTTATTTCATTAAAAAAAAAACATGATATATATATATATATATATATATATATATATATATATATATATATATAAAACTAAGTGAATCTAATGCAAGGTGAAGGAAGGGCAACAACAGGCAGCTTTTAGAATAATGTAAGGATAGGTTGCAGAGACAGTTGTGTGTATGGGGCAAATTATCAGGGCCGGATTGGGCCATGAGCCGGAGGGGGGCTAAGCCGGAGGGGGCGGGGCTGGGCCGGGCCATACAAATTTCCAGGGCCGGTCTGATTTCCCAGTCCGGCCCTGCTATTACTCCTGGGAACTACCTTTTCTGCGACTAGGAGGAGGCAGATTACCAAACCTCAGAGCTCTATTTAAACCCTCCCACCTCTATAGTAATCAGTCTTGTCTTTGTCTCCACTGGAGGTAGGTGAAGATGTGCAAGATTGTTTATTTTATTTTATGGTTTCCTGGTTATGACCCTGGAGTTCCCCTCTTCAGTACTGCTTTTGCCATGAGGGACATTTTGGAGTATTAAAGGGACAGTCAACACCCAGGAAATCTTTATCCCATACCTTAAATCCACAAAAAAAGATGTGCCTGCACATCCCATCTTCAATACCACTAACGTTATATGTCTAATCATCGAAAGCCCATACAATTTTCAGCGGTAGATATGGCCGCCATACTCCTGCACCTCCTCCTCTGTCCCCTTCTTTTTTTAATTCAATTCTCGTTCACAGGGACGCTGTTCTATTGCTAATGCGCATGCACATTATAATTTTAGTCCGCTCGCTATTAGAAATAGAAAGTGTCTCAGTGAACGTGTGTAATGAATCTAGCCGAGGATTTGATTCTGGTTGGCGGATGACTTTAAGAAGAAGCCTCCTACGTAACAGTGGGGGGAGTTTGGTGGCCATATCTACCGCTGAAAACTGTATGTTCTTTCGAAGATTAGACACATAACGTTAGTGGTATTAAAGATGGGATGCGGTGCAGGCACATTTTTTTTGTGTGGATCCTAAGGTATTGGATACAGTTTTCCTGGGTGTTGACTGTCCCTTTAAGTATTAAGCTTATCTTTATCCTTTTTATGGCAGGCCAGGTTGCCCATAAATATTTTGGAACTCCAAGCAATTCTTTCAGTTTTAGTCAGACAATGTTACAGCTGTGGCTTATATCAATCACCAGGGGGGATCCAGGAGTTCCTTGGCGATAAAGAAAGTTCAGAAAATTCTGAATTGGGCAGAGATCCATTATTGTCATATATCTGCTGTTCTTGTTCCAGGAGTGGACAATTCTCAGTCGTCAGAATATCCATCCAGATGTATTCAGTCTGATTGTGAATCTTTGGGGCCCGCCAGAGAGATCTCATGGCTTCCAGGTTAAACAACAAACTTCTTCAGTATTTCTCCAGGTCCAGGATCCAAGGACTCTGGAGACAGATGCTCTGGAAATGCTTTGGTCATTTTGGCTAGCTTATGTGTTTCCTCCTCTGGTTCTGTTATCCACAGTTATAGCCAAGATCAGGCAAGAGATCTCCTCCCTTCTAGGTTGTACGTTCCCACGGGAATAGGGCCCTCAATTCCTCCTGTATGTGTTTGTAAAATTGTGTCCTGTCTCTTACAAGTTTTATATCATTGTTTTATTTAAATAAATTGTAACCATGGACAGTGCTGCGGAATATGTTGGCGCTTCATAAACAAAGTATAATAATAAGAGAATGCATCAGTCATTCCAATTTCTCTGAAATGGCCTGTCATGGTACCAGGAACCAGACAGAGACATGAAATACTAAATTAATCACACATATTAAAAACTAACAAAAATTAAAACAAGTCCAAATGCTAAATGGCAAGCCAGGAGTCAAAGCCAGAGTGGGTAGTCAGACGAGCTGGAGTTAGGAACATGAAGATCAGCGAAGTCATGAACAGCCAAGGATCAGGAACCAGAAGAGATATCAGAATAGCCAGGGCATCCATGGAGTCATGAACACAGGGACTCACAGTGAAGGGCAAAAGCAAACTGCACTGAGGCAGTTAAATAGGAAGTTATGACACTATCATTCTGGGAATGCAGCCTGTCTCTCTCTGATGATGTTCTCCAGTTTGGCTATAAGAAGGAGCCTGGGTGTAGTGAGCAGAGTTACACACACTGCTACAGGCAAGGAGAAAACACAAGGGAGTCTGAAATGGCAGCCAAGATAAAAAGCTGCAAATAACTAGCAAAATCAGGGTGAAACCCTGACATGGCCTCAAAGAGTTTGGTTTGCAGATCTGGTTCAGATGTCCAGTTATCAGCCCTGACCTCTTCCTTTAAGAAAAGATTTTCTGTTCCATGTTCCCATTTTCCATCCAGATCTAAAACCTCTTAACTTGATGGCTTGGAGATTGAACGGATAGTTCTTCATCAGAGAGTGTTTTCTGAGTCTGTTGTTAATACTCTTGGTGTTCTCTTCATAATTATTCTTGCCATTCTTTTAGGATTCCTAGAATTCTTGAGTTTCTTCAAGATGGCTTGAAAAAAGGTATTTCTGCTAGTTCTTTGAAAGATAAAATTTCTACTCTTTCTGTTCTTTTTCACAGGAAAATTGCCGCGGAGCCATCCAGCGTGGAGGATCCTCTTCATGCGATCATCGCCGCACACTTGAGATTGAATACCCAATCGTATTTGTTTGGAAACAGGGGCATACAACTCCATACAGAGCTTGATATATCTGGCCCTCCTAGTTTCCATTGAGGTGGTAAAGTTTGGAAACTGATGTTAACATAAAAATTATCCATAGACTTTAATGGAGATAAATATTTTTACCACCAGTTTCCAGACTTTACCACCTCAATGGAAACTAGGCCCGAGTTGTAAGAACTTTTATTCTCAGCCAATAAGCATTAGCAGGAAGTACATTAAAGAACATTTCTAAGTATAATGGCCCTTAAACTATGGCTGCTTAGAAAACCACCCAGGAACAAGGAAGCAAATCAGCAATGTAATAAAATGTGAAACAACAAAAAATTGAAACCAGTTGATCCTTTGTGAAAGGTACAAATAAGAAAATATACATTGCAAGTGAGTTGAATAACTTACCATGTATAAATGTCAAAATGTGTCTGTGCACATAAACATTACTGGACAGACGTTTGATTATTCTTCGCAGGGTGAAAAGAAATAGAACATATACGTCAAGCGCTGTCACGATCATGATGAAGAAATAAATATCAAAAAATATTAAGTGACATGTTCTTTATTCTGGTTGTCAGCAACTATTAGACCAATTTCCAAGCCTATTTCTAAAATCAAAATGGAAAAAAAGCGTCTGCCAGGCTGTCACGTTTTTTTATGGGGAAAAGATTGAACTTGCAGTGAGGTAATGGATTGAAACAGAGCAGAAGCCATATTGCGAGGAGAGCTGCTGTGCTCGAAATGAAGCAATGAATTTAAAAGCTAAAGTAAAAACATCTGTGGAACAAAAATGATGCCTCAGACTATCATAACATTGTAAACAAATTCCTTCAGCCACCAGAGATTTTGACAAACAACATCTACATCTCAGAAATAGAATGTCTTTTTTTAGGTGTCAGTAAAGTAGTGTAGTGAGCCTATTCTCTATGAAGAAAATAAATAAAATATGTGATCAAAAAATGCAATTTTGGAGATACTAAATCATAGGATTATTTGCATCTGGAAAACATCTGCAAGGTTTGTTAGCCAGGGTTTATAAAGAAGATGTTATCAAGATTTATGTCTTTATTACACCAAAATATGTTTTCTTTGATAAAGAAAGTTGCATGAAAACATTATATGTGTTAATATTTTTTTACTAGTTAATTGATAAACAAAAATGTGAAACAATTTAATACTGTGCACTTTAAATAAAAACAACATCTTTCTTAATTTTCTCCACTTGGAAACGTTGTATCAACGCGTATTGACCTCAGGAAAAAAAGATTAACATAGTGTAGTTCTGTTCATTTTTCATATTTCTGAGCTATTACTGAGCTCTCAGAGTGTAAGCATGTTTACGCAATCACTAAAAAAAGCTGTATGATCAATGAAACGTATGTTGGAGGTTGATATTTTGCACACGAAACATGATGTCACAAGAGGTGGGACTTACCGTTACCCTGACTTGCTGGTTCCACAATTGGCCGAAAACACTGGTTGAGAGCTAGTATTTTACCAGTTTTAGATCTGGCATATTAGTGAACTGGTCCTTAACTACCCTTGTGTTTGACTCATGTTGTGCCTTTTTATATTTTAATAAAATTGTATTTTTCACCGTACATCTGTTCTCTTCCTGGTTACCTCCATGGAATGGAGTGATTGACTCAACACGCGAGATCAGTTATGGCTCAGAAATACGTGAGTAACGTTACAATTGCCAATCTCTCTGAAAACAAATAGAACTTTTCTATAGAATAAAGACATTATCCTTTTGATTTAAAATGCACAGTATTATAGTGTTTCACATTTTTGATTATATGTTTTATTTTGTGTTTTTTAACACAGTTTTATTCATTCTAGTTAATTGCCTGTCCTGCCTGACTCTTTAGGATACCAGCAAATGTTTTGTTATTGTTGCCAAGGATATTTGTGAGTGTGTATTAGGAGGTACATTTATCAGTTTATATGTAGACTAGGCACTTTTAATGGGTGCCATTGTTTGTTAGCATAGTGGCCTTTTGGCATGGCATCCACATTTTTTATTGTAGGCATACGAATAGTCACAATTCAGATAGAGCATGCAATTTTAAGTGAATTTCCCATTTACTTATATTGTCAACTTGACTTTGTTCCTTTGGTATCCTTTGTTGAAATGCAAACATAGATAGGCTCTAAAGAAGCAATGCACTACTGGGAGCTAGCTGCTGGTTGGTATCATATCCCCCTTGTCATTGGCTCATTAGATGTGTTCAGGTAGGTGCTCTGGAGCTGGATATGTTTACCCCTTTGCTGAGGTTAAACACAAAAGAGTTGATCTTTTATCCTTTAGAAAAACGTATCTAATATTTTTTTTTTCTACAGAAAACCACCATTGAAATCTATTGGAACTTTTGTCGGTAAACCATATGATACGTTTTTTCCCTAAAGGATTGTGATCGACCCTATAGTTACATACAAGCAATAGTGCAATAATACAATTCCCTAAGATGTTAGAACATTTTATTTTTGTTCTTTTATGTCCCTTCACATAGCCCACAATAAACCTGTTGCTTCTTTGTCCCACCCCCACAGAAGTGTGTTAAAAAAACAAAAGATATTGTGCATAGATTATGGCCAGCCACTCCAAAATAACCAGATAATTAGATATAGACAAAAAATCTTCCTTAAAGCACCCTATTTAATTTTTGTCTCCAGCTCCACAGAAGGTTAGATAGGAATGGGTTCCCAAAAATAGCTAATAACTAACCATTTATTAAAAAGAATAAGCCGATTGCACATGCACAAGCAGTAAGAAAACACATCTCTGTGAATGCTTACCATTTTATAACTAATAAAAATTTACTTCTCACTTTCACTTCCAAACCTAAACACTTCTTCTCTATATTGGAAATGTATTACCCTCCTGCACATCCTCCAAATTCAGTCAGATTGTCAATGTACTTGCTACTTTCAAACAAAAAAAGACACCAATTCAGTCTAACCCAGTGGCTTATTTAGGTTTTGTGCTGCCCTAGGCAATTCAAAATTCTGCCCCCCACGTAAGGTTTTAGGTCTTTTTGAGAGTAATGTGAATTTATTTTATGGCATTTCCCAAATAAATGTTCACACACACACACACAGTCACTGACATATACATGCACACACTTATTTATCTATTGCTGCAATATACATAAAAAAACATACACAGATTTCTTGAAACAATACTTCCCCAAGCACAATACTAAGTGCTGAAAGCCAATGGAACTAAAGGCAATAGCTAGCTGAACAAAAGAAAGCTTTAGAGTTACTTCTATACTGTCATCGAGCCCTTGGTGCAGCAACTTCTAGGTATGCAAAGCGGTATCATATAATAATGATCAGATACTCACAAATATACATGCACATCTAGTGCAATAATAGATAAGCCGAAACTTCAGAGCCGTTTGGCTGACTCCCCAGCGGCAAATGAGCTGCGAGAGGGGCTCGTCTCCTGGTAGAATCACGGCTTTCGGTGTCAAAGTGTGCTACAGTCGGTTGGATAGTTAGGTAGAGAGACGCTAACAGAATATCCCCACAATACGATTCCCAAGGAGTGTGATGTGAATAATCCAAGAGCAAGGTACAGCTATATTAAAAGTTTTATTAAAAGCAACATTTTTTAAAACTATTTTAATAAAACTTATAATTGTTAAAAAATGCTTAACTATATTTTTTAATTAACAATAAAACATTTTACAAAAATGCTTTATTTTTGCCATGTTTATTGACATCTATGGTGAGAACTACTGTGCATAATATGGAGGCTGAGTATCTTATGATCTGGCAACCATTTTGTTTTACGCTAAAATTTCAAAAATCTATTTTCTCTGCAACGGCTTATGTTAGAACTTTAAAACTTGCTGTATAACCTTATATTGTGACTTAGACTCACATTTGTTCATGTTGAAGAAATTGGTCACAATCTGGGCAGCCATATTGGTTTACGCGAAAATATTGAAAATGTGTTTTCTTTGCAACCGCTAATGTTAAAGCTGTGAAATTTGCTGTATAACCATATATTGTGACCTAGAGTTACATCTGTTTGTGCTAAAAGTATTGGTCATATGGTGTAGCAGCCATCTTGAAATACGCAAACATTTCGAAAATGTGTTTTCTTTCCATCTGCTTATGTTAGAACTGTAAAAACTTGCTGTATAGCTTTATATTGTGACTTAGCAGCTTGTATGCCATTGCAAAGGCAATGCGCTTGGCCACCTCTATTGCTGCTTGCAGCTATGTTATATTGTTATTTATCTGTATAGTATAGAGGTTGGTGTTAAAGCGGCATTGCTTTAAAAAAAAAATAATAATAGAGGAAGAGCAATTGTGCATGTTAGTATTTCCTGCATGAAAAAGGGGTTTAATTTAATTTAAATTGAAACTAGCAGGAAATTCATCTTGGTTGGACACACAGGTAATTATTAATCACCGGCTGATAGAGGTAACTGCTACAGCTATAGTTTGCTATTCACAAACCTGCACAAGACAAAGGGCTAGATTACGAGTGGCGAGCTAACTGTTGCTCACGTCAGGTAAGCATTAGTAAGAAATCATTTTACTTTCAACTTGTAATACACGTACTACCTGACGCACACAAAAAGCTTGTAGCGAAGTTAACATGCAGGCTCTAAATAGCGTTCAAAAAGCTTACTTGTAGCGAAGTTAACATGCAAGCTCTAAATAGCGCACCACTTGTAATATAGTCCAAAGTATACTGTCAGCGGTTCCTTCCTTGATATACATTTACATGAATTCCTATTAACACAGGCTTCTTTATCTTTTCTTTTCTTAACATATAAAATAATATCTATTATTTGGTTCAGTGTACAGTTATTTTGTATCAAATAATAATTTCTCCTTATTGATTTTTAGGCCACTGTGGAAAAACCTTTGCCATATTGCAAAGATTTTTAAATATCAGCAATTCACAAATACAATGGCTTGTCATTGTTGACGATGACACACTGATTAGGTATGTTCAAATATGTTTTTATTATTGCATGTATAAATCATGTATATATATAATTTATTCTGCCATACAGTGTTTTGTAGAAATGATAGAAATGTTTAAAGTATGTTAAATTAACTGGTTTGTGTATATTTGTAGAAAAGTAATATTTACTCTAAACACCTACCACTTGAACTTCTTTAATATTTTACTATTTTTTATAATTCTCTTGTAAAAATCATATTTCTAACTAAATTATAAACATTCAGAGGCTTCTTTGTCTCTGACTTGAGGTTTAAAAGGCTTGGACTTAGCAACAGTGTATTTAATGTTTATTATTACAACAATTGCAGGTAAAATAAAATGATTTATAGATAAATGTCAAAACACAATTCCTTTTAATTCAAAGTTGTTAAAGGTCCATAATAGTTTAAACAATGAAAAAAAGAAAATTCATTAGAGCATATTACTTAATGACTATTGACCCTACACTACTGCACAACTCAGATGTGCAACTAGTGCTGCCGATTGGATCAGCGGTGAGTTCCTGTTAAGTAAGAATTTGTGAGAATCTAATTCAGTGTACAGCTTGCCATATGTTTGCGTCACTGGAGCAGCTACTTCAGGGATTATATCTCTGTGGCAAGCGTGATCATATTGTTTCTTTGGAAGCTCATATTAGAGTTCTGGAGGAACTAATTGCAACACAGACACTTGAAAGGGAAATTGATATGACTGAGCTGATTTTTCATGGTTCTAGCAGTGGGAATGGAGGGGACTCCGACTGGGACACTCAGGAAAGTAGCTGGGTCACAGTTAGAAGGGACAGTAGGGGTAAGCAGAAGAGACAGGCCAGTTCTGAGCTGAGTACACCCCAATAGATTTGCCAGACTGAGTGAAAATGTTGGGGATATCGGTTCCGGCTGTTCGGCCTCCTATAGTGAACAGTGCTTCAGTCATTAAAAAGAGGAGCATACAAGTCTGGGCTCGAGACAGATGTTGCTTGTAGAAGACTTATTAGGAATGTTGATACTGTAATTTGTCATCCAGATCCCTTAAAAATAACAGTTTGCAGTCTTCCAGGTGCTTGTATTAGGCATGTTGTGGAGCGTATTTACACATTGTTAGAGGGATCTGGGTTTAACCCTGCAGTCATGATGAATATTGGCACTAATGCCAGAGTCAAAGGAAGATGGATCATTCTAAAAAATGACTTCAGGGAGTTAGGTAACAAGTATAAGGCATGGACCTCCAAGGTAGTATTTTTTTTTTTAGATATTACTAGTACCATGTGCTAACCCAGTAAGGCAGAAGAAGCTAAGGAGAGTAAATTCCTAGTTTAAAACATGGTGTAAAAATGAGGGGTTTAACTTTTTGGGCTGACTTTTTGCTTGGGTACAATTTATACAGTAAGGATGGATTGCACCTAAATGACATGAGTGCAGTTGTGTTGGGTCAGAGGATGGTAGGATAGTTTGGAGAATTTTTTAATGTATGGAAGGGGCGGAGGTCAGTACAAACATAATACAAAAGACAAATCAGTATGTGAATATGACACATCTAGAATATCTCAAGGAATGGGTGACAGAAGGGTACACTAGAAAATAGCAACAGAAAGCACATTAAATGTATGACAGCAAATGCAGGAAGCATTACAGGTTAGTTTGGGGAGCTGGAGATTATTCACTTGACTGGGCAGTTAACGTAGAGGGTTATACTTTTTTTAGGAGGGACATGAGGAATAAAAGGGGAGGAGGAATTTTCATGTATATTAAATCTGACCTTAAACCTACAATAAGGGAAGATATGTATGATGATACAGGTGATAATGTAGACACACTGTGGGTTGAAATAAAGAGTGGAGGGGAAATTCTAAATAAAATATTACTAGGAACATGCCACAAACAAACAACTCTGCTAATTATAACAGTGGTAAATATATGGGAGATTTTAACTACCCCAAAATGAACTGGGCCAATGAAACTAGTAATACAGCTGTGGGAGATATATTTTTAAATGTTCTCAAAAATAACTACATATAATTATTATAGTCAACTAGGAATAAACCTAAATCGGATTAAGTGCTATCAAACAATACAGAAATAATATCAAAGAAGTGACATGATAACATGGTCACATTTGAAATCCCTTTCCATAAGCAATGTTACAAGTGTTCAACCAAGACTTTTAATTTTAAGAAAGCAAAATTCAATGATTTAAGGCTGGAGGAAAGAAGATTTCCAGCAATGTAACCTTTTTTCAATGAAGCAATCAAATAGTGGAACTCATTGCTTAAGGCGCTAGTAAATGCCAATAATAAACAATTATTGCAGCACTCAGTCTAAAATAAAAAAAAAATCCTTTATTCAAAGTAGCATTAAAAAAATGGAGGACAGCAGCCAAAATTATATAATAATATTATAATTTATAATAATTTTCATTTGACAAATATTCACAACGTGACGTTAATGTAATTAGAGCAATATTGCCATCATGAGGTGGTGATAGATACAAATTACTTCAGAAGAAAGAATTGTACTGGATATTTAAAATCCAAACTCGGAGTCCTTATGGCATAAATAAAGAGTGGGATATCAGCTACTTTGTTGATACATACCTACATTTCTTTCCATTTCTATACATGGTTATTTTATAGCTTTTGTGAAGTCATTTGTATATACTGTTAATCTTTTAAGCATAATATGCACGTGTTTATGAATGCTTTCTCATTTTATTATGCATATGTTATTAACTTCTTTTGCAGCTGTTCTTTTAAATGTGATGGGTCTGTTTTTTGGTCCCTTTGGGGATATGAAACGTGATTCATTTTAATAGCCTTATGTTATTCAATTG
This sequence comes from Bombina bombina, assembly GCF_027579735.1. NCBI lineage: Eukaryota > Metazoa > Chordata > Amphibia > Anura > Bombinatoridae > Bombina > Bombina bombina. The sequence continues at coordinate 1,112,407,855 of NC_069501.1, read as the reverse complement.
TGCGTTTTTTGTGTTTTTTTTTTTTTTTTTTTAAAATCTTGTGATTGTTTTTTCAGTATTCAAAAAGAGGCTTGGCAGTCAATTGTATTAACTATGCGTAAGATATGGCTGCCGCCCTCCATGTGTTTTTAATGCAACATTGAATAAAGGATTTTTTTTTATTTTACACTGAGTGAGGCAATGACCCCTATTTATCAAGGTCTGGCAGACCTGATCCGACAGTGCGGATCAGGTCCGCCAGACCTCGCTGAATACGGTGAGCAATACGCTCGCCGTATTCAGCATTGCACCAGCAGCTCCCTGCAGACTCGCGGCCAATGGGCCGCCAGCAGGGGGGGGTCAATCAACCCGATAGTACTCGATCGGGTTGATTTCCGGCGATGTCTGTCCACCTGCAGCGGTCTTTGTGACCGCGGTTTCATAACTGCTGTTTCTGGCGAGCCTGCAGGGGGCATCGAGCTCCATATGGAGCTTGATAAATATGCCCCAATAGCTGTTTATTTTTGGCGATAGTTTGAGAGCCTTGTTCTGACTCAATGTTTGCCTGCACCCCGCTCCTACATGTGATTCTAGACGCCTATTACACTACTGCTGACTGGTGTCTTGTTGCAGCATTTCTTTGTATGTTATATAGCAAATGCCAATACCTTAGATACATTTAAAAACGTCTTAGACACATTTCTGACTACAAACAGAATTCAAGGATATGATTGCTTATGTTAAATGTGTTACCTTTTTAGTTGGCATAAAGGGACAGTCTACACCCAACCATAAGTTTTACTTACTATGTAAACACATAAAATAAGCCTCCTACAGTAGCTGGAATATACAGTAGCTTGAATATAGTAGCTTAAAATGTAAAAAAGTCTTAGTTTATAAACAGCCAAAAATGTCCGCCAGTCCGCCCACCTAATGTATGCAGTTGGTTATGTTAGGCTTTTTCCAATCATGATCGACTCGTAAATAAGTTGTCATGCTTGCACACGCTGATTTACGCATGCGCGGTTGAAACACTGATGTCTTGCTTCTTAACTATTCCCCAATATTGTAGTTTGGGATTTTCGTTCCATTTTTTTTTGGCACTGCTCTGCTGCATAGCACTGTATTTGAATAGCGGTAGGTTATCTCCTTCTTTCCAGTCTCTTTGTGCAGGTCTCTAATCCCCATCCTCCTTTTGACAGCCGGTGGTTACTAGTTTATCCCACACCTCTGCCCTCCTTTTTTTTTGCTTTGAGCCATGGAGATCTACTGCTGCCCAAGTTGAAGCACAAATTAGGAATAGTAAAAAAAAAAATTGACACCACACACATCTGCACACAGCAGGAGTGATAAAAACCTGCTCACATAAAAAAAAATCAGTCTCTGAGACCACGCAGTTGCGCTGCACTGGTGAGAATCCTGTGCTCTTGAACTAGAAGTCTGTATGTTAGGATGGTGCTAGGATCTTCCTCTGGATGTCAGCACTTGGGCAATAAAGCATATATGAACTTGTACAGTACTGAATGCGATTCAGGGTGCTGTGGTTAACGTTAGCTATTAAAGAGTTTGTATTTTTTGATGTAAATATATTTTATAGCAGCAGTTTTTGGATATGGATTATACTTATGACATATTCAATTCTAAATAGGTTTATTAGAAAAATAGTCAACATCGTTATTATTTTCCCATCCATTTTCTATTTGGTTTTCTGCTGAATAACTGCTGACATAAGTATTCTGTAGTTTATCATCTAAGGAATAGCACTGCAGAATCTGTTGGCGCTCTACAAATAACCGATAATAATAATAATAAGGAATAGTCATCACTTCTACACAGCAAGCTTTTACCCTGTATTTTTAAGTAAAAAATGTGCCTGTCGTTACTGTATTTACAGATATGCCTGCAGTGTCTTCTAAGTTTGTGTCTAAAAAACTTTGAAACAGCCAGTGTCTAGGGAACACATGACTTTCCACACATCACTGCACAAGGGGTCGTCTGCACATCTATTTACCACATTTGATTCATTTCAAATACAAACTCAAGTCCTCACTCTTCCTTATCACATGTGTCTGTAAATGTAGAGAGGATCCCTTGTGTAGTCATGTGTGAAGGATCCAGTGTTCCCTGCACAACTGGCTACTTGAAAGGATTCAGGCAGAAGTAAAAAAATAAAAAAAAAATAAGGCTCTATTGATTCTGAACTGCAGACACAGAATGCTTCTTATAGATATCCAAGGTATGCTCAGTAGGTATTTAGCATGTATTCTTCTACACTGCTTAGCCCTAAAAGCTGCAAAGATTAAAAAAAAAAAAAAAAAAATCACAGCGCAAGCAATGTATGCACAAGGACAGTTTCAGTGTGAATTGGAAGGCACAATATTTTCTAGGATAAAATGAATATCTGGAAAAAAAATATTAAAACTAAAGAAATATACCTATTAAGAATTTCTAAATGAAAATGTAATCTATTAAATTATTCTTTTATTCAAAAATCACTATAATGTATGTATGCAGTATATGTGCAACACTGCAACGTGTATGTGCTTCTGTATGTGTGTATGTGCATCTGTATGTGTGTGTGTGCGTGCGCATGTGTGTGTGTGTATATGCATCTGTATGTGTATATGTATGTATGTTGTGTGCATGTGTGTGTGTATGTGTGCATTTGTATGTGTATATGTATGTATGTGTGCATCTGTGTGTGTATGTATGTATGTGTGCATATGTATGTGTCCATCTGTGTGTGTGTATGCGCATCTGTATGTGTGCATCTGTGTGTGTATGTATGTATGTGTGCATCTGTATGTGTGCATCTGTGTGTGTGTATGTGCATCTGTATGTGTGTGTGTGTGTATGTGCATCTGTATGTGTGTGTGTGTGTGTGTGTGTATGTGCATCTGTATGTGTATGTGCATCTGTATGTTTGCATTTGTATGTGTATATGTAGGTATGTTGTGTGCATGTGTGTGTGTATGTGTGCATTTGTATGTGTATATGTATGTATGTTGTGTGCATGTGTGTGTGTATGTGTGCATTTGTATGTGTATATGTATGTATGTGTGCATCTGTGTGTGTATGTATGTATGTGTGCATATGTATGTGTCCATCTGTGTGTGTGTATGCGCATCTGTATGTGTGCATCTGTGTGTGTATGTATGTATGTGTGCATCTGTATGTATGCATCTGTGTGTGTGTATGTGCATCTGTATGTGTGTGTGTGTGTATGTGCATCTGTATGTGTGTATGTGTGTGTATGTTCATCTGTATGTGTATGTGCATCTGTATGTTTGCATTTGTATGTGTATATGTAGGTATGTTGTGTGCATGTGTGTGTGTATGTGCATCTGTATGAGTGTATTTGCATTTGTGTGTGTGTATGTATGTATGTATGTATGTGTGCATCTGTGTGTGTCTGTGTATGTATGTATGTGTGCATATGTATGTGTTTATCTGTGTGTATGTGCATCTTTGTGTCTGTGTATGTGCATGTGTGTGTGAGTGTGCATCTGTATGTGTGCATCTGTGTGTGTATGTGCATCTCTGTGTGTGTGCATCTGTGTGTGTGTTCATGTGTGTATGTATGTGTGCATCTGTGTGAGTGTATATATGTGTGCATATGTGTGTGTATGTGCATCTGTATGTGTGTATTTATGTGTGCATATGTATGTGTGTGTGTGTATGTGCATATGTATGTGTGTATTTATGTGTGCATCTGTGTGTGTGTATGTATGTGTGCATCTGTGTGTATGTATGTATGTGTGCATCTGTGTGTGTGTATGTATGTGTGCATCTGTGTGTGTATGTATGTGTGCATCTGTGTGTATGTATGTATGTGTGCATCTGTATGTGTGTATGTATGTGTGCATCTGTGTGTGTATGTATGTGTGCATCTGTGTGTGTATGTATGTGTGCATCTGTATGTGTATGTATGTGTGCATCTGTGTGTGTGTATGTATGTGTGCATCTGTGTGTGTGTGTATGTATGTGTGCATCTGTGTGTGTGTATGTGCATCTGTATGTGTGAGTGTGTGTGTGTGTGTATGTGCACGTGTGTGTGTGTGTGTGTGTATGTGCATCTGTATGTATGTTTGTATGTGCATCTGTATGCGTGTATGTATGTGTGCATCTGTGTGAGTTTATGTATGTAAGTGTGCATATGTGTGTATGTGCATCTGTGTGTGTGTATCTGCATCTGTATGTGTGTATTTATGTGTGTATATGTATGTGTGTGTGTATGTATGTGTGTATGTATGTGTGTATGTGTATATGTATGTGTGTATGTATGTGTGTATGTGTATATGTATGTGTGTGTGTATGTATGTGTGCATCTGTGTGTGTATGTGCATCTGTATGTGTGTATGTATGTATGTTGTGTGCATGTGTGTGTGTATGTGTGCATTTGTATGTGTATATGTATGTATGTGTGCATCTGTGTGTGTATGTATGTATGTGTGCATATGTATGTGTCCATCTGTGTGTGTGTATGCGCATCTGTATGTGTGCATCTGTGTGTGTATGTATGTATGTGTGCATCTGTATGTGTGCATCTGTGTGTGTGTGTATGTGCATCTGTATGTGTGTGTGTGTGTATGTGCATCTGTATGTGTGTGTGTGTGTGTGTGTATGTGCATCTGTATGTGTATGTGCATCTGTATGTTTGCATTTGTATGTGTATATGTAGGTATGTTGTGTGCATGTGTGTGTGTATGTGTGCATTTGTATGTGTATATGTATGTATGTTGTGTGCATGTGTGTGTGTATGTGTGCATTTGTATGTGTATATGTATGTATGTGTGCATCTGTGTGTGTATGTATGTATGTGTGCATATGTATGTGTCCATCTGTGTGTGTGTATGCGCATATGTATGTGTGCATCTGTGTGTGTATGTATGTATGTGTGCATCTGTATGTATGCATCTGTGTGTGTGTATGTGCATCTGTATGTGTGTGTGTGTGTATGTGCATCTGTATGTGTGTATGTGTGTGTATGTGCATCTGTATGTGTATGTGCATCTGTATGTTTGCATTTGTATGTGTATATGTAGGTATGTTGTGTGCATGTGTGTGTGTATGTGCATCTGTATGAGTGTATTTGCATTTGTGTGTGTGTATGTATGTATGTATGTATGTGTGCATCTGTGTGTGTCTGTGTATGTATGTATGTGTGCATATGTATGTGTTTATCTGTGTGTATGTGCATCTTTGTGTCTGTGTATGTGCATGTGTGTGTGAGTGTGCATCTGTATGTGTGCATCTGTGTGTGTATGTGCATCTCTGTGTGTGTGCATCTGTGTGTGTGTTCATGTGCATCTGTATGTGTGTATGTATGTGTGCATCTGTGTGAGTGTATATATGTGTGCATATGTGTGTGTATGTGCATCTGTATGTGTGTATTTATGTGTGCATATGTATGTGTGTGTGTGTATGTATGTGTGCATCTGTGTGTGTATGTGCATATGTATGTGTGTATTTATGTGTGCATCTGTGTGTGTGTATGTATGTGTGCATCTGTGTGTATGTATGTATGTGTGCATCTGTGTGTGTGTATGTATGTGTGCATCTGTGTGTGTATGTATGTGTGCATCTGTGTGTATGTATGTATGTGTGCATCTGTATGTGTGTATGTATGTGTGCATCTGTGTGTGTATGTATGTGTGCATCTGTGTGTGTATGTATGTGTGCATCTGTATGTGTATGTATGTGTGCATCTGTATGTGTATGTATGTGTGCATCTGTGTGTGTGTATGTATGTGTGCATCTGTGTGTGTGTGTGTATGTATGTGTGCATCTGTGTGTGTGTATGTGCATCTGTATGTGTGAGTGTGTGTGTGTGTGTATGTGCACGTGTGTGTGTGTGTGTGTGTGTATGTGCATCTGTATGTATGTTTGTATGTGCATCTGTATGCGTGTATGTATGTGTGCATCTGTGTGAGTTTATGTATGTAAGTGTGCATATGTGTGTATGTGCATCTGTGTGTGTGTATCTGCATCTGTATGTGTGTATTTATGTGTGTATATGTATGTGTGTGTGTATGTATGTGTGTATGTATGTGTGTATGTGTATATGTATGTGTGTGTGTATGTATGTGTGCATCTGTGTGTGTATGTGCATCTGTATGTGTGTATGTATGTGTGCATCTGTGTGAGTGTATGTATGTATGTGTGCATATGTGTGTGTATGTGCATCTGTTTGTGTGTATTTATGTGTGCATATGTATGTTTGTGCATATATATGTGTGCATCTGTGTGTGTACATGCATCTGTATGTGTGTATTTATGTGTGCATCTGTGTATGTGTATGTATGTGTGCATCTCTGTGTGTGTATGTATGTTTGCATCTGTGTGTGTATGTATGTATGTGTGCATCTGTATGTATGTGTGCATCTGTGTGTGTATGTATGTGTGCAGCTGTGTGTGTATGTATGTGTGCATCTGTATGTGTGCATCTGTATGTGTGTATGTATGTGTGCACCTGTATGTGTGCACCTGTATGTGTGTATGTATGTGTGTATGTATGTGTGCATCTGTATGTGTGCACCTGTATGTGTGCACCTGTATGTGTGCACCTGTATGTGTGTATGTATGTGTGCATCTGTATGTGTGCATCTGTATGTGTGCATCTGTATGTGTGCACCTGTATGTGTGTATGTATGTGTGCATCTGTATGTGTGTATGCATGTGTGCATCTGTGTGTGTGTGTATGTATGTGTGCATCTGTATGTGTGTATGTATGTGTGCGTGTGTGTGTATGTATGTGTGCATCTGTATGTGTGCATGTGTGTGTGCATCTGTGTGTGTGTGTATGTATGTGTGTGTGTGCATCTGTGTGTGTATGTGTGTGTATGTGCATCTGTGTGTGTGTATAGTGAATGTGGGCACACATCTGCATGTGCTAATAGGAAAATCATTTTAAAAAGTACTAAAACACCATCCTACTTAATTACAGTTTTAAAATCGAATGTAAAGGTACTGATGAGGTGGTTTGTGGCATCTCATAGATTACATAAACTTATTGAAAACCCTGTGAAAATGTTGAAAAGGCAACAACTATTTTGATACTTTTGCACGTGTGGTTATGTTCTGAAGTAGAACCCTATGAGAACAAAGTTATTGCCCCAGATAATATTGCAAACATTTTATTTAGATTCTTGATATTTTTTTATTAATTCTACCCATTAAATGAAAGGGATGTGAAACCCAATTTTTTTCTTTCATGATATAGAAAGTGCATGCAATTTTAAATAACTTTTCTTTGTTGAAAAAACAAATCTAAATAGACTCAGTAGCTGCTTCTATGCCTTGTGTGATTTGCTCACCCATGTGCTTTTCTATTTCTTTAACAAAAAATATCTAAAGAATGAGGCAAATTGGGTAATAAAAGTAAACTGGAATGTTGTTTAAAATTGTATTCTCTATCTGAATCATGAAAGGAAGATTTGGGGTTTCATGTGACTTCCAAATTATCAAAACATTTCTTCAAAATAATAATTAATGGTGCTTTCAAATTATTTCGAAAATAATGGAAGGCTATTGATTCAGACCTGGGGAAGAGAGGTAACTCTTGAAAGCTTGTCATTTACTATGCAATGATAGTCCAATAAAAAAAAGTATTACTGCATACTGAAAGACTTATATGGCTTCTACTACAATATATATATATATATATATATATATATTTATATAAATATATATATATCCCTTATTTTTTGCACACAACAGTTAGCTTCCCACTCGTAATGTATCCTTGAATCAGCACACACTTGCTTAAAGTGAATGTAAATTTTGATGCCAAAGTGCCTGTTTTTTAATAATGTGATTAAAAACAGGGTCACTTTAATTCATCAAAATTTATATTTAAATCGTGTTGTGAAAAAATACTTACCTTTTAATCTTGACAGCCGCTCCAGCTTCCTCCGCCTGTTGCAAAGCCTCTTCCTGGGTCTAAAATGAGGAATCCGGCTTCCTCCAATCACGGCATTGAATCTGACACTGATTCCCCTGGAGGGTTAGCCGTGATTGGAGGATGATCGATCGATCATTTCTGGGGGAAGCTATAGCAGCTGACAAGTTTAAAAAGTATTTTTTCACAACTAGTGAAATGTAAAATTTGATGAATTAAAGTGCCCCTGTTTTTAATCGAATTTTTAAAAACCAGGCACTTAAGTATCAAAATTTACATTCACTTTAATCAGTCATTCATAAGTAACGAGGAACTAAACTTTATTAGACATTATTAACAATAACATAAATCAATCATTGAAGAAAATAAATATTACCACAAGATTTTAAAGATTATATAATAATAATCATTTGCAGTACAAAAAATTCACAACTAAAAAGTAAACTGAACTGCCACTAGACAGCCACAATAACTATTTCTAGTTGTAGGAACTGATGCCGGTCTGCCTACAATAAATGTCCTCTCCATTTCTGGCTGAGGCAAAAAAAAACAAAATTTATGCTTACCTGATAAATGTATTTATTTCCGGATATGGAGAGTTCACAATGTCATTCAAATACTAGTGGGAATGTCACTCCTGGCCATCAGGAGGAGGAAAAGAGCACTCCCTTACCCATAATCCCCAGTCATTCGACCAAAAGGAAATGGAAAAGGAATAACACACATGTTTAGAGGTGCCTGAGGTTTAGTAAATAATAACTGTCTTAATAAAGGGTGGGGTCGTGGACTCTCCATATCTGGAAAGAAAGAAATTTATCAGGTAAGCATAAATTTTGTTTTCTTTCCTAAGATATGGAGAGTCCACAACGTCATTCAATTACTAGTGGGAACCAATACCCAAGCTAGAGGACACAGAATGAACAGGGAGGGAGAATAAGATAGGCAGACCTAAACAGAAGGCACCACTGCTTGAAAAAGCTTTCTCCCAAAAGAGGCCTGAGCCGAGGCAAAAGTATCAAATTTGGAAAAAGTATGCAGAGAGGACCAAGTTGCAGCCTTGCAAATCTGTTCCACAGAAGCTTCATTTTTGAAAGCCCAAGAAGAGGAGAAAGCCCTAGTGGAATTAGCTGTAATTCTCTCATAAGCCACACGAATCATACTTCTCAACCAGAGGGAAAGAGAGAAGTAGACTTCTAACCCTTACGCTTTCCTGAGAAAAAAACAAACAGGGCAAAAGACTGGCGAAAATCCTTAGTCCCCTGTAGGTAGAATTTTAGAGCATGCACAACATCCAAGTTGTGCAACAGACGTTCTTTATGAGAAGGAGGATTGGGACAGAGAGAAGGAACAACAATTTCCTGATTAATATTTCTATCCGAAACCACTTTAGGAAGAAACCCCAATTTAGTACGAAGAACCACCTTAACTGCATGAAAGATAAGGTAAGGCGAATCACACTGCAAAGCCGAGAGTTCCGAAACTCTCCGAGCAGAAGAGATAGCAATAAGAAACAAAACCTTCCAAGATAGCAACTTAATATCTATGGAATTCATTGGTTCAAATGGAGCCTGCTGCAAAACTTTAAGAACAAGGTTAAGGCTCCAAGGAGGAGCAACAGGTTTAAGCACATGCCTGATTCTGACCAGGGCGTGACAAAAGTATTGAACATCTGGCACATCTGCCAGACGCTTGTGTAACAAAATAGATAATGCAGAAATCTGACCATTCAGAAAACTGACCCTTTCTCCAGACCTTCCTGAAGAAAAGACAAAATTCTAGGAATCGTGACCCTACTCCAAGAGTAGCCCTTAGATTCACACCAATAAAGGTATTTACTCCATATCTTATGGTAAATTTTTAGAGTAACAGACTTGCGAGCCTGGATCGTGGTCTCAATGACCGACTCAGAAAATCCTCACTTAGACAGAACTAAGCATTCAATCTCCAAGCAATCAGCTTCAGAGAAATGAGATTTGGATGGAGGAATGGACCCTGAGTTAGAAGGTCCTTCCTCAGAGGCAACCTCCAAGGCGGCCGAGATGACATCTTCACTAGGTCTGCATACCAGATCCTGCGAGGCCATGAGGGAGCTATTATAATAACTGAAGCTCTCTCTTGTTTAATACAAGCAATAACTTTTGGAAGGAACGCAAATGGAGGAAACAGGTATGCTAGACCGAAAATCCCAAGGAACCGCCAGAGCATCTATGAGAGCGGCCTGAGAATCTCTTGACCTTGAACCATACCTTACAAGCTTGCCATTCTGCTGAGACACCATCACATCCACTCCACCACCCCCCATTTGAGGGTTAACCTGGAGAACACCTCCGGATGGAGAGCCCACTCCCTGGGATGAAAAGTCTGTCTGCTCAGGAAATCCGCTTCCAAATTGTCCACTCTAGGAATGTGGATGGCAGACAACAATTGTGAGCTTCTGTTCACTGAATAATCCCTGCCACCTCCTTAATGGTTAAGGAACTCTGAGTTCCTCCCTGGTGGTTGATGTAAGCCACTGAGGTTATGTTGTCCAACTGGAACCTGATAAACCAGGCTAAAGACAATTGAGGCCAAGCCATCAGAGCATTGTAAATCTCTCTCAACTCCAAGATGTTTATGGGGAGAGCAGACTCCTCCCGAGTCCATAGTCTCTGCACCTTTAACTACTCCCAGACTGCTCCCCAGCCTAGCAGGCTGGTATCCGTGGTCACAATCACCCTGGAAGCATGTGCCTTGAGACAGATGGTCCTGCGAAAGCCACCACGGGAGAGAGTCTCTTGTCGACTGGTCTAGATCTATCCTCTGAGACAGATCTGAATGGTCTCTGTCCCATTGCATAATTACAGAGCTCTCAAATGGAATTGAGCAAAGGGAATGATGTCCATGAAAGCGACCATCAGACCAATTACCTCCATACATTGAGCCACTGATGAGAGAATTTTGTATTTTCTGACCTCCATCAGAAAAATTTTCATAGATAGGGAATCTATTATGGTCCCTAAGAAAACCACCCTTGTAGCTGGAACAAGGGAAGTATTTTCCAGATTCACTTTCCAACTGTGGGAACGTAGAAAAGACAAGATCTCTGTATGAGAGTTTGCTTGTTGAAAAGATGGCGCCTGAACCAATATGTCATCCAGGTATGGCGCCACTGCAATTCCCCGAAACCTGATCACTGCCAAGAGAGTCCCCAGAACCTTTGAGAAAATTCTAGGAGCTGTGGCAAGGCCAAACGGAAGAGTCACAAACTGAAAGTGTTTGTGTAGAAAGGCGAATCTCAGGAATTTGTGATGATCCCTGTGGATGGGAACATTAAGATATGCATCCTTTAGGTCTATGGTCATCATGAACTGACCCTCTTGGACAAAAGGAAGAATGGAACGAATGGTTTCCATTTTGAAGGACGGTACCCTGAGAAACTTGTTGAGGCACTTTAGGTCTAAAATGAGTCAAAAAGTTCCCTCTTTTTTTGGAACCACAAACAGATTTGAATAGAATCCTAGACCCTGTTCCCTTACTGGAACAATCACTCCCTGGGAGGAAAGGTCTAGAACGCAGTTCAAGAATGCCTCTCTTTTTTCCTGGTCTGCAGATAATCTTGAGAGGTGGAATCTGCCCCTGGGAGGGAAAGATTTTAATTCTATTTTGTAATCCTGAGATACTATGTCCACAGCCCAAGGATCTGGGACATCTCGTCTCCACGCTTGACAAAACAGGGAAAGTCTGCCCCCCCTCATCCAATCCCGGATCGGGGGCCGACCCTTCATGCTGACTTAGACTCAGCTGAGGGTGTCTTTGATTGCTTCCCCTTATTCCAAGACTGATTGGGCTTCCAAGAAGACTTAGACTGCTCCTGCTTGGGAGAGGGAGAGGAAGACTTTTGACCTTTGAAGTTACGAAAGGAACGAAAATTACTTTGACGTCCTTTGAGTCTGTTCTTCTTGTCTTGCGGTAGTAAAGACCCTTTTCCACCCGTAATATCAGATTTTTTTTGTGCCAGAATGGGTCTGAACAAGATCTTACCCTTGTAAGGAAGCACCAGAAGCTTGGACTTAGCGGTAGCATCAGCTTACCAAGATTTTAGCCACAATGCCCTGCAAGCTAGGACAGTAAAGCCAGACATCTAGGCTCCCCGTCTAATAATTTGCATGTTAGCTTCAGAAATAAAGGAATTGGCTAGTTTGAGAGCCTTAATCCTATCTTGTATCTCCTCCAACGGAGTCTCTACTAAAATTGATTCAGACAAGGTGTTGCACCAATAGGATGCCGCACTTGCAACTGTGGCAATACAAACTGCAGGTTGCCATTGAAGACCTTGATGAACATACATCTTCTTCAAATAAGCTCCTAGCTTTTTGTCCATGGGATCCTTAAAGGAGCAGCTATCCACTATAGGGATCGTAGTTCTCTTAGCAAGAGTAGAAATAGCCCCTTCTACTTTAGGCACTGTGCTCCAAGAATCTTTAATGGAGTCGGCAACAGGAAACATCTTTTTAATTATAGGAGACGGGGAGAAAGGATTCCCTGGCTTCTCCCATTCCTGTGAAATAATCTGTCACATGGTCTGGGACAGGGAAAACTTCCACAGAGGAAGGAACATCATAGTATTTATTACTAGACTTCTTAGGGTTGACAACAACAGAAGTATTGGAGTCGTCCAAAGTAGACAATACCTCCTTTAACAGTACACAAAGGTGTTCAAGCTTAAATCTGAAGTTTAATTCTTCAGTATCAGATGAAGAAATAATAATGTCCGAATCCGAGATTTCACCCTCAGAGGCTACCGACGTATCCTCCTCATTAGACTTATGAGGGAGTAGCAGTAGGTGGAACAGAAACCTTACTATCTGAATGTCTAATTTTCCTCTTGCGTTTTCCCAGCATAGGAAAAGCAGATAATGCAGCAGATACCGCAGAAGATACCTGTGCAGCAAAATCTGCAGGCAAATAAATTCCTCCAGGAGGCTGAGAGGAACTGCAGGGCACTGTATGTGATGCAATAGAGGCTTGGGACGTTTGAGCATAAAGCTGTGGCATTGCCTGAACAGATTCATCCTGAGAGACATTGGGCTCAGAGGGCAACAATGTATCTTTAAATTGAAGTGTTCTAGATGAGCATGCAGCACAGAATTTCATAGGCAAAACAATTTGTGCCTCAAGGCATAACAAGCATTTGTCAAAAGACACAGTTAAATACACTGTCACTTTAAGAATTTTTAATACCACAGCTGCTTAATGTTATGCAAAAATTCTTTAAAATTTAATACCACAGCTTCTTAACGCTATGCAAAAATTCTTTAAAATAATAAACCAAACAGGCACCTTACACCTTAGACAGGCTGAGATACCTTACCGTAACACTTATACACAATTTGGCTACCAGAAGTCTCTAAAACGATCATATAGTAGATTGACACTGAAGAGACGGAAACTCAATGACGCCGCGCCGCTCTGTGAATATCCGACAGCAGAGATAAGTCACATGGCCGGCAGAGAGAGAAAACTATGCAGCGAGTAATAGGCGTGCGTTTCCCTCTGCCTACAACACCAGAGCTTAATTTACACAAACGCTCAAGCAGTCTGTCAGTTAGCCTGTTCTAACTAAGCAAGCAAAGAAAACCAACTGCCAAATGTTAAGTTTATACATAAATCCCTGTATAAAACATAAGCCACACACATGCTAATAAAGTATTTCAACAAAATTAGCTGAAAGAGGAAAAACGTCCCAGTAAAGGGAAGATTAACCCCTAGGGGCATATTTATCAAGCTCTGTATGGAGCTTGATGCCCCGTGTTTCTGGCGAGCCTTCAAGTTTGCCGGAAACACAAGTTATGAAGCAGCGGTCGAAAGACCGCTGCTCCATAACCTGTCTGCCTGCTCTGAGGCGGCGGACAGACATCGCCAGAAATCAACCCGATCGAATATGATTGGGTTGATTGACACCCACTGCTAGCGGCTGCAAATCTGCAGGGAGCGGCACTGCACCAGCAGTTCACCAGTACTGCTGGTGCAATGATAAATGCAGAGAGCGTATGCTATCGGCATTTATCGATATGCAGTGGACATGATCTGCAATATTGTATCATGTCCGCTCGCACAATGATAATTCTGCCCCCTAGTCTCAACATACATAATATGCCTGCCCACTGCCAAAGAAAATCCTGTATAAAGGATTTTAAAAATGTCCCCATCTACTGCATATGACGTAGTCTTCTGAAGTGCAAGTCTGGCAGGAAGACAGCTCACAAGGCGTGAAAGGACACATACTCCTTACAGAGACATGTAGAAAAAGAAACTGCTTAAAAGCCACCACTACTCTACTGAAGAGAATGACATGGACTCAACTAAACCCAAATCCTTGCTTGCAGGGAAAAGTACCCAAAAAAGGAATTAATTTCTTCAGACACCAAACTTTACCTCCTCCATTGACAAAGGCAAAGAGAATGACTGAAGATTATGGGTAGGGGAGTGACACTTAACAGCTTTGCTGTGGTGCTCTTTGCCTCCTCCTGCTGGCCAGGAGTGATATTCCCACAAGTAATTAAATGACGTTGTGAACTCTCCATATCTTAGGAAAGAATCACATGTGCAATTTGAAATGCTAACTAAAATATATGAAATGTGCACTACTAAACTGTCACACAAGAAAACCACTAACAGACAAAAGAAAGCTGTGGGCGAGGGCTTGCCGGCCATTTTCAGTTGCTAACAAAAGATGATTATTTAAAAGTTTCATGTACTTCTAACAAGCTTATAGATGTGGGACCCATTGCAAGATGCTTGGCTGGTATGTAGCAATGAGTAATAAAGAATAAGTATTAGGTGTAGACTGTACCTTTAAGTTAAGGTCAATTGGAGCTTTTATTGTAAATGAGGTAGGATCTGTATAGGTTGGGCTCGATGGACTTCTGCCTTCTTTTAACCTCATCTACTATGTTACTATGAGAAGTTGTATGCTGTGTTGGAAGCCAAAATTAAACTTTCATGATTCAATGTCACTTTAACCTAATTTACAAAAAATGTGTCTGAAAAGTGCTAATTAGTGATATACTAACATCCTGCAAAATGAATCATTACCATTTTCTCATTCTTTCCATTTGGTATAGCACAATAGACTATGCGTGTTGTAAGCAAATTTTTACGGTTCGAGAGGACTTTATATATTTTATGAGTATGATACTCTAATACCAGTTTTGCAAAGATGATATAGAAAGCTTTAAAAGAAACGTCAAATACTTTTGCCATAGCTACCAAAATAGAAGCTGTAATCAGAATAACAGTTTGGAGAATCTAAAAACTGAATATAAGACAATCTAATCAGAAGTATACAATGAAAGTAGTTTTGAAATACATGTAAACTAACAAAATTGTGTTTGCTATAAATGAACATTATTTTATTCTGTGCATAATGATTTATAATAATTAAAATTAGATACTTATCTTCATGCTACTTGGAGTTAAAAAATTACAGACTCATTATATTCCCTTATAAACTTGCCCCTTTCTGTCTAATTCAATTTTGTTTCAACCTGTTCGATTCATTTTTACATATATTACCAGACCATTTTATAACTTTTTTATGGTTTCCCCTAACCAGTGTTTATTCACTACTAGCTCTGCAAACCTAAAAAGTTCCACCTGCCTACAATTTTTAACACAAGGAGCGCCAGTAAAATTCAAGGGAATTAACTTTTAGGAGAATACATTGTAGCCACACTCTCAAGCAGACTCCTCCCTCAAGGGATCATGATGATCCTAACTTACCAAATAAATATTCTTGGAGGAACTGAAAAAGGATGCAATTTGGTTATTCCATAGATTTACTTGTATTGCTCTATTTTTATTTCTCTTTACCTCAACAATATGGTAAGTTTCTATGTAATGCCAAGTTGCATGAAATTAATGTGTCATCGCAAAAATCATGATTTATAATATACAACTTTAATTATGCTTTATTTTCTTATTTAAATAAGTTTTAAAAAGATAAAATTAAAGTGATAACAAGTGTAATGGCCGTATATCAAAATGTTAATTTATCTTAACACCATTCCTATTGTGCCGTCTTTATACACAATCTGCCAGGTCTTTGAAAGTCATGACAGCTCACTGTTAGATCTGTCCAATCATATGAATATCCTATGTGAGTGATAATGATTGGACCACTCCATCTGTATTGTGTGGTCTCTGAAAGTTCTTTTATAGGTCTTTAGATTGGTGTATGCATTCTATGATGGCTGATAATTGTAATCTCTTGACGGAAAGGCTTCTGGTAGAACTTTAGCCACATATTTCTGCTTTCATTCGTGAGAAGTAACAATTGAAAATATGTTTTTAATGTACATTGGATGTTTCCTAAGGGTAATGGTGTAAACCAGATGTGGACTCAATGTGCTTAGAGGGATATGGCTGCACCTCACTGACAATGCCCACAAAAGGCTGAAATGATTGTCTGGGGTTGCCTTTTCCCTTGTTCAGAGAATTGCAAGGCTGGAATGACCTTACTAGGTGGGATCAGACTGATATACTTCAGGAAAGTGCTCCTTTGTGAAAAGCACAATTGGGCTAAAAGAAGCTGCTCCTAGGTGGTAACCGGGCCATAGAACAAGTTACTGAGCTGTTGTTCGTTCCGGTTAGTAGGTTCTAGAGGGAACATAGTATCTAGGGGCTATAGCCTACTGGACCTCCAAACAAAATAAAGTGAAGGGCAAAAGCAATTATTTGCTATTTAAAAGGCGGCAATATTATGTATTATAATATTATAATTATTATACTGCAAAATCCAATAAAGTGCAGAGCATTGCCTCGGCCGCTGGCAATCTTCTTGTATTAGCCGAAAAGAAAAGCAGCATTTAAAAGTATTAAATGTATCCTCCCCACCTCAAATAAAAGATAGGAATGACTATATCACACAAGAATCCCTCTGTGTAATGCTCAAAGGTATAGGCACTTCAAGACTATACAAATACAGTATATATAAATTGCCCTTCCTAACAGATGGCTAAGTAGTAATACACACATGTTCCCAGCAGAGACTAAAATGAACAGTAAGTAGAATATCAATATATTAAACAAATTGCAGCTAAACAACCACCTAGTGTATATAATTAACTTCTCACATAAAACAAATAAAAAAAAAGTCTCAGAGCCATTGATCCTCAAACAGAGCCAGTTGAAGGGGCTTAAGTAACAGCATTTTCACCAAAGTCCTCCTGTGAAATATTCTGCCCTATTACCCCACACCAATCGTTGGCAGCGAGTAATGAATCCCAGATACCTGAGGGGAATCACCAGTGTCCCAACTAAGTGACCATGATTCTGAACACTGGGAAGTCCTTAAAAGTAGCAAGTCCGATGTGGGGTGTGGGAGAACTGTGTAGGGAAAGCTTTCCTGTGTAGACCCCATCTAGCTGCCTGATCGACTGTTGTGGGGGCTGGTCGGGTACCGGCAATGCCGTTTTCAACTATCACCAGAGGAGTAATGGTGCTTTCAGCAGCACTGGTATTGGTAAATTCCTCAATCCCTGCTGTGGGTAAAATAAAAGAAAATTCCGGGTTCCTTCTTGCTCTTGTTCAGGGTTGTTGTTAAGCGCTGTGACTCCAAAGCGCTATCAGTAGAGGAAACTTGCTCTGCAGTGCTTGCTGTAGTAGGCTGTAGGGCCATCTTTAATGTATGCTCAAACAAGACTCGGTAATCATATAGGAGGCCCCTTATCTCCCTGATGATATATACCGCATACGCCATTATATGGATACTCAGCAGGAATTAGGTATTGTGAAAGAATATATAGCACAGTATTGACTGTCTCCTACAAGGTCTAGGCTCCCAGGAATGTTACTACGCCGCCGCTCCAACAACGCACATGGCCGGCCTTTCACCCACTGTCAGTCTCTATGTCAATCAGCAGATGAGCATGTGAGGTCCGTGTAGAACGTTAAACCATCCAGTTTCCAACAGGGCATCTTGATCTATCCAGTAATATATGTTTCAATATATATTTAAGGTATGATCAGTAAAATTAACCTTTAAAAGATATGTTAGAGCCAGGAGCTCTCCATAAATGCATCTTGTTGCTCGGGCTGTTGGCTCCTCCCCTGTGTTCGTTTTTTTTAATGTGTAATTTAGTTTATTTACTTCGTAGTTATTTTAATTAATTAATTAATATGAGTCCCCTGACTGAGTTATTCAGATCTTATACAAATGACAATAGGCTACCTGGTGGAGGTACATAGACAATGTATTTAGCGTGTGGGGGGAGCGACATTGGTAGTCTATTGTCATTTGTACAAGATCTGAATGACTCAATTAGGGGACTCAAATTTACCCTGAATATGAGTGAGATTGGCATTGAATATTTGGATACATATGTGTACATAGAGGCAGGCTTTTCGAAAACAGATCTATACACGAAACGTACTGACAGGAACAATTTATTACAGTATGGCAGTTGTCACCCCAATAATGTATTCAAGGCAATTCCAAAAAGCCAATTCACTAGGGTAAAACGCATTGTCCCAGACAGTGATAGATGTAAAATCAGATTAGAGGAAATAGCAAACAAGTTTATTGCCAGAAACTTTCCAGACTTTAATATTTGAACAATTTAAGGCTGTATCCAGTGAAATTAGACAAACCAAAAGAGATAAATGTGAAGAAAGAAATAATATGATATTTGTGACACAGTTCTAAGACTGAGTCAGAGAATCTCAGGTATATTGAAAAAACACTGGCACATATTGAGAGAATGCAATCCTCAAGTCAATGAATTTAGAATGGGCCCCATGGTTGCTTACAGAAGGAATCAAAGCATTAATTATATGCTTGTACATACAGATATAGGCAGCGGAAAAAAGAGTGTTCAGCCAACAATAGGCATAAGAAAAATGTGGATGTTATCCATGCCTTAGTTGCAACAATTGTAGCTCAATGATAAAAGGTGAATTCTTCTATCATCCAACTAGTGGGAAGAAATTTAAAATAAATAAATATCTAACATGTAGAGCACCCTTTGCTATTTATTTAATCAAATGCCCATGTGGGTTTATTTACATTGGCGAAACCTGTAGAGAGGTAAGGGAGAGGATAACGGAGCACAGATCAAATATAAGAAGCAATACAGATGCTCCAGTGTCCACTTCCTCTCTATGGGTCAAAATATAAGTCTGCTCCGATTTCAGGTCATAAAACAATTAGATAAACCCAGGAGAGGAGGGGATAGAGAGCATCTTCTTAATACCAGAGAGATGTTCTGGATTCACAAACTTGAAGCCCTTATCCCTAAAGGCCTCAATAAGGATTTTGATTGGAGCTTATTTATATAATATCTCTCTAAAGATCGGAAAATTCAGAATAGCAGCTCCATATGAGACATTGAGGTTTTATTTCTATACCAGTATAGATTGGCAATTAATTATAGGTAAATTTGTCCCTTAGGTTAGAGCTATTACTAGAATCTGTTCTTTCAAGCTAGAAAGCCATTGTACCTTTCTTTGCTTATTTCCTTTAATTATTTTTTGTAAATTTTTGTAAGAAATATTCCTCTCTACTTTAGGTTATTCTGTTGATAATGTGCTCCTCTTTAAAATTGTGTATATGGGTTTTTAATGTTTGTGTTTAATGCTTTTTTGCAATGAAAAAAAAACAAATATTCACATTGGAGCATTAAAGGGAAAGTAAACCTAAAAAAATAATGTTATATAATTCTGCACATAGTGCAGAATTATATAACATTATATTAGCGCAATCTTTATAAACCCTTTTATTCCCTTTGAATTTAAAAGAAAAACGGCTGTTTTACAGACCCGCTCTCTGTACTCTGCTGAGCGGATCTGTTTTATTCACACAGCACATCGGGCCAGCTGTATAGTCACAGCCCGGCCCGACCGCGCCATTATACACAGTGCAGCTCGCTCCTGCTGTCAGACAGAGCAGGAGCGAGCTGCACTTAGTGTTATGGCGCAGTCGGGCCGAGCTGTGACTATACAGCTGGCCCGATGCGCTGTGTGAATAAAACAGATCCGCTCAGCAGAGTACAGAGAGCGGGTCTGAAAAACAGCCGTTTTTTAAAAAAATTCAAAGGGAATAAAAGGGTTTATAAAGATTGCGCTTATATAATGTTATATAATTCTGCACTATGTGCAGAATTATATAACATTATTTTTGAGATTTACTGACACTTTAAATAAGAACAAAATTGGATGCAATATGGTTTACATCCACAAGATGTCACTATTGTGCAAAAAATGCTCCCATGTGAACAGGTACCAGGTGGAGGTATAAAAGACAGGAACCTGTATAATTAAGTATACATGACTAAGGGCCTAGTGCAGGCCTGAAACATTGTATGTGTCTTCTGGGACCCTACCTGGAAAAATAAAGGTCTTTTATTGATTTTGGAGGCTGGAATCTTTTTGTTTTTGATGCTTGATTGGACCTGGCAAGTCTGGTATTCCGTGCCATTGAGTGTCATTGAGTCTGTAATTAACGTTTGGATTTTTCTCTTCTAAATGCATAATTTTACACTTTGCTATGTTAAACTTTAGATCCCAGTCCTTTGTCCAATCCTCCAATTGTTGTATATCACATTTTGTCTACCCTCCCTGGAATATCTAATCTATTACACATTTTTGTATAGTCTGCAAACAGACATACTTTCCTGTGTAGTCTTTTGCTGATATCTCTGATAAATATGTTAAACCAAACAGGCCCCAGTTTTGACCCCTGAGGAACACCACTAGTAACAACCCTTCTGCTGAATGTACTCCTTTTACTAAGACACTCTCGGCTAGATTAGGAGTCTTGTGTTAGATGTGTGAGAGGTCCCAACGATGCTTTTTAACGCCCACTGGTATTACGAGTCTTGCAGGTACAGGTGTATCGCTCACTTTTTTGGCCAGACTCGAAAATACCGCAAATTCTCTTACGTCAATTGCGTATCCCATATTTTCAATTGGACTTGCATAGCGCCTGTATTACGAGTCTTCCAAAAAGTGAGTGGTAGACCCTCTCCTGTCAAGACTGGTACCGCATTTTAAAGTCAGGAGTTAAGAGTTTTATGGTCTAACACAGTAGTATAAAACTCTTAACTAAAGTTCTAAAAAGTACACTAACACCCATAAACTACCTATTAACCCCTAAACCGAGGCCCCTCCACATCGCAAACACTATAATAAATATTTTAACCCCTAATCTGCTGAACTGGACATCGCTGCCATTATAATAAATATATTAACCCCTAAACCGCTGCACTCCCGCCTCGCAAACATTAGTTAAATTTTATTAACCCCTAATCTGCCGTCCCCAATGTCGCCGCCACTATATTAAATATATTAACCCCTAAATCTAACCCTAACCCCCCTAACTTAAATATAATTACAATAAATCTAAATAAAATTAATACAAATAACTAAATTATTACTATTTAAAACTAAATACTTACCTATAAAATAAACCCTAAGATAGCTACAATATAACTAATAGTTACATTGTAGCTAGCTTAGGATTTATTTTTATTTTATATGCAGCTTTGTATTTATTTTAACTAGGTACAATAGTTATTAAATAGTTATTAACTATTTAATAGCTACCTAGTTAAAATAAAGACAAATTTACCTGTAAAATAAAACCTAACCTTAGTTACAATTACACCTAACACTACACTATAATTAAATTAATTCCCTAAATTAACTACAATTAAGTACAATTAAATACAATTATCTAAAGTACGGAAAAAAAACACTAAATTACAGAAGATAATAAAATCATTACAAGATTTTTAAACTAATTACACCTAATCTAATACCCCTAATAAAATAAAAAAGCCCCACAAAATAATAAAAAGCCCTACCCTATACTAAATTACAAATAGCCCTTAAAAGGGCCTTTAGCGGGGCATTGCCTTTTACCTCTTTTACCTGTAAAAAAAAGTACAATACCCCCCCAACATTAAAACCACCACCCACACACCCAACCCTACTCTAAAACCCACCCAATCCCCCCTTAATAAAACCTAACACTAGCCACTTGAAGATCACCCTACCTTGAGAAGTCTTCACATAACCGGGCCAAAGTCCTCAACGAAGCTGGGCAAAGTGGGCCTTCAGACGGGCAGAAGTATTCATCCTAGCCGGGAAGAAGAGGTCCTCCAGATGGGCAGAAGTATTCATCCTAGCCGGGAAGAAGAGGTCCTCCAGACGGGCAGAAGTCTTTATCCAGACGGCATCTTCTATCTTCATCCATCCGGCGTGTAGCGGGTCCATCTTCAAGACATCCGACGCGGAGCATCCTTCCTGGCCGACGACTAGCAGACGAATAAAGGTTCCTTTAAGTGATGGCATTCAAGATGACGTCCCTTCAATTCCGATTGGCTGATAGAATTCTATCAGCCAATCGGAATTAAGGTAGAAAAATTCCTATTGGCTGATGCAATCAGCCAATAGGATTGAACTTCAATCCTATTGGCTGATTAGAACAGCCAATAGGATTGAGCTCGCATTCTATTGGCTGTTCCAATCAGCCAATAGTATTGAAGTTCAATCCTATTGGCTGATTGCATCAGCCAATAGGATTTTTCCTACCTTAAAGGGACAGTCAACACCAGAATTTTTGTTGTTTAAAAAAATTCCTTTATTACCCATTCCCAAGTTTTGCATATCCAACACAGTTATAATAATACATGATTTATCTCTGTAATTATCTTGTATCTATGCCTCTGCTGACTGCCCCCTTATTTCAGTTCTTTTGACAGACATGCAGTTTAGCCAATCAGTGCTCACGCCTAGGTCACTTTACGTGCATGAGCTCAATGTTATCTATATGAAACATATGAACTAATGCCCTCTAGTGGTCAAAATGTATTCAGATTAGAGGCAGTCTTCAAGGTCTAAGAAATTAGCATATGAACCTCCTAGGTTTAGCTTTCAGCTAAGAATACCAAGAGAACAAATCAAAATTGGTGATAAAAGTAAATTGGGAAGTTGTTTAAAATTGCATGCCCTATTTAAATCATGAAAGTTTTTTTTGGACTTGACTGTCCCTTTAATTCCAATTGGCTGATAGAATTCTATCAGCCAATCGGAATTGAAGGGATGCCATCTTGGATGACGTCACTTATAGGAACCTTCATTCGTCGGGTAGTCGTCAGCCAGGAAGGATGCTCCGCGTCGGATGTCTTGAAGATGGACCCACTCCGCGCAGGATGGATGAAGATGCCGTCTGAATGAAGACTTCTGCCCGTCTGGAGGACCTCTTCTTCCCGGCTTGGATGAAGACTTCTGCCCGTCTGGCGGACCACTTCGCCCGGCTTCATTGAGGACTTCAGCCCGGTTGGGTGAAGACTTCTCAAGGTAGGGTGATCTTCAAGGGGTTAGTGTTAGGTTTTATTAAGGGGGGATTGGGTGGGTTTTAGAGTAGGGTTGGGTGTGTGGGTGGTGGGTTGTAATGTTGGGGGGGTATGGTACTTTTTTTTACAAGTAAAAGAGCTGATTACTTTGGGGCAATGCCCCGCAAAAAGCCCTTTTAAGGGTTATTTGTAATTTAGTATAGGCTAGGACTTTTTATTATTTTGGGGGGCTTTTTTATTTTATTATGGGGATTAGATTAGGTGTAATTAGTTTAAAAAACTTGTAATTATTTTCTCTAATTTAGTGTTTGTTTTTTTTCGTACTTTAGATAATTGTATTTAATTGTATTTAATTGTAGTTAATTTAGGGAATTAATTTTATTGTAGTGTAGTGTTAGGTGTAATTGTAACTAAGGTTAGGTTTTATTTTACAGGTAAATTTGTCTTTATTTTAACTAGGTAGCTATTAAATAGTTAATAACTATTTAATAACTATTGTACCTAGTTAAAATAAATACAAAGTTGCCTGTAAAATAAAAATAAATCCTAAGCTAGCTACAATGTAACTATTAGTTATATTGTAGCTATCTTAGGCCTAGATTTAGAGTTCGGCGTTAGCCGTGAAAACCAGCGTTAGAGGCTCCTAACGCTGGTTTTAGGCTACCGCCGGTATTTGGAGTCACTCAAAATAGGGTCTAACGCTCACTTTTCAGCCGCGACTTTTCCATACCGCAGATCCCCTTACGTCAATTGCGTATCCTATCTTTTCAATGGGATCTTCCTAACGCCGGTATTTAGAGTCGTTTCTGAAGTGAGCGTTAGAGCTCTAACGACAAAACTCCAGCCGCAGGAAAAAAGCAGGAGTTAAGAGTTTTCTGGGCTAACGCCGGTTCATAAAGCTCTTAACTACTGTACCCTAAAGTACACTAACACCCATAAACTACCTATGTACCCCTAAACCGAGGTCCCCCCACATCGCCGCAACTCGATTACATTTTTTTAACCCCTAATCTGCCGACCGCCACCTACGTTATACTTATGTACCCCTAATCTGCTGCCCCTAACCCTGCCGACCCCTGTATTATATTTATTAACCCCTAACCTGCCCCCCACAACGTCGCCGCAAGCTACTTACAATAATTAACCCCTAATCTGCCGACCGCAAAGCGCCGCCACCTACGTTATCCTTATGTACCCCTAATCTGCTGCCCCTAACACCGCCGACCCCTATATTATATTTATTAACCCCTAATCTGCCCCCCTCAACGTCGCCTCCACCGGCCTACACTTATTAACCCCTAATCTGCCGAGCGGACCGAACCGCTACTATAATAAAGTTATTAACCCCTAATCCCCCTCACTCCCGCCTCAATAACCCTATAATAAATAGTATTAACCCCTAATCTGCCCTCCCTAACATCGCCGACACCTAACTTCAATTATTAACCCCTAATCTGCCGACCGAATCTCGCCGCTACTGTAATGGATTAACCCCTAAAGCTAAGTCTAACCCTAACACTAACACCCCCCTAAGTTAAATATAATTTAAATCTAACAAAATAAATTAACTCTTATTAAATAAATTATTCCTATTTAAAGCTAAATACTTACCTGTAAAATTAATCCTAATATAGCTACACTATAAATTATAATTATATTGTAGCTATTTTAGGATTAATATTTATTTTACAGGCAACTTTGTAATTATTTTAACCAGGTACAATAGCTATTAAATAGTTAAGAACTATTTAATAGTTACCTAGTTAAAATAATAACAAAATTACCTGTAAAATAAGTCCTAACCTAAGTTATAATTAAACCTAACACTACCCTATCAATAAATTAATTAAATAAAATACCTACAATTACCTACAATAAAACCTAACACTACACTATCAATAAATAAATTAAATACAATTGCTACAAATAACTACAATTACATAAACTAACTAAAGTACAAAAAATAAAAAAGAACTAAGTTACAAAAAATAAAAAAATATTTACAAACATAAGAAAAATATTACAACAATTTTAAACTAATTACACCTACTCTAAGCCCCCTAATAAAATAACAAAGACCCCCAAAATAAAAAAATGCCCTACCCTATTCTAAATTAATACATTTAAAAGCTCTTTTACCTTACCAGCCCTGAACAGGGCCCTTTGCGGGGCATGCCCCAAGAAATTCAGCTCTTTTGCCTGTAAAAAAAAACATACAATACCCCCCCCCCAACATTACAACCCACCACCCACATACCCCTAATCAAACCCAAACCCCCCTTAAATAAACCTAACACTAAGCCCCTGAAGATCATCCTACCTTGTCTTCACCATACCAGGTTCACCGATCGGTCCAGAAGAGCTCCTCCGATGTCCTGATCCAAGCCCAAGCGGGGGGCTGAAGAGGTCCATGATCCGGCTGAAGTCTTCATCCAAGCGGGCCAGAAGAGGTCTTCCATCCGATTGAAGTCTTCATCCAAGCGGCATCCATCCGGAGCGAAGCGGCAGCATCCTGAAGACCTCCACCGCGGAACATCCATCCTGGCCGACGACTGAACGACGAATGACGGTTCCTTTAAATGACGTCACCCAAGATGGCGTCCCTCGAATTCCGATTGGCTGATAGGATTCTATCAGCCAATCGGAATTAAGGTAGGAATATTCTGATTGGCTGATGGAATCAGCCAATCAGAATCAAGTTCAATCCGATTGGCTGATCCAATCAGCCAATCAGATAGAGCTCGCATTCTATTGGCTGTTCCGATCAGCCAATAGAATGCGAGCTCTATCTGATTGGCTGATTGGATCAGCCAATCGGATTGAACTTGATTCTGATTGGCTGATTCCATCAGCCAATCAGAATATTCCTACCTTAATTCCCATTGGCTGATAGAATCCTATCAGCCAATCGGAATTCGAGGGACGCCATCTTGGGTGACGTCATTTAAAGGAACCGTCATTCGTCGTTCAGTCGTCGGCCAGGATGGATGTTCCGCGGTGGAGGTCTTCAGGATGCTGCCGCTTCGCTCCAGATGGATGCCGCTTGGATGAAGACTTCAATCGGATGGAAGACCTCTTCTGGCCCGCTTGGATGAAGACTTCAGCCGGATCATGGACCTCTTCAGCCCCCCGCTTGGGCTTGGATCAGGACATCGGAGGAGCTCTTTTGGACCGATCGGTGAACCTGGTATGGTGAAGACAAGGTAGGATGATCTTCAGGGGCTTAGTGTTAGGTTTATTTAAGGGGGGTTTGGGTTAGATTAGGGGTATGTGGGTGGTGGGTTGTAATGTTGGGGGGGGTATTGTATGTTTTTTTTTACAGGCAAAAGAGCTGAATTTCTTGGGGCATGCCCCGCAAAGGGCGCTGTTCAGGGCTGGTAAGGTAAAAGAGCTTTTAAATTTATTAATTTAGAATAGGGTAGGGCATTTTTTTATTTTGGGGGTCTTTGTTATTTTATTAGGGGGCTTAGAGTAGGTGTAATTAGTTTAAAATTGTTGTAATATTTTTCTTATGTTTGTAAATATTTTTTTATTTTTTGTAACTTAGTTCTTTTTTATTTTTTGCACTTTAGTTAGTTTATGTAATTGTAGTTATTTGTAGAAATTGTATTTAATTTATTTATTGATAGTGTAGTGTTAGGTTTTATTGTAGGTAATTGTAGGTATTTTATTTAATTAATTTATTGATAGGGTAGTGTTAGGTTTAATTATAATTTAGGTTAGGACTTATTTTACAGGTAATTTTGTTATTATTTTAACTAGGTAACTATTAAATAGTTCTTAACTATTTAATAGCTATTGTACCTGGTTAAAATAAATACAAAGTTACCTGTAAAATAAATATAAATCCTAAAATAGCTACAATATAATTATAATTTATAGTGTAGCTATATTAGGATTAATTTTACAGGTAAGTATTTAGCTTTAAATAGGAATAATTTATTTAATAAGAGATAATTCATTTCGTTAGATTTAAATTATATTTAATTTAGGGGGGTGTTAGTGTTAGGGTTAGACTTAGCTTTAGGGGTTAATACATTTATTAGAATAGCGGTGAGCTCCGGTCGGCAGATTAGGGGTTAATAATTGAAGTTAGGTGTCGGCGATGTTAGGGAGGGCAGATTAGGGGTTAATACTATTTATGATAGGGTTAGTGAGGCGGATTAGGGGTTAATAACTTTATTATAGTAGCACT
The DNA here is from genome assembly GCF_027579735.1 of Bombina bombina. Lineage (NCBI taxonomy): Eukaryota > Metazoa > Chordata > Amphibia > Anura > Bombinatoridae > Bombina > Bombina bombina. Next base: position 1,112,380,446 of record NC_069501.1, on the reverse strand, counting down.
CAGGTCCGCTCGGCAGATTAGGGGTTAATAAGTGTAGGCAGGTGTCGGCGATATTGAGGGGGGCAGATTAGGGTTTAATAAATATAATATAGGGGTCGGCGGTGTTAGGGGCAGCAGATTAGGGGTACATAAGGATAACGTAGGTGGCGGCGCTTTGCGGTCGGCAGATTAGGGGTTAATTATTGTAAGTAGCTGGCGGCGACGTTGTGGGGGGCAGGTTAGGGGTTAATAAATATAATATAGGGGTCGGCGGTGTTAGGGGCAGCAGATTAGGGGTACATAGGGATAATGTAGGTTGCGGCGGTTTCCGGAGCGGCAGATTAGGGATTAATAATAATATGCAGGGGTCAGCGATAGCAGGGTCGGCAGATTAGGGGTTAATAAGTGTAAGGTTAGGGGTGTTTAGACTCGGGGTGCATGTTAGAGTGTTAGGTGCAGACGTAGGAAGTGTTTCCCCATAGGAAACAATGGGGCTGCGTTAGGAGCTGAACGCTGCTTTTTTGCAGGTGTTAGGTTTTTTTTCAGCTCAAACAGCCCCATTATTTCCTATGGGAGAATCGTGCACAAGCACGTTTTTGAGGCTGGCCGCGTCCGTAAGCAACTCTGGTATCGAGAGTTGCATTTGCGGTAAAAATGCTCTACGCTCCTTTTTTGGAGCCTAACGCAGCATTTTTTTGAACTCTCGATACCAGAGTTAATTTTATGGTGCGGCCAGAAAAAAGCCCGCGTAGCGTTAACAGCCCATCTACCGCCAAACTCCAAATCTAGGCCTTAGGGTTTATTTTATAGGTAAGTATTTAGTTTTAAATAGGAATTATTTAGTTAATTGTAGTAATTTTATTTATATTTATTTAAATTATATTTAAGTTAGGGGGGGTTAGGGTTAGGGGTTAATTTTAATATAGTGGCGGCGACGACGTTAGGGGCGGCAGATTAGGGGTTAATAAGTGTAGGTAGGTGGCGGCGACATTGGGGGAGGCAGATTAGGGGTTAATAAATAAAATGTAGGGTTCGGCGATGTTGGGGGCAGCAGATTAGGGGTTCATAAGTATAATGTAGGTGGCGGCGGTGTCCAGAGCGGCAGATTAGGGGTTAATAAGTGTAAGATTAGGGGTGTTTAGACTCGGGGTTCATGTTAGGGTGTTAGTTGTAGACATTAAAAGTATTTCCCCATAGGAATCAATGGGGCTGCATTAGGAGCTTTACGCTGCTTTTTTTTCAGGTGTTAGACTGTTTTTCAGCCGGCTCTCCCCCATTGATTCCTATGGGGAAATCGTGCACAAGCACGTTTAGCCAGCTCACCGCTTCCGTAAGCAGCTCTGGTATTGAGGTGAGATGTGGAGCTAAATTTTGCCCTCTGCTCACTTTTCTGCGGCTAACGTAAAAACACGTAATACCAGCGTTGTCTGTAAGTGACCGGTGAGCATAAACTGCTCGTTAGCACCGCACCCCTGTTAACGCAAAACTCGTAATCTAGGTGTCTATTTTCTGTGGTCTGTATGGCAAATCCTTTTATTGAATTCCTGCATATCAAGGTACGTTAAATATACCAAACTTTCTATAAAATTCAGCAAAGCTGTTACTGAAGCATTTTACATGTACAAAAATATAAATAAGTCAGTGCCACGCTACAGGCAACATATTTTTATATTTTTCCGGACATATAAAAAGATTCTCTTTCCATTGGATTAAAAAGTATTGTCAACAAGCAGCTGTATATGTAATTAAAGACAAAATGTGCTTTATCTCTATTACATTTTGCTACAAGGATTTTATTTCTGTATTGACACAGCAGTACTTTGTCGTATTATGCTGGTTTACTTGCTTGAATAATGTTTTATTTCTCTTTTAGCCTTCCAAGATTACAGAAACTGCTCAGCTGCTATGATCCAAATGAACCAGTCTTCCTGGGAGAACGTTACGGTTATGGATTGGGTACTGGGGGATACAATTACATTACTGGTGGAGGAGGGTGAGTGATTAATGAAACGTATTACTTCAGATTATGCTGTGGTTCACATATAAATCTAAGAGAAGTTTTCCACTTAATATTCTTGAATTTTATTTATTGTACATTTCTGAGAATCCTAGGGAAGTGGAAATCAGCTGTATTTTAATTAAATTTACCTTTCAATGATTACAAATAATAAGAGAGTCTTTGGAGAAATGGGACGGATAGCATTTTAGGAAATAACGTTCATGCAGAGCAAGTAACATTAAAGGGATATGAAACCCAAATTGTTTTTCAGGATTCATACAAAGCAATCTAAAAAAGGTTTCCAATATGCTTAATTCTCGCTTTATTCTTTGTTGAAGAGACAGGAAATAGTGCTGCCATCTATTGTTCTTGCTAAAGTATAGAATTCTTGCAAAACGTGTATTACTAAAGATACGTGCACGCTCTTGATCTTACCTTCCTACTTTTTTAACAAAGATACAGAAAAAATGGACAATATTTGATAATAAAAGTAAATTAAAAAGTTGTTTAAGATTGTATGTTCTATCTGAGTCATGAAAGAACATTTTTGTTTTTTTTATCCCTTTAACTCAATATTGTACAGGACAATGATCAACCATCATTAAAGTTCTGGCTTTTGGGAAAACAAAATGCATCTGACTCAATGTAATAAAAAGTATGTCTAAAAGGTACAATTTTAGGTTTCCAAATAATTTTGTAGATTTTCTTTTAATTTACCTTAGAGTCAAATTAAGCATATCTTCTTACAGATTTTCCCCAACGTTTCCATATTTTCCTTTTTTTTTTTTTTTCTTTTTTTTTTTTTCTTTAATACAGATCTGTCTTTTGCAAGACTGAGACTCAGGGGTCGATTTATGAAGCAGCGGATGCTGCTTCCAACCCACTCCGCTTCAGTTCCGCCTGAAGAGGAAGTTAAGAAGCAGCAGTCGTAAGAGCGCTGCCCCTTAACTCGTCCGCCACCTCTGAGGTGGCGGAAAACAATCAGCCTGATCAAATACGATTGGCCGCAAATCTGCAGGGGGCGGTATTGCACCAGCATTTCACAAGAACTTCTGGTGCAATGATACACTGTCGACATTTATCAATCGTATCATGTCCGTCCACACAATAATAAATTGACCCCTAAGTCTTTTATTCAACCTTTTTTATTTTTTATATTTTTTGTGTGTGAAGCAAAGTATAGTTAATGACTTAATAACACTTTTTAATGCCACCAAGGAGGTGTATCTATCAAAAAATGCTCAATAATACTGTGGTACACACTGCAGACAGAATCCCACATTATGAACTGTTGAAAACTTTTGAATAATATAATTTGTATTTTTAGCATCATGGCTATATAGTTTGGCTTTAGTAATGTATTCTCTATATGGTAATGTAGTCTCTATGTGGTAATGTAGTCTCTCTGTTTTAATGTAGTCTCTCTGTGGTAATTTAGTCCCTCTCTGGTAATGTAGTCTCTATGTGGTAATGTAGTCTCTCTGTGGTAATGTAGTCTCTCTGTGGTAATGTAGTCTCTCTGTGGTAATGTAGTCTCTCTGTGGTAATTTAGTCCCTCTCTGGTAATGTAGTCTCTATGTGGTAATGTAGTCTCTATGTGGTAATGTAGTCTCTATGTGGTAATGTAGTCTCTCTGTGGTAATGTAGTCTCTCTGTGGTAATGTAGTCTCTCTGTGGTAATTTAGTCTGTCTGTGGTAATGTAGTCCCTATGTGGTAATGCAAAAAAAGGAAGAATGGAGTATGGAGTGAGCGCCAAAGGCAGAGGTGATAGGAATAACTGGTATAAATAAATTTAATGTATACTCTCATAAACAAATTAATACATTAAACCATTTTAAAACATAATATTTCCCTAAAACATGGATCCATGTGTACACAAAATATAAAATAATACTGAAACTACTTCAGTTCTAAAAAATACAATACTTAACCCCTTAATGACCGGACCATTTTTCAATTTTCTTACCCTTAATGACAATGGCTATTTTTACATTTCTGCAGTGTTTGCGTTTAGCTGTAATTTTTCTCTTACTCATTTACTTTACCCACACATATTATATACCGTTTTTCTCGCCATTAAATGGACTTTCTAAAGATACCATTATTTTCATCATATCTTATAATTTACTATAAAAAAAATATAAAATATGAGGAAAAAATTGAAAAAAAAACACACTTTTTCTAACTTTTACCCCCAAAAGCTGTTACACATCTACAACCACCAAAAAACACCCATTCTAAATAGTTTCTAAATTTTGTCCCGTGTTTAGAAATACCCAATGTTTACATGTTCTTTGCTTTTTTTGCAAGTTATAGGGCCATAAATACAAGTAGTACTTTGCTATTTCCAAACCACTTTCTCTTGTAAGGTGTATCCAGTCCACGGATCATCCATTACTTGTGGGATATTCTCATTCCCAACAGGAAGTTGCAAGAGGACACCCCCAGCAGAGCTGTAATATAGCTCCTCCCCTAACTGTCATAGCCAGTCATTCTCTTGCAACTCTCAACAAGATAGGATGTTGTAGGAGAGAGTGGTTAAATATAGTTAGTTTATTTTCTTCAATCAAAAGTTTGTTATTTTTAAATAGTACCGGAGTTGTGCTATTTTATCTCAGGCAGTAAATAGAAGAAGAATCTGCCTGAGGTTTCTATGATCTTATCAGGTTGTAACTAAGATCCATTGCTATTCTCACATATGTCTGAGGGGATTACACAGATGAGGTAACTTCAGCGAGAGAATGGCGTGCAGTTTATTCTGCTATCAGGTATGTGCAGTTATAATTTTTTCTAGAGATAGAAAACACTAGAAAATGCTGCTGATACCGGATTAATGTAAGTTAAGCCTGAATACAGTGATTTAATAACGACTGGTATCATGCTTACTCCCAGGGGTAATACCCTTATGATATTGCAATATAAACGTTTGCTGGCATGTTTAATCATTTTTATATATGCATTGGTGATAAAACTTTATTGGGGCCTAGTTTTTTCCACATGGCTGGCTTAAATTTTGACTAGAAACAGTTTTACTGAGGCTTTCCACTGTTATAGTATAAAAGTTACAGTTGGTGCAGTTAAAATTACAAACTGTGACATCCAGCTTCCCTCAGGAGTCCCCTGTATGCTATAGGACATCTCTAAAGGGCTCAAAGGCTTTCCAAAGTCGTTTATTGGGGAAGGTAGGACCACAGCTTGCTGTGGCAGTTGGTTGTGACTGTTAAAAAAAAAAAAAAAAAAAAAAAGTCTATTTAATTTTTTTGATCCGTTTTTTGAACTAAGGGGTTAATCATCCATTTGCAAGTGGATGCAATGCTCTGCTAGCCAATTACATACACTGTAAAAATTTCGTTTGATTTACTGCATTTTTTCACTGTTTTTCAAATTCTGACAAAATTTGTTTCTCTTAAAGGCACAGTACCGTTTTTTATATTTGCTTGTTAACTTGATTTAAAGTGTTTTCCAAGCTTGCTAGTCTCATTGCTAGTCTGTATAAACATGTCTGACATAGAAGAAACTCCTTGTTCATTATGTTTAAAAGCCATGGTGGAATCCCATCTTAGAATGTGTACCAAATGTACTGATTTCATTTTATGCAGTAAAGATCATATTCTGTTTTTAAAAAAATTATCACCAGAGGAATCTGACGAGGGGAAAGTTATGCCGACTAACTCTCCCCACGTGTCAGACCCTTTGACTCCCGCCCAAGGGACTCACGCTCAAATGGCGCCAAGTACATCTAGGGCGCCCATAGCGTTTACTTTACAAGACATGGCGACAGTCATGGATAATACACTGTCAGCGGTATTAGCCAGACTACCTGAACTTAGAGGTTAGCGAGATAGCTCTGGGGTGAGACAAAATGCAGAGCATACTGACGCTTTAAGAACCATGTCTGATACTGCCTCACAATATGCAGAAGCTGAGGAAGGAGAGCTTCAGTCAGTGGGTGATATTAATGACTCAGGAAAGATACCTGATTCTAATATTTCTACATTTAAATTTAAGCTTGAACACCTCCGTGTGTTACTTAGGGAGGTTTTAGCTGCTCTGAATGACTGTGATACCATTGCAGTGCCAGAGAAATTTTGTAGACTGGATAAATGCTTTGCAGTGCCGGTGTGTACTGATGTTTTTCCAATACCTAAAAGGTTTACAGAAATTATTAATAAGGAATGGGATAGACCAGGTGTGCCGTTCTCTTCCCCTGCTATTTTTAGAAAAATGTTTTCCAATAGACGCCACCACACGGGACTTATGGCAGACAGTCCCTAAGGTGGAGGGAGCAGTTTCTACTCTAGCAAAGCGTACTACTATCCCTGTCGAGGACAGTTGTGCTTTTTTAGTGCCAATGGATAAAAAATTAGAAGGTTACCTTAAGAAAATATTTATTCAACAAGGTTTTATCCTACAGCCCATTGCATGCATTGCCCCTGTCACTGCTGCTGCGGCGTACTGGTTTGAGTCTCTGGAAGAGGCTTTACAGGTAGAGACTCCATTGGATGACATACTTGGCAAACTTAGAGCACTTAAGCTAGCCAATTATTTTATTTCTGATGCCATTGTTCATTTGAATAAACTAACGGCTAAGAATTCTGGTTTTGCTATACAGGCGCGCAGAGCGCTATGGCTTAAATCATGGTCAGCTGACGTGACTTTAAAATCTAAGCTACTTAACATTCCCTTCAAGGGGCCTATTCGGGCCTGGTTTGAAGGAGATTATTGCTGATATCACGGGAGTAAAAGGTTGTGCCCTTCCTCAGGACAGGTTCAAATCTAGGGCCAAACAGTCTAATTTTCGTGCCTTTCGAAACTTCAAGGCAGGTGCGGCATCAACTTCCTCTAATAATAAACAAGAGGGAACTTTTGCTCAATCCAAGATGGTCTGGAGACCAAACCAGACCTGGAAAAAAGGTAAGCAGGTCAAAAAGCCTGCTGCTGCCTCTAAGACAGCATGAAGGAACGACCCCCTATCCGGTAACGGATCTAGTAGGGGGCAGACTTTCACTCTTCGCCCAGGCGTGGGCAAGAGATGTTCAGGATCCCTGGGCGTTGGAAATTATATCCCAGGGATATCTTCTGGACTTCAAAGCTTCCCCCCCCCAAAAGGGAGATTTCACCTTTCACAATTATCTGCAAACCAGATAAAGAGTGAGGCATTCTTACACTGTGTACAAGACCTCCTAGTTATGGGAGTGATCCATCCAGTTCCAAAGGAGGAACAGGAACAGGGTTTTTACTCAAATCTGTTTGTGGTTCCCAAAAAAGAGGGAACCTTCAGACCGATTTTGGATCTAAAATCTTAAACAAATTCCTCAAAGTTCCGTCGTTCAAGATGGAAACTATTCGTACCATCCTACCACTGATCCAGGATGGTCAATATATGACTACAGTGGATCTAAAGGATGCTTATCTTCACATTCCGATACACAAAGATCATCATCGTTTTCTCAGGTTTGCCTTTCAAGACAGGCATTACCAGTTGTAGCTCTTCCCTTTGGATTAGCTACAGCCCCAAGAATCTTTACAAAGGTTCTAGGGTCGCTTTTGGCGGTCCTAAGGCCGCAGGGCATAGCAGTAGCCCCTTATTTAGACGACATCCTGATACAGGCATCAAACTTCCAAATTGCCAAGTCTCATACGGACGTAGTACTGGCATTTCTGAGGTTGCATGGGTGGAAAGTGAACGAGGAAAAGTGTTCTCTATCCCCACTTACAAGAGTTTCCTTTCTAGGGACTCTGATAGATTCTGTAGAAATGAAAAATTACCTTGACGGAGTCCAGGTTATCAAAGCTTCTAAATTCCTGTCGGGTTCTTCATTCCATTCCGCGCCCTTTGGTGGCTCAGTGTATGGAAGTAATCGGCTTAATGGTAGCGGCAATAGACATAGTGCCGTTTGCACGCTTACATCTCAGACCGCTGCAACTATGCAGGCTCAGTCAGTGGAGCGGGGATTACACAGATTTGGCCCCTCAACTGAATCTGGACCAAGAGACCAGGGATCCTCTTCCCTGGTGGCTATCTCGGGTCCATCTGTCCAAAGGTATGACCTTCGCAGGTCAGATTGGACTATTGTAACAACAAATGCCAGCCTTCTAGGTTGGGGTGCAGTCTGGAACTCCCTGAAGGCTCAGGGATCGTGGACTCAGGAGGAGTCTCTCCTTCCAATAAATATTCTGGAACTAAGAGCGATATTCAAGGCTCTTCAGGTTTGGCCTCAGTTAGCAACTCTGAGGTACATCAGATTTCAGTCGGTCAACATCACGACTGTAGCTTACATCAACCATCGAGGGGGAACAAGAAGTTCCCTAGAGATGTTAGAAGTTTCAAAAATAATTCACTGGGCAGAGATTCACTCTTGCCACCTATCAGCTATCCATATCCCAGGTGTAGAGCACTGGGAGGCGGATTTTCTAAGTCGTCAGACTTTTCATCCGGGAGAGTGGGAACTCCATCCGGAGGTATTTGCACAACTGATTCTCCGTTGGGGCAAACCAGAACTGGATCTCATGGCGTCTCGCCAGAACGCCAAGCTTCCGTGTTACGGATCCAGGTCCAGGGATCCCAAGGCAACACTGATAGATACTCTAGCAGCGCCCTGGTCTTTCAACCTGGCTTATGTGTTTCCACCGTTTCCTCTGCTCCCTCAACTGATTGCCAAGATCAAGCAGGAGAGAGCATCAGTGATTCTGATAGCACCTGCGTGGCCACGCAGGACCTGGTATGCAGATCTAGTGGACATGTCATCCTTTCCACCATGGTCTCTGCCTCTGAGACAGGACCTTCTACTTCAGGGTCCTTTCAACCATCCAAATCTAATTTCTCTGAGGCTGACTGCCTGGAGATTGAATGCTTGATTTTATCAAAGCATGGCTTCTCCGAGTCAGTTATTGATACCTTAATACAGGCATGAAAGCCTGACACCTGGAAAATTTACCATAAGGTATGGCGTAGATATCTTTATTGGTGTGAATCCAAGGGTTACTCATGGAGTAAGGTCAGGATTCCTAGGATTTTATCTTTTCTCCAAGAAGGTTTGGAAAAAGGATTGTCAGCTAGTTTCTTAAAGGGACAGATTTTTGCTCTGTCTATTCTTTTGCACTAGCGTCTGGCAGATGTTCCAGACGTTCAGGCATTTTGTCAGGCTTTAGTTTGAATCAAGCCTGTGTTTAAACCTGTTGCTCCAGCATGGAGCTTAAACTTGGTTCTTAAGGTTCTTCAAGGAGTTCCGTTTGAACCTCTTCATTCCATAGATATCAAACTTTTATCTTGGAAAGTTCTTTTTTTTTTTGTGGTAGCTATTTCCTCGGCTCGTAGAGTCTCTGAGCTATCTGCCTTACAATGTGATTCTCCTTATCTGATTTTTCATACGGATAAGGTAGTCCTGCGTACCAAACCTGGGTTCTTACCTAAGGTGGTATCTAACAAGAATATCAATCAAGAGATTGTTGTTCCATCCTTGTGTTACACAATCTGGACGTGGTCTGTGCTTTAAAGTTTTACTTACAAGCTACTAAAGATTTTCGTCAAACATCTGCTTTGTTTGTTGTCTACTCTGGACAGAGGAGAGGTCAAAAGGCTTTGGCAACCTCTTTTTCTTTTTGGCTAAGAAGCTTAATCCGCTTAGCCTATGAGACTGCTGGACAGCAGCCTCCTGAAAGGATTACAGCTCATTCCACTAGAGCTGTGGCTTCCACTTGGGCCTTTAAAAATGAGGCTTCTGTTGAACAGATTTGCAAGGCGGCGACTTGGTCTTCGCTTCATACTTTTTCAAAATTTTACAAATTTGATACTTTTGCTTCTTCGGAGGCTATATTTGGGAGAAAGGTTTTACAGGCAGTGGTTCCTTCCATTTAAGTTCCTGCCTTGTCCCTCCCTTCATCCGTGTACTTTAGCTTTGGTATTGGTATCCCACAAGTAATGGATGATCCGTGGACTGGATACACCTTACAAGAGAAAACACAATTTATGCTTACCTGATAAATTTATTTCTCTTGTGGTGTATCCAGTCCACGGCCCGCCCTGTCATTTTAAGGCAGGTAATTTTTAAATTTAAACTACAGTAACCACTACACCCTATGGTTCCTCCTTTCTCGGCTTGTTTTCGGTCGAATGACTGGCTATGACAGTTAGGGGAGGAGCTATATTACAGCTCTGATGGGGGTGTCCTCTTGCAACTTCCTGTTGGGAATGAGAATATCCCACAAGTAATGGATGATCCGTGGACTGGATACACCACAAGAGAAATAAATTTATCAGGTAAGCATAAATTGTGTTTTTTTTCAAAATTAGCGCTAGTTACATTGGGACACTGATATCTTTCAGGAATCCCTGAATATCCCTTGACATGTATATATTTATATTTAGAAGACATCCCAAAGCATTTATCTAGGCCCATTTTGGTATATTTCATGCCACCATTTCACCGCCAAATGCGATCAAATAAAAAAAATTGTTGACTTTTTCACAATTTTTTTCACAAACTTTAGGTTTCTCGCTGAATTTATTTACAAACAACTTGTGCAATTATGGCATAAATGGTTGTAAATACTTCTCTGGGATCCCCTTTGTTCAGAAATAGCAGACCTATATGGATTTGGCGTTGCTTTTTGGTAATTAGAAGGCCGCTAAATGCCGCTGCACACCACACGTGTATTATGCCCAGCAGTGAAGGGGTTAATTAGGGAGCTTGTAGGGAGCTTTTAGGTTTAATTTTAGCTTTAGTGTAGTGTAGTAGACAACCCAAATTATTGATCTAGGCCCATTTTGGTATATTTCATGCCACAATTTAACCGCCAAATACGATCAAATTAACCCCTTAATGACAACTGACGTACCAGGTACGTCATGCATTAACAAGCAGTTAATGACAATAGACGTACCTGGTACGTCAGTTGTCTAACAGAGTGCTGGAAGCGATCACAATCGCTTCCAGCAGCTCTGAGGGTATTGCAGTGATGCCTCCATATGGAGGCATCCTGCAATACCCCTTTACAAGCCTCCGATGCAGAGAGAGACACTCTGTGGCCCTCTCTGCACCGGAGCGTCGTTGGTGGGTGGGAGCAAGGCAGGGAGGTGGGTGGGCGGCCTTCCAAGGGCCTGTGATTTGGAGGGGGCGGGATCGGAGGCCGGATCAGATGCGGCAGTGTCCGGGGGCGTGCACGGACGCGCAGGCGCGTGCACGTGGGCGGCGGGCGCGTGCACAGGGCGGGAGCGGGTGGGAACTGCTACACTACAGAAAACATGTATTTCAAAATTGGGAGAAAAGGGGGGATTTTAATTCAATAAATGATCGAAGGGTTCTGGGGGGGGGGGGAAGCTACACTACAGAAAATGGGAAAAAAGTCCAAAAAATAATAAAAGCATATTTTTTTTAAGAAACTGGGTACTGGCAGACAGCTGCCAGTACCCAAGATGGTGCCCATTAAGTTAGAGGGGGAGGGTTAGAGAACTGTTTGATGGGGGATCTGTGAGTTTGGGGGCTAAGGGGGGATTCTATACAGCAGCATATGTAAATATGCTATATAAAAAAAAAAAAAAAAAAAAAAACCAAATATACCTTTTTATCTTAGTACTGGCAGACTTTCTGCCAGTACTTAAGATGGCGGGAACAATTGTGGGGTGGGGGAGGGAATATAGCTGTTTGGGAGGGATCATTGGGTCTGATGTTTCAGGTGGGAGGCTGATCTCTACACTAAAGCTAAAATTAACCCTGCAAGCTCCCTACAAGCTACCTAATTAACCCCTTTACTGCTAGCCATAATACAAGTGTGATGCGCAGCAGAATTTAGTGGCCTTCTAATTACCAAAAAGCAACGCTAAAGCCATATATATCTGCTATTTCTGAACAAAGGGGATCCCAGAGAAGCATTTACAACCATTTGTGCCATAATTGCACAAGCTGTTTGTAAATAATTTCAGTAAGAAACCAAAAATTTAAGAAAATGTAAAAAAAAATTTTATTTGAACGTATTTGGCGGTGAAATGGTGGCATGAAATATACCAAAATGTGCCTTGATCAATACTTTGGGTTGTTTACTACACTACACTAAAGCTAAAATTACCCCAAAAAGCTCCCTACATGCTCCCTAATTAACCCCTTCACTGCTGGGCATAATACAAGTATGTGTGCAGTGGCATTTAGCGGCCTTCTAATTACCAAAAAGCAACGCCAAAGCCATATATGTCTGCTATTTCTGAACAAAGGGGATGCCAGAGAAGCATTTACAACCATTTTTGCCATAATTGCACAAGCTGTTTGTAAACAATTTCAGTGAGAAACCGAAAGTTTGTGAAAAAAAATTGTGAAAAAGTGAACGATTTTTTGTATTTGATCGCATTTGGCGGTGAAATGGTGGCATGAAATATACCAAAATGGGCCTAGATCAATACTTTGGGATGTCTTCTAAAAAAAAATATATACATGTCAAGGGATATTCAGAGATTCCTGAAAGATATCAGTGTCCCAATGTAACTAGCAGTAATTTTGAAAAAAAGTAGTTTGGAAATAGCAAAGTGTTACTTGTATTTATGGCCCTATAACTTGCAAAAAAAGTAAAGAACATGTAAACATTGGGTATTTCTAAACTCAGGACAAAATTTAGAAACTATTTAGCATGGGTGTTTTTTGGTGGTTGCAGATGTGTAACAGATTTTGGGGCTAAAAGTTAAAAAAAAGTGTTTTTTTTCCATTTTTTCCTCATATTTTATATATTTTTTATAGTAAATTATAAGATTTGATGAAAATAATGGTATCTTTAGAAAGTCCATTTAATGGCGAGAAAAACGGTATATAATATGTGTGGGTACAGTAAATGAGTAAGAGGAAAATTACAGCTAAACACAAACACCGCAAAAATGTAAAAATAGCCTTTGTCACAAACGGACAGAAAATGGAAAAGTACTGTTGTCATTAAGGGGTTAAAAAAAAACTTAAATTTTTCAAAATTTTAGGTTTCTCACTGAAATTATTTACAAGCAGCTTGTGCAATTATGGCACAAATGGTTGTAAATGCTTCTCTGGGATCCCCTTTGTTCAGAAATAGCAGACATATATGGCTGTCAGGGTTTTCTGTGTTACAAATCTGTCCCTTTAAGTCCTGCTCCTCTTACCCTATTTAAGGCCCCTCCTCTCTATGCTCCCTGCTTGGTAATTTGGATTGAGTAGCGCCTTTTACTCCTGCCTAAAGAAACCTAGCCCTATTCCTCTGGTTACGGGGAATTTCTTACCTGAGCTCCTTGTATTCAGTAAGTGCTGCTGGCTCCAGCTTTCCTCTGCCGCACTCCCGGTGCATCTCCACAGCATTACATATCCGGAACCAAAAGTTTCAACTCCGGTTTCTAGTCTCTGCAACACCGGGTGTGTGACGTCACACCCGGCATCTCAGCGTCTTCACAGCGTGTGTACCGCGCTCCTTCATTTCTACATGGGATACGATCTACCTCTCCTGCTGACACGCTGCCCCCATATCTCTTCAAGAGTTGGTCTGTATATTTAACTTTCTTGTTTGGATATTGCTTGTCACCTAAGCTTGGATTTCATTTACCGTTACTCAAAATAGACTGTTTGCTTAACCCACCTGCATAACTACTTCGCTTGCCATATTCAGCATTTATTAATACTGGACACTAACTATAAGTACTACTTATGTCATCTGGTTTACCGTTGCATTCATTGACTGTTCCCTGCTTTGCTTGATATATCAACTACACCTGCATATTCCAGCATAACGTTATTAATGAGTATTAACACTTCAGCATGTGTCCAGTTCCACAGTACCTATACTAACAAGACCTGTTGAACAAGGCATTGTCTAACACAGATTGGGGTTTAGTTTCAGCTCAAACAACATTGTTCTCAATCACACTCACTACAAGTGTCTCTATCTTTGTGTCCCATTTATTCTCCTTTGGGTTGTGCTCTCTGCCTTACTTTCTGCACCACTGGCTGTTTGTGTGGTTCAGAGTGTAACTCCTGCTTGTTTTTTGCATATGTCTGCTGTGTTTGTGTGACTCTTCTAATATAATTATTTATTTCCACCTCATGGGAATATCTATCATATGTATCACTTGATATCTCTCTAAACATAATTATCTGATAATATCTCTTTATTCTATCTTCTCTGGTTGCGTGACAGCTCCGTTTTCACTCTGTACCCTGCAGTAGTGACCCTCAGTTCAATGAGCATAACTGGATTCCTATAAGTTAGATCTGTGTGAATCCAAGGTTTGGTGTGAGGCTGAGTGGTCCTACAATAGTGGATATTGGTACCAGAACTTTTTCCAACACATGTTCTGACATAAAACACATATCATTACATAATCATTACATATTACCAAGCCGCTTATTGTACCTTTATCCTCTAATATGGAGTTAAGTGAGCTTTCTAACAGAGTGGGTTCTCTAGCCCAAAGTATGGACAATATGTTACAGGGTTTAAGAGAAATACAAATTGAGAACCAGAACATCAGAAAATTTATCAATCAGCATATGGCAACTAAACCTTCTACTACAGAGTCCACACCTGAACCTGTCGTAAGCCCTCCTGAAAAATTCTCTGGGGATAGGACTATGTTTAGAGACTTTAGAAATTCATGTACTCTTATGTTCACTTTGAAACCAAAGTCTTATCCTACTGACAGAATACGTGTCTTAACGGTAATTTCCTTTTTACGCGGAGAGGCTAGATCCTGGGCCAACGCCTTCTATGAGACTGATGACCCAATATTAAATTCTCTTGATTCCTTCTTCACCGCAATGTCCCTGTTATATGAGGATCATAATAAGCAGAATACTGCTGAGACTGCTCTAAGATCTCTACGCCAAGGGAAAAGGATGGTTGAGGAGTACATAACGGATTTCAAGAGGTGGGCTCCTGACACCTTGTGGAATAATCCCGCTTTGAAGAATCAATTTCGTTTGGGTCTGAGTGACTCCTTAAAAGACGAACTGGCCAGAGGTATAATTCCAGACGACCTCGAGGCTCTAATGTCTTTATGTATTGGAATTGACCGAAGACTCAGGGAACGGAAGTTTGAGAAGTCCTCAGTATATAATACTCCTAGGAAATACACCTCGTATCATTCCAATCTTCCTTCCCATTCTACCAAGAATTTTGATGAACCCATGGATGTTGCTGTCATTAGAGGGCCACTAAAGGCTGAAGAAAAAGCTCGACGCAAACTGCTGAACCTTTGTCTGTATTGCGCTGAAAAAGATCATGGCGTAAGGGATTGCCCATCTCTCCTTCGTCAAAAGAAGGGTAAGAGTTTAAGTAATACTCAGACAGTAAATCTGGTTAACAACAGTTCACCTCATTTATCAATCCCTCTTTCATTACAGTGGGACCACCAGAAGACAGACGTACAGGCCGTAATTGACTCTGGAGCATCTGGGAATTTCATAGATTTAGTTTTTGTTGTTAAGCACAAAATACCACTAATAAAAAAGAGTGTTGCACTAGCCATTCGTTTGGTTGATGGTTCTTTTTTTAGTTCAGGTCCTATTTCACACCACACAGTTCCACTTACTGTCACCTCAGCATCTGGGCATACAGAACTGATGTCTTTTGATGTTTTGCCAAGTTCTGTCTATCCTATGATACTTGGTATCCAGTGGTTGTCTAAACATAATCCCACTATTTCCTGGACAGAGGCGACAGTACTTTTTGACTCTCAGTTCTGTAAGGAATCCTGTAATGACTCTCATACACTTTGTCATATATCTGTAGATACACTACCAGATTGTTATAAGGAATATGCAGATGTTTTTGATAAAGCTGAGGCAGCCACACTTCCACCACATAGAAGTTATGATTGCCCTATTGATTTGATTCCTAATTGTTCCATTCCTTATGGTCACATATATCCTCTGTCTCAGCCAGAATTGGCTCACCTTAAGGAATATTTAGATGAAAATCTGAAAAAAGGGTTTATACGACCATCTACTTCTTCAGCGGGCGCTGCTATGTTTTTCGTAAAAAACAAGGATGGCAGCTTACGCCCCATTATAGACTATAGACAACTAAATAAATGCACCAAGAAAAACAGATACCCCCTGCCTCTCATTCCTGAACTAATTGAACGCTTGCAAGGTGCCACCATCTACACCAAGCTTGATCTTAGAGGCGCTTACAATTTGATCAGGATGAGAGAAGGGGATGAGTGGTTGACGGCTTTCCGTACACGTTACGGACTATATGAATATACTGTAATGCCGTTTGGGCTATGTAACGCCCCAGCCACTTTCCAGTGCTTTATAAATGATGTTTTTCATGACCTTTTGGATGTCTGTATTGTTATCTATTTGGATGACATCCTTATTTATTCAGACACTTATGCAAACCATCTATCACATGTAAAACAAGTCCTATCTCGTTTAAGGCATCATCATCTTTACGCCAAATTAGAGAAGTGTATATTTAACACCAACACCATATCCTTTTTGGGTTATTGTATCTCTCCCACTGGGATTACTATGGAAACCAGTAAAGTAGAAGCCATACTTCAATGGCCAGTACCCAGTTGCAAAAAAGATGTTCAGAGATTCCTTGGATTTGCGAATTTTTATAGAAAATTCATTAAAGATTTTTCACACATTGTCAGACCTTTAACTAGTCTAACTAGAAAACATACTAAGTTTTTATGGGATAGTAAAGCTGAAGATTCATTCACAACCCTTAAAAACAAATTCACTTCAGCTCCTATTCTGCAATTCCCAGATCCCAGTTGTCATTTTACGCTTGAGGTTGATGCTTCTGAATTTGCAATTGGGGCTGTTCTATCACAGAGGGTCTCCCAAAAAGAGCCTTTGCACCCTGTTTCATTTTACTCTCGTGTCATGAGTTCAGCTGAGATTAACTATGGCATTGGAGATAAAGAACTGCTTGCCATCAAATCCGCATTAGAATTCTGGAGGCATATCCTAGAAGGTACTAAATATCCCATTACTATCTATACTGACCATCGCAACTTGGAGTACTTAAAGACAAATAAGACCTTGACTTCTCGCCAAGTTCGTTGGAGCCTCTTTTTCTCACGTTTTGATTATGTGATCACTTACCGTCCGGGTTCAAAGAATCTCAAGGCTGATACCCTCTCCCGTATACCTTCTAGACCACAAAATCATCTGGCTCCTGGCGCTGTGATACCTGCGGATAGAATTATTTGTTTAACAAATGACTTTTTAGAAACATTAAAGGTCCAACAGAAGGAGGATTCTTTGATAAGGCACCTCAATTTAGATAAACACTCAGATGAGCTGTACTACCATCATAAACAACTTTATGTACCTTTGGCCCTTAGGAATCAGGTATTGGCAGCAGCCCATGATTCAACATTAGCAGGGCATCCTGGGATACATAGGACTCTTCATATTTTATCAAGGAACTATTGGTGGCCTAATATGTCTGAAACAGTGATTCAATATATCCAAAGTTGTTTTCTATGCACTACTAAAAAACATCAACATAAACGTCCCTATGGATATCTTCTTTCTCTTCCCATACCTGAAAGACCATGGGCGGACATTGCCATGGACTATATTGTTGATCTTCCACCTTCCGCAAACTTTAACACTATATTAGTAGTGGTTGATCTTTTCTCTAAAATGGCCCATTTTGTGCCACATAGAGGTCTACCCACAGCGCTTGAAACAGCTACCCTCTTCATTGATCATGTGGTTAAACTACATGGTTTACCAAATTCCATTACTACAGACAGAGGTTCACAGTTCACCTCCAGGTTTTGGAATCATCTTTGTCAATCCCTCAAGATCTCTAGAAAACTAAGTACAGCTTTTCACCCTCAAACCAACGGGCAGACGGAGAGAACAAATCAAGCTTTAGAGCAATATCTCCGTTGTTATTGTTCCCTAGAACAAGACAACTGGCATTCTCTTCTATCTACTGCTGAGTTCGCTCATAACAACATGCTCAATGCTTCCACTAAAATGACTCCGTTTTTTCTTAACTATGGGTTTCATCCTTCTTATGATATTCAGCTTCCTAATATATCACCCATACCTATTGTTAATGACAAAGTCAACACCCTATCTAAAGGCTTCGCCAATGTAAAACAGATACTACTTGATGCACAAGCTGCTCAAAAACGTCATTATGATCTACGACGTTCCAAACCTCCTGAATATAAAGTGGGTGACAAGGTTTGGTTGAGTACGAAGAATTTAAGATTACAGGTTCCATCCAAAAAACTTGCTTCTCTCTATTTGGGTCCTTATGAGATTGAGAAGATTGTTAATGTTAATGCAGTCAAACTTCTATTACCTTCTTCCATGAGAATTCATCCAACGTTTCACGTGTCACTTCTCAAACCCTATGCCTCTGTCAGGGCAGCACCCACAATGGGTGCTTCTCAAACTCATGTGGCAGATGACATGGAGTATGAGATTGAGTCCATCCAGGATTCACGATACTTCCGGAACCACCTCCAGTATCTGGTCAGTTGGAAGGGATATGGCCCTGAAGAAGATTCCTGGGAGCCTGCTTCGAATGTCACGGCTCCTCGCCTCCTTTCCTTATTCCATCGGAGGAATCCCCATCGTCCGGGTCCTTGATCCGCTGAGCGGCTCCTTGAGGGGGGTGTTCTGTCAGGGTTTTCTGTGTTACAAATCTGTCCCTTTAAGTCCTGCTCCTCTTACCCTATTTAAGGCCCCTCCTCTCTATGCTCCCTGCTTGGTAATTTGGATTGAGTAGCGCCTTTTACTCCTGCCTAAAGAAACCTAGCCCTATTCCTCTGGTTACGGGGAATTTCTTACCTGAGCTCCTTGTATTCAGTAAGTGCTGCTGGCTCCAGCTTTCCTCTGCCGCACTCCCGGTGCATCTCCACAGCATTACATATCCGGAACCAAAAGTTTCAACTCCGGTTTCTAGTCTCTGCAACACCGGGTGTGTGACGTCACACCCGGCATCTCAGCGTCTTCACAGCGTGTGTACCGCGCTCCTTCATTTCTACATGGGATACGATCTACCTCTCCTGCTGACACGCTGCCCCCATATCTCTTCAAGAGTTGGTCTGTATATTTAACTTTCTTGTTTGGATATTGCTTGTCACCTAAGCTTGGATTTCATTTACCGTTACTCAAAATAGACTGTTTGCTTAACCCACCTGCATAACTACTTCGCTTGCCATATTCAGCATTTATTAATACTGGACACTAACTATAAGTACTACTTATGTCATCTGGTTTACCGTTGCATTCATTGACTGTTCCCTGCTTTGCTTGATATATCAACTACACCTGCATATTCCAGCATAACGTTATTAATGAGTATTAACACTTCAGCATGTGTCCAGTTCCACAGTACCTATACTAACAAGACCTGTTGAACAAGGCATTGTCTAACACAGATTGGGGTTTAGTTTCAGCTCAAACAACATTGTTCTCAATCACACTCACTACAAGTGTCTCTATCTTTGTGTCCCATTTATTCTCCTTTGGGTTGTGCTCTCTGCCTTACTTTCTGCACCACTGGCTGTTTGTGTGGTTCAGAGTGTAACTCCTGCTTGTTTTTTGCATATGTCTGCTGTGTTTGTGTGACTCTTCTAATATAATTATTTATTTCCACCTCATGGGAATATCTATCATATGTATCACTTGATATCTCTCTAAACATAATTATCTGATAATATCTCTTTATTCTATCTTCTCTGGTTGCGTGACAGCTCCGTTTTCACTCTGTACCCTGCAGTAGTGACCCTCAGTTCAATGAGCATAACTGGATTCCTATAAGTTAGATCTGTGTGAATCCAAGGTTTGGTGTGAGGCTGAGTGGTCCTACAATAGTGGATATTGGTACCAGAACTTTTTCCAACACATGTTCTGACATAAAACACATATCATTACATAATCATTACAATGGCTTTGGTATTGCTTTTTGGTAATAATAAGGCCGTTAAATACTGCTGCGCACCACACTTGTAATATGCCCAGCAGTTAAGGGGTTAATTAGGTAGCTTGTGGGGTTAATTTTGAGCTTTAGTGTAGAGATCAGCCTCCCACCTGACACATCCCACCCCCTGATCCCCCCTGACCCCCCTCAAACAGCTCTCTTCCCTCCCCACCTCACAATTGTCACCGCCATATTAAGTACTGACAGAAAGTCTGCCAGTACTGAAATAAAAATATTTTTTTTTTTTTTAAATTTATTTTTTGTCATACAGTCTGCAGTGATGGATCCCTCCTTACCCCACAACCTCCCTGATCCTCCCATACATCTTTCTAACCCTCCCCCTCTATCTATTTGCCGCCATCTTGGGTACTGGCAGCTGTCTGCCAGTGCCCAATTTGCTCCCCAAAATATTTTTTTACTTTTTTAATATAAAATATTTGTTTTCTGTAGTGTAGCTGGCCCCCCTAAATAATCTACATCCCTCCCCCTCCCAGATCCCTTACTAAAAAACAGAGATGCCCCTGCATCTACATCGATCTTTTTATTTTCAAGTTGCTCGCGCGCGCACCACCACCCCACCCCCCCCCACAGAAAAATCGAGTCCAAAAATGTGTATAATAAAAATCCAAACTCAAAAAATAGTGATGAAAAAATAAAAATATGTAAAAATGTGGAAAAAATGTGAAAAAATATATATTTGTGGAAAAAATGGAAAAATTAAAAATTAAAAAATAGTGAATATAATCCCAGTGTTAATTGGAGTGATACATCCTATGATGGAGAATCGAACAAAAAGGGAAAAAAAAGGCTTGTTAAAAACCAAAATGTACAATAAAAACCTGTGGGAAAAAAAGAAAAAAACAATACTCAGAATGGTATAGAATACTTTCTTAGAGTATCAGAATAAATCTCACCAGTTATGTCGACGCGTTTCGGCCTGATAACAGGCCTTTATCAAGACTATGTGGTAATGCCCTCTCTCTGTGGTAAAGTTGTCTCTCTGTAGAAATGTAGTCTCTCTATGGTAATGTAGTCCATATGTGGTAATGTAGTCTCTCTATGGTAATGTAGTCTCTCTATGGTAATGTAGTCCTTATGTGGTAATGTAGTCCTTATGTGGTAATGTAGTCCTTATGTGGTAATGTAGCCCTTCTGTGGTAATGTAGTCTCTCTATGGTAATGTAGTCCTTATGTGGTAATGTAGCCCTTCTGTGGTAATGTAGTCCCTATGTGGTAACGTAGTTCTTATGTGGCAACGTAGTCTGTCTGGGGTCATGTAGTCTGTCTGGGGTCATGTAGTCTGTCTGTGGTCATGTAGTCTGTCTGTGGTAATGTAGTCTGTCTGTGGTAATATAGTCTGTCTGTGGTAATATAGTCTGTCTGTGGTAATATAGTCTGTCTGTGGTAATATAGTCTGTCTATGGTAATGTAGTCTGTCTGTCTTGGTAATGTAGTCTGTCTTGGTAATGTAGTCTGTCTGTGGTAATGTAGTCTGTCTGTCTGTGGTAATGTAGTCTGTCTGTCTGTGGTAATGTAGTCTGTCTGTCTGTGGTAATGTAGTCTCTCTGTGGTAACGTAGTCTCTCTGTGGTAACGTAGTCTCTCTGTGGTAACGTAGTCCTTATATGGTAATATAGTCTGTCTGTGGTAATGTAGTCCCTATGTGGTAACGTAGTCCCTCTGTGGTAATGTAGTCCTTCTGTGGTAATGTAGTCCTTCTGTGGTAATGTAGTCCTTCTTTGGTAATATAGTCCTTCTTTGGTAATATAGTCCTTCTGTGGTAATGTAGTCGCTCTGTGGTAATGTAGTCTCTCTGTGGTAATGTAGTCTCTCTGTGGTAATGTAGTCCTTCTGTGGTAATGTAGTCCTTCTGTGGTAATATAGTCCTTCTGTGATAATGTAATCTCTCTGTGGTAATGTAATCTATCTGTGATAATGTAGTCTCTCTGTGGTAAAGCAGTCTTTATGTGGTAATGTTGTCTCGCTGTGTTAATGTAGTCTCGCTGTGTTCATTTAGTTTCGCTGTGGTAATGTAGTCCCTATGTGGTAATGTAGACCCTATGTGGTAATGTAGACCCTATGTGGAAATGTAGTCTCTCTGTGGTAATTTAGTCTCTCTGTGGTAATTTAGTCTCTCTGTGGTAATGTAGTCTCTCTGTGGTAATGTAGTCTCTCTGTGGTAATGTAGTCCTTCTGTGGTAATGTAGTCCTTCTGTGGTAATGTAATCTCTGTGATAATGTAATCTCTCTGTGGTAATGTAATCTATATGTGGTAATGTAGTCTCTCTGTGGTAAAGCAGTATTTATGTGGTAATGTTGTCTTGCTGTGTTAATGTAGTCTCGCTGTGTTAATTTAGTCTCACTGTGGTAATGTAGTCCCTATGTGGTAATGTAGACCCTATGTGGAAATGTAGTCTGTCTGTGGTAATGTATTCTCTCTGTGGTAATGTAGTCTCTCTGTGGTAATGCAGTCTGAAAAAAATGAATAAACTAAAACTCTGTCGGCTAGATTACGAGTTGTGCGTTAGGGTAAAAAAGCAGCGTTAAGAGGTCCTAACGCTGCTTTTTTACGCCCGCTGGTATTACGAGTCTTGAAGGTTTAGGGTCACCGCACACTTCTTTGCCATACCACAAAACGACTTACATAAACTTTGTAAAGTCTTTTCTTTTGCATGATGTACTGAGTCCACGGATTCATCCTTACTTGTGGGATATTATCCTTCCTAACAGGAAGTGGCAAAGAGAGCACCACAGCAGAGCTGTCTATATAGCTCCCCCCTTAACTCCACACCCCAGTCATGGCCTATTCGAAACTTTAACCCCATATTATCGTTCCTAAGGGCAGGTAGGGCCACAGCAGAGCTGTGGCAAGGTGCTAATAGGGGTTTTTAACCGGTTTTAGACACATTTCAATCCGTTTTTTTCATTTGGGGGTTTATTGCTTATTTACTTATGGTGCAATCCTTCTAAAGCTTAGTGGGTACACTGTTAAAATTTCAGAAAATTTGAAGCAATTTTAACCTGTTTTGCAGTTTGTGTATGCCTTTTTTTCTCTTAAAGGCATAGTACCATTTTTGCAAATTGTGTTTTTTTCATTAAATAAAGTGTTTTCCAAGCTTGCTTGCTTTATTACTAGTCTCTTAAACATGTCTGACACTGAGGAAACTCATTGCTCAATTTGTTTAGAAGCCATTGTGGAACCCCCTCTTAGAATGTGTCCCACTTGTACTGATATGTCTATAAATTGCAAACCGCATATTTTGACTTATAAAAAATTGGCATTAAATGATTCTCAGACAGAAGGAAGTCAGGTTTTGCCATCTAGTTCTCCCCAAGTGTCACAACCAGTAACGCCCGCACAAGTACTTCTAGTGCGTCTAATTCTTTCACCTTGCAAGATATGGCTTCAGTTATGAATACTACCCTCACAGAGGTTTTATCTAAACTGCCTGGGTTGCAAGGGAAGCGCAGTAGCTCTGGGTTAAGAACAAATGCTGAGCCTTCTGACGCTTTAGTAGCCGTATCCGATATTCCCTCACAATGTTCTGAGGTAGAGATGAGGGATTTGCTATCTGAGGGAGTGATTTCTGATTCAGGAAAGATGTTCCCTCAGACAGATTCAGATATGATGGCATTTAAATTGAAGCTAGAGCCCCTCCGCTTATTGCTCAGGGAGGTTTTAGCTACTCTAGATGATTGTGACCCTATTGTAGTTCCAGAGAAATTGTGTAAAATGGACAAATATTTAGAGGTTCCTGTTTACACTGATGTTTTTCCGGTCCCTAAGAGGATTTTGGACATTGTTACTAAGGAGTGGGATAGACCAGGTATTCTGTTCGCTCCCCCTCATGTTTTTAAGAAAATGTTTCCCATTTCTGACACCATAAAGGACTCATGGCAGACGGTCCCTAAGCTGGCTAAGCGTACAACTATACCAGTTGTGCTTTCATTGATCCTATGGATAAAAAATTAGAGGATCTCCTAAAGAAAATTTTTGTTCATCAAGGTTTTCTTCTTCAACCTATAGCGTGCATTGTTCCTGTAACCACTGCGGCTGCCTTTTGGTTTGAGGCTCTAGAAGAGGTTCTTCAGATGGAGACCTCACTAGATGATATTTTGGACTGAATTAAGGCCCTTAAGTTGGCTAATTCTTTTATTACAGACACCGCTTTTCATCTTGCTAAGTTAGCGGCAAAGAATTCTGGTTTTGCCATTTTAGCGCATAGAGCGTCCTGGTCAGCTGATGTGTCATCTAAATCTAAGCTTTTGTCCATCCCTTTCAAAGGTAAGACCCTATTCGGGCCTGCACTGAAAGAGATCATTTTAGACATTACTGGAGGGAAGGGTCATACCCTCCCTCAGGATAGGTCAAATAAGACAAGGACCAAACAAAATATTTTTCGTTCCTTTCGAAACTTCAATGGTGGTCCCACTTCCTCTTCCTCTGCTGCAAAGCAAGAGGGGAACTTTGCTCAATCCAAGCCAACCTGTAGACCTAATCAGACTTGGAACAAGGGTAAACAGGCCAAAAAGCCTACTGCTGCCACTAAGTCAGCATGAAGGGGTAGCCCCCGATCCGGGACTGGATCTAGTAGGGGGCAGACTCTCTCTCTTTGCTCAGGCCTGGGAAAGAGACGTTCAGGATTCCTGGGCAGTAGAAATTGTAACCCAGGGATACTTTCTAGATTTCAAGGATTCCCCTCCAAGGGGGAGGTTCCATCTTTCTCAATTGTCTGTAAACCCGACAAAAAGAGAGGCGTTCTTACGCTGTGTAGAAGACCTTTTACCATGGGAGTGATCTACCCAGTTCCAAAAGCAGAACAGGGGCAGGGGTTCTACTCCAATCTGTTTATAGTTCCCAAAAAGGAGGGAACCTTCAGACCAATTCTGGATCTCAAGATCCTAAACCAATTCCTAAGAGTCCCATCTTTCAAGATGGAGACCATTCAGACTATCTTACCATTGATCCAGGAGGGTCAATTTATGACCACCGTGGACTTGAAGGATGCGTATCTACACATTCCTATCCACAAAGATCATCACCAGTTCCTCAGGTTCGCCTTTCTGAACAAGCATTATCAGTTTGTGGCTCTTCCTTTCGGGTTGGCCACAGCGCCATAAATCTTCACAAAGGTGCTAGGGTCCCTTCTGCCGGTTCTAAGGCCACGGGGCATAGCAGTGGCGCCTTATCTAGATGACATTCTAATTCAAGCGTCGACCTTCCAACTAGCCAAGTCTCACACAGACTTAGTGTTGGCCTTTCTAAGATCTCACGGGTGGAAGGTGAACGTAAAAAGTTCTCTTTCCCCCTCACAAGAGTTTCATTTCTAGGGACTCTGATAGACTCAGTGGACATGAAAATATTTCTGACGGAGGTCAGGAAATCAAAGATTTTGTCCAACTGCCGAGCTCTTCACTCCATTCCTTGGCCATCAGTGGCTCAGTGTATGAAGGTAATCGGTCTAATGGTAGTGGCAGTGGACATAGTTCCGTTTGCTCGCTTGCATCTCAGACCACTGCAACTATGAATGCTCAATCAGTGGAATGGGGATTATGTGGATTTATCTCCTCAGATAAATCTGGATCAAGAGACCAGAGACTCTCTTCTTTGGTGGTTGTCACAGGATCATCTGTCCCAGGGAATGTGTTTCCACAGGCCAGAATGGGTTATAGTGACGACAGACGCCAGCCTTCTGGGCCAGGGCTGCAGTCTGGAATTCCCTGAAGGCTCAGGGTTTGTGGACTCGGGAGGAGGCTCTCCTACCGATAAATATTCTGGAATTAAGAGCGATATTCAATGCTCTCCAGCTGGCTTCGGCCAGATTCATCAGGTTTCAGTCTGACAACATCGACTGTGGCTTATATCAATCATCAGGGGGGAACAAAGAGTTCCTTAGCGATGTTAGAGGTCTCAAGGATAATCCGATGGGCAGAGGCTCATTCTTGCCATCTGTGAGCGATCTATATCCCAGGTGTAGAGAACTGGGAGGCAGATTTTCTAAGTCGTCAGACTTTTCATCCGGGGGAGTGGGAACTCTATCCGGAGGTGTTTGCTCAACTGGTTCGGCTATGGGGCACACCAGAATTGGATCTGATGGCGTCTCGTCAGAACGCCAAACTTCCTCGTTACAGCTCCAGGTCAAGGGATCCTCAGGCTGTACTGATAGATGCTCTAGCAGTACCCTGGTCATTCAACCTGGCTTATATGTTTCCACCTTTCCCTCTCCTTCCACGTCTGATTGCCAGAATCGAACAGGAGAGAGCATCAGTGATTTTGATAGCACCTGCGTGGCCACGCAGGACTTGGTATGCAGACCTGGTGGACATGTCATCTCTTCCACTATGGTCTCTGCCACTGAGACAGGACCTTCTGATTCAAGGTGCATTCAAGCATCCAAATCTAATTTGTCTGCAACTGACTGCTTGGAGATTGAACGCTTGATTCTATCAAAGCGGGGTTTCTCTGAGTCAGTCATGAATACCTTGATTCAGGCTCGAAAGCCTTTTACCAGGAAAATCTATCATAAGATATGGCGTAAATATATTTTTTGGTGCGAATCCAAAGGCTTCTCCTGGAGTAAAATCAGGATTCCTAGGATTTTGTCTTTTCTCCAAGAGGGATTGGAGAAAGGATTGTCGGCTAGTTCCCTAAAAGGACAGATATCTGCTCTGTCTATTTTGTTGCACAAGAGTCGGCAGATGTTCCAGACGTTCAGGCTTTTTGTCAGGCTTTTGCCAGAATTAAGCCTGTGTTTAAACCTGTTGCTCTGCCATGCAGTCTGAATTTAGTTCTTAGAGTTCTTCAGGGGGTTCCGTTTGAACCCATGCATTCCATAGATATTAAGCTTTTATCTTGGAAAATTTTGTTCCTAATTGCTATCTCATCAGCTCAAAGAGTTTCTGAACTATCTGCATTACAATGTGACTCACCTTATCTTGTGTTCCATGCTGATAAGGTGGTTTTGCGTACCACGCCTGGGTTACTATCTAAGGTTGTTGCTTACAGGAATACCAATCAGGAATTTGTTGTTCTTTCTTTGTTTCCTAATCCTTCTTGTAAGAAGGAACAACTGTTGCACAATTCGGACGTGGTTCGTGCTTTGAAATTTTATTTGCAGGCAACCAACGATTTTCAGCAAACATCTTCTTTGTTTGTTGTCTATTCTAGAAAGCATAGGGGTCAAAAGGCTACGGCGACTTCTCTTTCCTTTTGGCTGAAAAGCATCATCCGTTTGGCTTATGAGACTGCTGGACAGCAGACTCCTGAAAGGATTACAGCTCATTCTACTAGAGCGGTAGCTTCCACATGGGCTTTAAAAATGATGCTTCTGTTGAACAGATTTGTAAGGTTGCGACTTGGTCTTCGCTCCATACCTTGTCAAAATTTTACAGATTTGATACTTTTGCTTCTTCGGAGGCTATTTTTGGGAGAAATGTTTTGCAAGCAGTGGTGCCTTCCATTTAGGTTCCTGTCTTGTCCCTCCCTTCATCCGTGTCCTAAAGCTTTGGTATTGGTATCCCACAATTAAGGATGAATCCGTGGACTCGGTACATCATGCAAAAGAAAACAAAATTTATGCTTACCTGATAAATTTCTTTCTTTTGCGATGTACCGAGTCCACGGCCCGCCCTGTCTATTCAAGACAGATGGTATTTTTTATTGAAAACTTCAGTCACCTCTGCACCTTATAGTTTCTCCTTTTTCTTCCTTGGCCTTCGGTCGAATGACTGGGGGGTGGAGTTAAGGGGGGAGCTATATAGACAGCTCTGCTGTGGTGCTCTCTTTGCCACTTCCTGTTAGGAAGGATAATATCCCACAAGTAAGGATGAATCCGTGGACTCGGTACATCGCAAAAGAAAGAAATTTATCAGGTAAGCATAAATTTTGTTTTTTCTAAGGGACTTCCATAGTGCCGGTATTACGAGTCAGTCCTGGGAGGCCAAAAAGTGAGCAGTACACCCTACCCTGTCAAGAGTCCTAACGCATTTAAAAGTCAGTAGTTATGAGTTTTATGGTACAATGCCATAGCATAAAACTCATAACTAAAGTGCTAAAAAGTACACTAACACTCATAAACTACCTATTAACCACTAAAATGAGGCCCTCCCGCATCGCAAACACTATAATAAAAATGTTAACCCCTAATCTGCCTCTCCAGACACCGCCGCCACCTACATTAAATTTATGTACCCCTAATCTGCTGCCCCCAACCTCACCGACACCTACATACTATTTATTAACCCCTAATCTGCCCAATGTCACCACAACCTACCTACATTTATTAACCCCTAATCTGCCACCCCCAACGTCGCTGCCACTATAATAAAGTTATTAACCCCTAAACCTAAGTCTAACCCTAACACCCCCAAACTTAAATATAATTACAATAAATCTAAATAAATATTACTATCATTAACTAAATAATTCCTATTTAAAACTAAATACTTACCTATAAAATAAACCCTTAACTAGCTACAATATATCTAATAGTTAAATTTTATCTAGCTTAGGGTTTATTTTTATTTTACAAGCAAGTTTGTATTTATTTTAACTAGGTAGAATAGTTATTAAACTACCAATAGCCCTTAAAAGAGCCTTTTGCGGGGCATTGCCCCAAAGTAATCAGCTCTTTTACCTGTAAAAAAAAATGAAAACAATCTCTCCAACAGTAAAACCCACCACCCACACAACCAACCCGCCAAATAAAATACTATCTAAAAATCCCTAAGCTCCCCATTGCCCTGAAAAGAGCATTTGGATGGGCATTGCCCTTAAAAGGGCAGTTAGCTCTTTTGCAGGCCCAATGTCCCTAACCTAAAAATAAAACCCACCCAATACACCCTTAATAAAACCTAACACTAACCCCCTGAAGATCGACTTACCGGGAGACGTCTTCATCCAAACCGGGCCGAAGTCCTCAATGAAGCCGGTAAAAGTCTTCACCCAAGCCGGGCGAAGTGGTCCTCCAGACGGGCAGAAGTCTTCATCCAGATGGCATCTTCTATCTTTATCCATTCGACGAGGAGCGTGTCCATCTTCAAGACATCCAACGTGGAGCTTCCTATTCATCTGACGAATAAAGCTGAATGAAGGTACCTTTAAGTGACGTCATCCAATTTGGATTCCCTTAAATTCCGATTGGCTGATAGAATTCAGCCAATCGAAATTAAGGTAGAAAAAATCCTATTGGTTGATGCAGTCAGCTAATAGGATTGAGCTTGCATTCTATTGGCTGTTCCAATAAGCCAATAAAATGTGAGCTGCTGAATCCTATTGGCTGATTGGATCAGCCAATGATTGAACTTTAATTTTTTCAATTTTTTTCTACCTTAATTCCGATTGGCTGATAGAATTCTATCATCCAATCGGAATTATAAGGGACGCCATCTTGGATGACGTCACTTAAAGGTACCTTCATTCAGCTTTAGTCGTCGGATGAAGAGGATGCTCCGCGTCGGATGTCTTGAAGATGGACCCGCTCCGTGCCGGATGGATGAAGATAGAAGATGCCGTCTGGATGAAGACTTCTGCCCGTCTGGAGGACCACTTCACCCCCGGCTTGGATGAAGACTTCTCCTGGCTTCGTTGAGGACTTCGGCTCGGCTTGGATGAAGACGTCTTCCGGTAAGTCGATCTTCAGGGGGTTAGTGTTAGGTTTTTTTAAGGGTGTATTGGGTGGGTTTTATTTTTAGGTTAGGGACTTTGGGCCTGCAAAAGAGCTAACTGCCCTTTTAAGGGCATTGCCCATTCAAATGCCATTTTCAAGGCAATAGGGAGCTTAGATTTTTTTAAATAGTATTTTATTTGGGGGTTAGTTGTGTGGGTGGTGGGTTTTACTGTTGGGGGGGGTGTTTGTATTTTTTTTTTTACAGGTAAAAGAGTTGATTACTTTGGGGCAATGCCCTGCAAAAGGCCCTTTTGAGGGCTATTGATAGTTTAGTTTTTTAGGCTAGGGTTTTTTTTTATTTTGGGGGGCTTTTTTTATTTTAATAGGGCTATTAGATTAGGTGTAATTAGTTTAAATATCTGTAATTTGTTTATTATTTTCTGTAATTTAGTGTGTTTTTTTTTTGTACTTTAAATTAAATACAATTACCTAAATTAAATTAAATTAAATTAGCTAGTTATTTTTTTAATTATAGTGTAGTGTTAGTGTAACTTAGGTTAGGTTTTATTTTACAGGAACTTTTGTATTTATTTTAGCTAGGTAGTTATTAAATAGTTAAGAACTATTCTACCTAGTTAAATTAATACAAACTTGCCTGTAAAAAAAAAAAAACCTAAGCTAGATACAATGTAACTATTAGTTATATTGTATCTAGCTTAGGGTTTATTTTATAGGTAAGTATTTAGTTTTAAATAGGAATAATTTAGTTAATGATAGTAATATTTATTTAGATTTATTGTAATTATATTTAAGTTAGGGGGTGTTAGGGTTAGGGTTAGACTTAGGTTTAGGGGTTAGTAACTTTAATATAGTGGCGGCGACGTTGGGGGCGGAAGATTAGGGATTTATAAATGTAGGTAGGTTGTGGCAAAATTGGGGCAGCAGATTAGGGGTTAATAAATAGTATGTAGGTGTCGGCGATGTTGGGGGCAGCAGATTAGGGGTTAATACATATAATGTAGGTGGCGACGGTGTCCGGAGCGGAAGATTAGGGGTTAATAATTATAATGTAGGTGTTGGTGATGTCGGGGGCGGCAGATTAGGGTTAATAAGTGTAAGATTAGGGGTAGACATAACTTTTGTTTCCCCATAGGAATCAATGGGGCTTCGTTATGGAGTTTTACGCTGCTTTTTTTGCAGGTGTTAGACTTTTTCTCAGCTGGCTCTCCCCATTGATTCCTATGGGGAAATCGTGCACAAGCACATACGACCAGCTCACCGCTTACTTAAGCAGCACTGGTATTGGAGTGCGTTGATGAGCAAAATTTTGCTCAACGCTCACTTCTTGTCTTTTAACGACGGGTCTCTGAAAACTCGTAATTCCAGCGCTGCATGTAAGTGAGCGATGAGGGAAAACCTCTCATTAGCGCCGCATAGCCTCTAACGCAAAACTCGTAATCTGGGCCTCTATTTCTTAGTGTCTGCTATACCTTTAGTGATATGCTAATATTCCTCTTAATAATCCCTTATGAATTATTATACCCACTATAAAATATTAACACACAATCACTAGCTTAAAGGGACAGTAAAGGATCAGAATAATGTTATATAATTCTGCACACAGTGCAGAATTATATAACATTATTTAAGTGGTAACTTCAAAAATGTAAAAGTATTTTCAGAATTTTCAGTGAATGTTGGACTCCACTCCAGGATCTACTGAGCAGGTCTTGAATATCCAATATCTTCACTGTTAGTCACAGCACGCCCGGTCGCGCTATTGGAATAAATGTAGCTCGCTTCCACTACTAGACCAGAGCGGTAGAGAGTTACATTCTGAAAATTCTTTTACATTTTTGAAGTTACCGCTTAAATAATGTTATATAATTCTGCACTCTGTGCAGAATTCTAGAACATTATTCTCAACCTTTTCTGTCCCTTTAACTAAAGTCAAGATACAAGCAAAAAATATAGATATACAAATGTGTTAGATGTTAACAACACTATAAAACAAAAAACCAAGAACTGATACTCTCCTTTTAAAATTGACCGCAGCCTTCTTACAGTCACTACTCTAGGACTGTATAGAAAATTGAGTAATGGAAGATAGATGGCGCTGGTCTGTAGAATGATTTTTCTCTAGTGATGAAGAGAAAAACAGGGCTTGAGGTGTATGTAGTAACCAAATTACTATGAGTGCAGTATACTCACTCCATATGCTGCAGTAGTTCAGCTTCAAAATCGTGTGTCTCCCAGTTGGGGTATGGTAATCCCATATAATGCCTGCTGTTTAGCTGTGAATAAATGGAGACTCAAGTGACAAAGAATCCAATATGTAGAAATAAAAAAGTAGTAACTTACTCCATATATTTGGAGAATCCGGCTCGGTACTGCAGAAAGGAAATTCAAAAGTCTTCCAATTTTGATGAAAAAATCTCTTTTTATTAGCTCAACACGTTTCAACGTTAAAACGTCTTTGTCAAGAGCAGAATTAAAAACAAATGTAAAAGTAATAAAAGCAAGTAATTCTTTCTGATCGGAACAGCCAATAGAATGCGAGCTCAATCTGATTGGCTGATTGGATCAGCCAATCGGATTGAACTTGAATCTGATTGGCTGATTCAATCAGCCAATCAGATTTTTCCTACCTTAATTCCGATTGGCTGATAGAATCCTATCAGCCAATCGGAATTGAAGGGACGCCATCTTGGATGACGTCCCTTAAAGGAGCCTTTATTCGTAGGTAGTCCGTCGGGAAAGAAGGATGTTCCGCGTCGGCGGGATGAAGATTGAAGACCCCGCTTGGAAGATGACATCGCCCGGATAGAAGAATTCTTCAGCGCCTCTTGGAAAATGACATCGCCTGGATGGAAGACTTCTTCAGCGCCACTTGGAGGATCACTTCATTGGATGGAAGATTTCTTCAGCGCCGCTTGGAGGATAACTTCTGCCGCTCCGGGTCTCCTCTTCAGTTCCATAGCTGCTCGGCTGAGTGAAGACGACTCAAGGTAGGATGATCTTCAGGGGATTAGTGTTAAGTTATTTTAAGGGGGGTTTGGGTTAGATTAGGGGTATGTGGGTGGTGGGTTTTAATGTAGGGGGGGTTGTATTTTTCTTTTACAGGCAAAAGAGTTGAATTCTTTGGGGCATGCCCCACAAATGGCCCTTTTAAGGGCTGGTAAGGTAAAAGAGCTTTGAACTTTTTTAATTTAGAATAGGGTAGGGCATTTTTTTATTTTGGGGGGGGGTTGTTAATTTATTAGGGGGCTTAGATTAGGTGTAAGTAGCTTAAAATTGTTGTAATTTTTTTTAAATGTTTGTAACCTATTTTTTTTATTTTTTGTAACTTAGCTTTTTTTTTGTACTTTAGTTAGTTTATGTAATTGTATTTAATTGTAGTTATTTGTAGTTAATTTATTTAATTAATTTAATGATAGTGTAGTGTTAGGTTTAATTGTAACTTAGGTTAGGATTTATTTTACAGGTAATTTTGTATTTCTTTTAGCTAGGTAGTTATTAAATAGTTAATAACTATTTAATAACTATTCTAACTAGCTAAAATAAATACAAAGTTACCTGTAAAATAAATATAAATCCTAAGATAGCTACAATGTAATTATTAATTATATTGTAGCTATCTTAGGGTTTATTTTACATGTAAGTATTTAGTTTTAAATAGTAATAATTTATTTAATGATAGTGTAGTGTTAGGTGTAATTGTAACTTAGGTTAGTTTTTATTTTACAGGTTAATTTCTCTTTATTTTAGCTAGGTAAGCTATTAAATAGTTAATAACTATTTAATAGCTATTGTACCTAGTTAAAATAAATTGAAATTTGCCTATAAAATAAAAATAAATCCTAACATAGCTACAATATAATTATTATTTATATTGTAGCTATATTAGGGTTTATTTTAAAGGTAAGTATTTAGTTTTAAAAAGGATTAATTTAGTTAATAATAGAAATATTATTTAGATTTATTTAATTAATATTTAAGTTAGGGGGTGTTAGGGTTAGTGTTAGACTTAGGTTTAAGGGTTAATAATTTTATTACAGTGGCGGCGGTGTAGTGGGGGGCAGGATAGGGGTTAATAAATTTATTATAGGTGGCGACGGTGTAGGGGGGGCAGGATAGGGGTTAATAAATGTAATATTGTTTGCGGCGGGGTCAGGGAGCGGCGGTTTAGGGGTTAAACTATTTAGTTGCGACGGGATCCGGGATCGGCAGGATAGGGGTTAATAACTTTATTATAGAGGGCGACGGTATGGGGGGGCAGGATAGGGATTACTAGGTATAATGTAGGTGGCAGCGGTGTCCGGGAGCGGCGGTTTAGGGGTTAATACATTTATAAGAGTTGCGGCGGGGTCTAGGAGTGGCGGTTTAGGGGTTAATACATTTATAAGAGTTGCGGTGGGGTCTAGGAGTGGCAGTTTAGGGGTTACTAACTTTATTTAGTTGCGGGGACGCCGGTATAGGGGGTAGAACAGTGTAGTTTAGTGTGGGTGCTTAGTGACAGGCTAGCAAGAAAGCTGTAGAAAAGCTGAAGAGCAGCGAGATCGGATGAGTGATAACTCTCACAGTCCGCTGCTCATCGCCCCATACTTGGTGAGCGGATTATTGACAGCTTTTTTGATAACTTAGGCAAATTTTTGCAGGTCCGCGGCGGCGATGTGAGGCGAACTTAGGCGGGCGTATTGGGCCGGCGAAGGCAGGAAAAGTAGACACGTTGATAACTACCCCCTTTTGTGTCTGGATCGACTGAGTCCTGGCCAGGGACCTACTGCTTAAGCGTTCAACTCAAACACAGTATAGCAAAAACTATGTTCAATTTTCATCCAAAAATCAGACTTGTAATCCCTCTGTGTAATGTAGTACCTCTCTGGTTATGTAGTCCCTTTGTGGTAATGTAGTCCCTTTGTGGTAATGTAGTCCCTTTGTGGTAATGTAGTCCCTCTGGGGAAATGTAGTCTCTCTTTGCTAATGTAGTCCTTCTGTGGTTATGTAGTCCCTCTGTGGTAATGTAGTCCCTCTGTGGTAATGTAATCTCTGTGGTAATGAAGTCTATCTGTGTTAATGTAGTCTCTATGTGGTAATGTAGTCTCTATGTGGTAATGTAGTCTCTCTGTGGTAATGTAGTCTCCCTGTGGTAATGTAGTCCTTCTGTGGTAATGCAGTCCTTCTTTGGTAATGTAGTCCTTCTGTGGTAAAGTGGTCTCTGTGTGGTAATGTAGTCACTGTGTGGTAATGTAGTCTCTATATGGTAAGTAGTCTTTCTGTGTTAATGAAGTCCCTAACTGGTAAAATAGTCTCTATGTGGTAATTTAGTCCCTCTCTGGTAATGTAATCCCTCTGTGGTAATATAGTCGCTCTGTGGTAATCTAGTCCCTCTGTGGTAATGTAGTCTCACTGCGGTAATGTAGTCCATATGTGGTAATGTACTCTGTCTGTGGTAAAGTTGTCTTTCTATGGTAATGTAGTCCCTTTGTGGTAATGTAGTCCCTTTGTGGTAATGTAGTCTCTCTGTGGTAATGTAGTCTCTCTGTGGTAATGTAGTCTCTCTGTGGTAATGTAGTCTCTGTGGTAATGTAGTCTCTCTGTGGTAATGTAGTCCTTCTGTGGTAATGTAGTCCTTCTGTTTTAATGTAGTCCTTCTGTTTTAATGTAGTCTCCCTGTGGTAATGTAGTCTCCCTGTGGTAATGTAGTCTCCCTGCGGTAATGTAGTCTCTGTGGTAAGTTGTCTGTCTGTGTTAATGTTGTCTCTTTGTGTTAATGTAGTCTCACTGGGGTAATGTAGTCTCTCTGTGGTAATGTAGTCTATTTGTGGTTATGTAGTCTCTGTGGTAAGTTGTCTGTCTGTGTTAATGTTGTCTCTTTGTGTTAATGTAGTCTCTCTGTGGTAATGTAGTCTCCCTGCGGTAATGTAGTCTCCATGTGGTAATGCAGTCCTTATGTGGTAATGTAGTCCCTATAAGGTAATGTAGTCATTTTGTGGTTATGTAGTCCCTCTGTGTAATGTAGTACCTCTCTGGTTATGTAGTCCCTTTGTGGTAATGTAGTCCCTTTGTGGTAATGTAGTCCCTCTGTGGAAATGTAGTCTCTCTGTGGAAATGTAGTCCTTCTGTGGTAATGTAGTCCTTCTGTGGTTATGTAGTCCTTCTGTGGTTATGTAGTCCCTCTGTGGTAATGTAATCTCTGTGGTAATGAAGTCTCTCTGTGTTAATGTAGTCTATCTATGGTAATGTAGTCCTTCTGTGGTAATGTAGTCCTTCTGTGGTTATGTAGTCCCTCTGCGGTAATGTAGTCCTTCTGTGGTAATGTAGTCTCTCTGTGGTAATGTAGTCTCTCTGTGGTAATGTAGTCTCTCTGTGGTAATGTAGTCTCTCTGTGGTAATGAAGTCTCTCTGTGGTAATGTAGTCTCTCTGTGGTAATGTAGTCTCTCTGTGGTAATGTAGTCTCTCTGTGGTAATGCAGTCTTTATATGGTAATGTTGTCTCTATGTGGTAATGTACTCTCTATGTTAATGTAGTCTTACTGTGTGTAATGTAGTACCTCTGTATTTTGTGTGTTATCAAATCTTTCCTCACTGTGTGGAATAGGCAGTCTCCCCCATCAACATGTGCCCCATCTTCCTCAGAAGTAGATGGATTATCCTGACCTAATACTTCAATAGGGGTTAAGTTTGCAAGCCCCTGTCTCAAAGAAGCTATAAGTTGACCTCTCGTGTCATAATTTTCTTCTAAGGTAGTAATATATTCTGCATTCACACCACATGTGAGCCAATTCTCAGGTAATCTGTCAACATTGGTTTCTGTTACTATGGCTATCGAAGAATGTTCCGTTATTGCTCTATTCATTTGGTATTTAACAACAGTTTCATGCAATTCTGTAACTTTACTTTTTCTTTTGTTAAACAAAACCTCTTTTTATCAATAAATTTATTTTCATTCTCAAATTGCAACCATAAATCTTTCAGTCTTTTAACTATATTAGTATTTTCATCAATAACAGCCTCAAATGTGCTACATTCTGTGTGGCTGAGATTTTGTGTCTGGATCGACTGAATCCTGGCCAGGGACCTATTGCTTAAGCGCTCATCTCAAACACAGTTTAGCAAAAACTATGTTCAATTTTCATCCAAAAATCACACTTGTGATTTTTGGATGAAAAAAGAACATGGATTTGTCACCCCTTTAAAACAAGTGTAGTTGGTAAGAAAATTATCTCTGGGCTTGCCAATAAAATAATGAATGAACTAAGACTCTGTATTTCTTAGTGTCTGTTTGCTATACCTTTAGTAATATGCTAATATTTTTCTTAAAGGGACACTGTACCCAAATTTTTT